>NC_136611.1:19535575-20015575 GCF_933228915.1 Telmatherina bonti
ATGTTATACCAAGAGGAGTAAAAGAATATTTATTTGTTTTGTACAACATCCTTTATCGTTGGATCAGTGTAAAATATAAAATAACATTACTTGTGAGCAGATGGTTCAAAGCTTGTTATTCTTCTTCACCACTGCTACAGTAAATAGCAGGTTCTAGGACCCTGGAATGTGCAGCACATCTGATCCAACAGTTTCTGATGAACACAACGCTCATGATATGAGCACATAGACAATTCACTGCCGAGAGAACATGTAGGTCTGGTAGGTTCCTGCTCATCCATATGCAAATGTAGGGTGGAGCAAAGAAAAGAGAGGAAATGAGCATGAGAGACAACAGCATGGGAGAAAGGGAGATAAAGCATGCAGTGCAGATTGAAAGAGAAGGGACAGGCTGCACTTTTTTCTAACGTAAGGTGCTGCCATGTTTAAGGAAGCTGCAGAAATGTTAGCATCCGTGGTGAGAGATGCCACAAAAATGGTGCTGGATGGAGCTTTGACAGATATCTTTAGGATGTAAAGTAAGGAAGCGATGGCAGGAACAGACCTGTCGTTGGACAGATGGAGGGGAGTGTGAAAGCTTCGTGCTCCTGTGCTAAAGCTTTAGCCATAACTGTACTGACCCTGGTTGAGTTTACTCAAACAGCCCGGGTTGCAGAGGGAGCGGACCGTCCCTGGCTCCCAGCAGCTCCGGCCCTTCATCTCACTCTTTGGAGGCCTGATCCCACTCCACGCTCCCTGAGATGCAACGCTGCCCCTGGGCTGCTACATAATTCCAGCAAGGGGGAGGGCTGAGCCAGCGACTTTCCTTTCTCAGCGTTGCAGCGTGCTGACATGTGCATGCATACTCACAGACATACAATGATGTGGGGCAAGCGAGCACCCCCCGTAATTCCTATTTCCGATACAACAATGCCTGTACTCCTATCCTGCGTTTCCCTGTCCTCCAGAAACACACACATACACACAGTGCATACACACAATCAAAAAGCTCGGCACATTCACAGTTCTCTTCCACATGCTTCTTAGTGCAGTGCAGACTGAGGAGGGAGGGAGAGAGGCAGAGAGGAAGAGAATCAGAGAGGACATAGGACTCAGCAGCTAGCAATCATGTGCTAAACTAATACTTAAACACTTTGCTTCCTCTCTGTCACCTCCTCATAGCTTGACAGCAAAAGTCAACAATTTCAGGGAAGGAAAATGGCAGTGAAGCGGGGTCTCTAAAATGACAAGATTGAATAGGTAGCCATAAAAGACTAAAAGATCTACGCAGATAGAGGTCACTGAATCGAGGGATGGAAGAAAATATGAAATAACACTTCAATAAAATGTCCATTTCCAACTCACATATTACTGCTGTAGCCTCCTCTGATCGTTTTGAGAGTGCTTATCACTAGATGTTGATGGACAACTTAAAATCTGACCTCACCATCAGTGTCATTGTACGAACATGGCAGCAGCTGCAATGGCAATCCCCACTCCCTGCAATTTGATCATATGTGAAGGTTGTCATTTAAGCATTGCTGCCAGTGTACTCAGCACACTGTACTGTAAAACAAGGTCACCTTTGTCAACTGAACCAGCATACAGTCAGCTGAGGGTTTCAGAAAATACTCAAAAATACTTTTTTACTCAAGTATGACTGGTTATGCATTGGGGAGGTAACTGTACGTTTTTGGTTTTTTTTACAGTGCAACAGTTTACCAATTATTGAAAGATGCTCCATTTCTGAAGACAAATGTATGTCCTTACACTTCATGTGGACATTATTGATCGCAGTCTTTTTTGTTTAGAAGTTAACTTCTAAAGATTTTCCATCTTCAATAATACTTTATAGGTAGTAATTTTGTCTATTTCTGCTGTTAAATTGCACATTTTAATGTATGGGTCTTTGTGGAGATTGGCACATTTCAGGAATGTGAGGAAAATGCTTGTTTGGTACTTCATCACAGCTCCTCCATCAGAAGGTGTCACTTGCTTTTAGCTTGAATATAACTTGCATTTTAATGGAAGTTAGTTTTTAATATTGCATTTATGATCTTGTGGTCATATAGTTTAAAGATTCAATTGTAATAAAAAAAAAAAAAAAAACAGTTTTCATCGCTTTTGCCTTTATTGTTGCCATAAAGGTAAATGTTTATGATTTCTTATGAGAATAATTTCAAGCATATGAATAAGATGTATGGCAGGACAACATGCTAAATTATAACCATCTTGAATATCCTACTAATAGATATTTCCTTTCATGGTAGTTTTCACTTATGCAATCATGAATTCCATCAGACAGATTTACACAAATAAAATTACCCTTACAGCCAAAATTATATTCCATGTCATGTTTTTCATAAACTGTAGCATAGTGGCCATGTCACTATAACTGCCTTGGTTTAACACCAGATGAAACACAAGGAACAGTTCATATTTGTTACTGTAAAGTAAATTGTATCTATTGTAATATCTTAGCAACATAGAATGTGCATACATTTCTGGTGAAAGCTAAAAAAAAAAAAAAAAAAGGTGTCGGGGAGGGCTGCTATGGGCTGTGAGTGCTGTGACAAAAGTGCTGATGAGGTAAGCTTGATGGACTGTAAAGAAATAATGTAGCCCAAATGTCCTGAGGCTTGTTCCATGAAGCAATGAAGCATGAAACCACAATTAATTTCACACTTGACCTTCATCACTGTTTACTACAGTTAGGTTTACATATGATTAAGAAACAACTTGCTATGATCTATCTACTCTTCTTTAGTATTTAGACGTTTGTCATTAGTAGGACTGTAAATTAAATTTTATTCTTTTTTTCTATTAATTAAAATGCAGCACTCATATTTGGAGATATGTGAATTACGAGTAAATGGCTTCTCCATCAATTTCTATTCTAAAAAAATACTGAAATTTTTGTGAGCAGGCAATACTGAATTATTTTCTTTCTACTTCTTTTATCTAAAAAGTGTATATTATGACACAATAATGACTAGTAAATCTATTACTTACATTTATACAATACATTTATACAATTTATATCAATCCATTACATTTATAAACATAAACTTACATTATATTAAAATTCAGCATCAATTTTCCTGTTTATTTACTATATCAAAGTTTACGCACATGAAAACCAAACCATCTGAGACTAATTAAGGGAAAAGAAGAAGATGGTGTTTAAAGAGAATAAGTAACAGACTTTTGCCAATTAGTAAATGAAGAAGTAGGAACCCAAACACACACAGGCTCCACAGCCTAAATACATTGAGCTCATTATAACAGCAAAATTGTTCATAAGAAAGAAATCTTTCATCTCGGGGGGAAATGCTTTAATGATGACATTTTAGAGGTCAGGTTCTAAATTTGAGACCATTTAAGACATTAGGCTGTGTTACCTCCAGCACCCGTTGTCACTGATCTACATCAAAGGACCTTGTTATGTGAGATGGTGCTGCTTCAATGCCACCTGGGTATGTGAGAATCACAAGCACAAGCTTGTGCTGAAGTTTCCTAATAGATCAACGCTCCTGAGGAGATAATAACTTGCTTATTCAAAAGAGGTGGAATAGCTGCAATTAACTAGAAATGTAAGACTTAAGAGTAATTACTTCTTGCCATAGACTGCGCTGGCCATGCATCAACCTGATGACTGAGTAGTTTCTAACAGACACTTCATGTGAATGCGGTGTGGTGAAATTACAGCTGCTGCTCAGCATGCCAAGGCAATGAATCATCCTGCAGTCATCACTGACAAATAAACTCTAGGTAGCATCTTTGCAAGGTAGATGCTAGAACTGGAACTGTCGATACTTCAATGTGTTGTACTGAAAAACTTCTGATATTTTGAATAATAAGATGTCGTATTATAGTCTCATATTTTTTTCCTTCAATGCACAATGAGAGACAAGGTCATTTTAACATAAGGTTTGACATATTTTGTAAAAATTAGCCTTTGCTTTGATGATCCAGTTCTTGAAAATATGAGTAAAGATGAGACCGATGTGCACTTTTTATTTTAATGATGAACAGCTAGCACAAGTGAAGACTTTCTTAAATCCAGTCGAGTATGTGCATTTCACAATTAGGAAGTAAAAATGAAACCACAATAACAAGCAGAGGACTCAAATAAATGTTACCATGGTTACTGACAGAGTTGCAGAATGAGCAGAATTTTAAACCACTGCTAATTAGAGGAATAGTTTCAGTTCAGTGATAATTGTGCAATACCTTGCATGTACAGTGTAACAGGTTCAAGGTCTGGACTCTGACTTTCCCTATTTCAGCAGTCAAAACCTGCCAGAGAAGGACTTTTTCACCTGTGAAAGTATGATTCATTATCAGTGTATTATCTAACCTCATTAAAAGTCAGATCTTATATACATACCGTTATTTCCATTTTGCAAAAGGGAATTCTAAAAATGTCAGAAATTCATCCTATGCTCAGTCAGCATGCATGGGGCATAAGAATGATTATGCACTTTCAATTGAAAACAAATCTTCACATTAATAACCTCAATTAAAAAAGTAATTGTTCATCTCTGGTCATTTAAAGGGAATCATTAAGCTGCCATCATAAACTAAAATTTATTTGGAATTGGAATTATTTGAGCCCAGAGTTGTGTAAGGCACTTTGGCCAATTATGTTTTTTTTAAGGGCTGGATTGATTTGAACTGTAATAACTGGAAATAGCTGTAATAATAATGTGCATGTTTGTCATTTACACATTTAAAAAAAAAAAAAAAAAAATGTTCGCTGTAATTTGATCATGACCACAGTAGGGCTGAGGAATGTAACGAGAAGAGTTCATTCACCAGACACTAAGTCTCTCAGTCATTCAGAGAACTACATAAAATACAGGAAAAAGTGGATATCTGTTTTGCTAGATACATTTAAGAGGATCCAGATGCTGCTTTATTGCATCCTCACATTTCAGTAACACCTAAAGCCTTTAATGAAGCCTTTAAGTAGTTCTTCTGCCCGAATGGTAACCGTAAAGGCATTATTTACAGTCCAACCAAGATTAAATGTGGCTGTGCTGCATCCCATTAATTCATGTCATCAACTTTGTATCACTTATTATTTTGTAGCTTGTGACTTCTCTCTGTAGGTATTTCTAGCTGTGGTGCTGGATGCTTCTGATATGTTGTTACTGGTCCGACCAAACTGTCTGTGTATTGTTTGCTGTTCTCTCTCTTCCTCTAGCTGTCCTTTCACCCCAACCGGCTGAGGCAGATAGCAAAGTTCCCTCAATCTGATTCTGCCAGATGTTTTCTCTGTTTAAAACAAGTCCATTTTCCCCCTATTGTGACCAAACACTTGTATTATTCAAACGGCTGCATTTCAATTTATGTAAAGTATGAAAGATATTTTTTTCATTGTTACCAATAAAAGCTGTGTAAATAAACAGATTTATACTGCAGACAAATGTAGACATAAAATAAACATACAGCTAACTTGTTTGTTGATATTCATTCATTGATTTTCTATGCAGCTTAGTTCAGTTCAGGGTGGCAGGGAAGGTGGAGCCTATCCCAGCAGTCAAGAGGCCAGACAGACACTGGACCTGTCGCCATTCCATTACAGAGCTAACAGAGACAGACTAACAACCATTTGCATTTGCTTTCATACCTAGGGAGAATAAAGTGATTAACCTAACATACATGTCAGTGAACAGTGGGAGGAACCCGGAGTTTCGAGAGAGAAATCACACATACACAGAGAGAAGATGCAAACTCCACACAAAAAAGCTACTGTTCAAACCTCCCTCCAACTGAGGCTCAAACCAGTGACCTTGTTGTTATGGGGCCACAGTGTTAACCACCTTGTGGCCTTTAATCACTATTTGTTTGTTATTATTAATAATTGTAATGAGCTAACTTCCACCTCATGATCATGATTATACAGACACTGACCCATGGAAAACCATCTGATTATCAGAACCAGTTTGTGGAGCAGAGGGTCACTTGGTCAGACCTCTGGCAGGCTTTCCAAGCATTGCATTTCTGATATTGGCAGTGTATGGCGTCAACAGTCCAACGAACATCTACATCTGGGGCTGGACAAAGAGCCCCCTTCAAATGCTCACTATGCTCAGCAAATGGGATTTTGAGCTGCCCCAATATGCTCGGCCGGGGCCATTACACCTGCCAAAAATAACAGGTGTTGAAACCCATTGAGGAAGCAATCAGCAAGGGGATCAGAGGCTTCAGCTGGGTGTGAAACACAAAAAGACCAGTTGCCCATGTCAAGACTGAAGGGAAGCCGCTGACTGGACACAAGAGGGTAGCAGCAAGGATTGTGACAACAGCCACTGGCAGTTTGCAGTGGACCTGCTAGACAGCTTAGATTAGTTTATACCGTTGGCTCCACCTGAAACTGGACATCCTTCTGGTCTCAGAAAGCACATAAATCATTATAATGGACAATAACCGTGGTGGGATCACCTGAGTGAGGATGTCTGATCATTAAAGACCCATACACCTGAGGTGTTCAGGTGTGCCAGATGGTGTATAACTAACAGGTAACTAAAGCCTCATTGAGTATAGTCTAATGGCCCTTTTCCATTGATATCAGCTTGTCTCAACTCAACTCGACTCGGCTCGGTTTGTAGGGTTTTCCACTAGGCCTTTGTACCAGTTAACCGGTACAGTTTTTGTAACTCCTCAGCCCAGGTTCCAAGCGAGCTCAGTCGGGTTGTGCATGACGTCGCCAGACTGCATGCCGCCATTGGTCAGGGGTGCAGCCAATCAGAGGTCAGGGTCAGGGAGTGACATCACTGGAAGAGCGACTCCAACTCACAAGTTGTTGTTTTTCAGTACAACGTGATAAGCAATGGTGCAACAAAAGTCTGTTCCGTGGTCCAACGCTGAGGTGGAGACGTTTCTTTGTTTGGTTGCTGAAGAACGGATACAAAGGGAACTCGATGGAGCGACACGAAATGAAAAAATATTTCAAGAGCTGTCTGATTCCATGGCTACACACGGGTACCAAAGGAGTTTCCAGCAGTGCCGAGAGGAGCTGAAAAAGCTCAAAAGCGACTATCGGCAGGTCAAGAACCACAATGGTCGAAGTGGATCGAATAGAAGAGACAGGAAGTGGTTCCAACAAATGGATGCGATTTATGGTCAGCGACCGGCAGGCAAGGGAAGGAGGTGGCCATTTCTCTTAACCTCCTCTCATCAGGAAACCGGATTAGCTCTGGTAACAGCAACGTCTCCACAGCAGCACAAAAATCCTGCACACACCTGCACACAGTTGTGATGCTGACGCCAAAAAGATGTCCGACGCTCCTGTACTCTGAGCCGGTGGCAAGCTTCCAGAGTGCAACCGTCACTCTCTTCTTTAAGGGCACACACTCACGGAAAGTCGTGTCCTTCCGTTCCATAGCTGGACGTACTTTGTTGCATAGAAAATCAAATGTTTCCTCGGACATCCTAAAGTTCTGTATCCACTGTTGACTTGTAAAGCCAGGAACAATGGCATCCCACCATTGTGAGGCTCGTTTGACCACCCAGACTGACGGTTTGTGGCGACGAAACTGCTCCAAAACTGCCACCTGAAACACAGAATGAATACATTATATATTTTCAGAAATAGTTATTTAATCATTTATTTGGTTTAGGTATGGAAATAGGGTGCTAATAAACATGGTATTACATTATATTATAAAACACTGAGTAAGACTTACCCTCCTCAGACGTCTGCGATTGTCTTCCGCTTGGTAAAACTGCAGGGCTTCTAAAACTCTCCTGTGCTTCTCCAAGGTATTTTGTCTTGCCGCTTGCAGCCGCCGCTCGCTCTCATTTTTTATTTTGTTTCTGAAAACTAGCCACAGACTAAGTAGCAGATATACCATTGCCTCTAGGTCCTCCATCTTGTGTTTGTCGCGTATGTTGTTGGTTGCGCACAACACTGACGTCACAGCAATTTCAGACAAAGCACGCCCATTTCAGACCTGGTGCTAAATTGCAATGGAAAAGAAACAAGACCAAGCCGAGACGAGTTGAGTCGAGTTACGTTGAGACAAGCTGATAGAGGCATAATGCACACTTTTGGGATTTTGTGCTGATATTTACACACAATCGAGTGTTTACCAGTCAAAGGCATGTGAACCTGAGCATGAAATGCCACAATCGTTGTTTCATAAACCACTTCTGCAACTTGATAACAGAAAGAGCTGAATTTACTAAACAGAAAACAACAAAAGGGCCCAGAACAGCAGTGTAATTGACCAAGAGGACTGTCTTTCATGTGTCAGGATATCAGGATAAGAGGAAAATACTTTCTCATTTTTTCAAAACATCTGCCACCTGAGGGCATGGTGATTCACAGCACATTTAAATTGGGTATGATAAAAGGAATCATTTATCTCATACAGATTCAACACCAATTATCACAGAAATACAATCATACAAACAATGCAATGAGAAGGGGAAGGAGATGTAAAAAGAAATACAGATGTTGAATGTAAAAAGGCTTAGTTACTTTAAAATAAAATCAGGTATCAAGCTTGAAAGAAAAGATTAAAATACACTATAAGAACACTGAGAACAGCACAGGGCCAGTCCAAAGGTAAAATATATGTCCGCATGCTTGCCAATGGTGAAAGGACATTATAGTTGTGCTGTTATCCACAGCAACCATTTGATTTCATTGTGAAATTTTTCTAAAATATTCTCTTTAGACAGTTATAGAGTTTCTGTTTTCTGTGAAAGCCTTTGCTTTTGCTTCATTTGTTATGTTGCAAGATTGAATCTGACACTGACCTCTTTGTCTCCATTTCACTTGCCAGTGAAGACTAATCTCATCTTGCAAATCAACTACTGCCAGCACGCGATTTTAGTTCCAAACAAACAAGGACAAGAGCTTCAGTACACAGCCCCAGTAGAACTAATTGATGAAGATGATAAGCAAACCATCTGTCATTTCACTGCATCCTCTCCTGATCCTCTGAAAGTACCAAAACATGGCTACATCCCTCTGCACATGAAGCAGCTGTACACTAATTAAAAATCTAGCAGTTTACATAGACGTCACTAAATAAGTTGTCTTAAAATAGACTTATTTGCTTATAACTTAATATTTTGATTAATAGAGTACTTTTATTTTCTATGAGTTGTTGAGGGTTTCAATTTCAACAGAAATATTTTCTTTTTCAATTACTTTACTTCACTTAATTATAAATGTGAAAACAACTGGTACAGTACACATTTAACATCTAAATTACATTCATATAGGCAGGTTTAATAACACTCATATATATTCTGCCCTCTAATCTAACTCTCCAGCCCAGCTCAGAGACATTAAATCAACCTATCAACTAAAATAATAAAACAAACTAAATCAGTTCCCGATTACATTTAATGCCATAAAAAAAATCCTTATTACATACTTATTATTTTATTGAGATCACTCCAATGTTATTTTTAGCTTTAGAGTCAGATCCATTTAAATTAATTAGAAATACCATTAAAATAAAAAAGCAGCCCATATGTGGAACACACACACAAAAAAAACAACTTCCCATCATCTGAGCTAAAAGTATTTGTATGCTGCTAACAACACATACACATTCCTGAGCACAACACAAATAAAAAAGGCTGTGTACTTACAATAGGGAGGCTGTGCTTTATTCTGTCTCTATTATTCCCCTGGACTTTGCATAACAATATCAATGTCTGAAGAAGGGAAAAGCAGATGATAAGGAGAGAGATGGACAAAGAATAAGGAAATTCCATTCAGAAATGATCCCAGCTGGATGAAAAGCAGAGTAAATGTCCGACTGAGAGAGAAAGAGAAAAGGGGAGAGAAAGAGGGAGGGGCAGGTAGACCAGACAGTGAGTGCGAGAGGGTGATGGAAAGGGAGCAAGAACGAGTGCCGGTGAAAATGTATGGAAGATAAAAAAAAAAAAGAAAAAAATAGATGAAAACACAAAACGGGTATCCAGGGTAGAGAGGAGGGAGAGAAAATAAGCAGGGAAAAATTATAGATGTAGAATGTTTAAAGATAAAGCGCTAATCTGTTCTCACTTTGTCTTCTTCGCTCTCCTCCAGCTTCAGGACCATGGACAGAGCATACTGTTTTATCCTAAAAAGAGGGCGACTTACAGTAAGCATTTTTTTCATTTAACAAAATAACAAGAAAAATTAAATCCCACTGTACTCACAACATTAAGCAGAGCCATCAAAGACATCACACATGGACGGTCAGACTGACTTCAGAACAAATTCAGCTGAAGTGGATTCAGTGTTGCTTGAGATATGCCTCACTTAGCATGCTGGATATATGAGACTCTAGTGCTCAGGCTCTCTTGCAGCTGTATGAGCTCAGCTCCACTCTGAGAGACCCTTGGTTTAATGACTGGTTACAACATCCCCGAATTTCTCTTTCTCCAACAACTTAATTTAGAGCTTTCAAGTTTCCACAAAAAGATGCCATTAAAGACATTTTCAAATATGCTTAACTGAAATATATGTACATGTCTGGCTAGCATATTCATGTCACTACCAGAACAAATTAATCCATAAGCTGCAAACCCACTTTCACATGGTGTCAAAAACAAGACGGGCTTCACAGAGGTCATGTTAAAGTGAGAGGAAACACTGCCCCCTGCTGAACTAAATGGATGGATCTGTGTAACGCCTCAGTAAGGCACTGGAAAGTCATTCCAAGCCAAAATATGTTCATCTGCAATGTGTTAATCAAAATTCTGATACATCTCACACAGGATCAATGTCATGGCTCAAAAAGACCAGACTCAAGACAACTTCATGTGAAAACTAAAGAAAAAGAAAACAGCTCAATATGATTAAGGAAAAGATAAAACCATAATCTGCTACAATCATTCCAGTTCCAAAACAGTCACCTGCAGCCAGCATCGCCCCAGTTATCACCTAGTGCTTTGAGTGACTACTATTAAAACACATCAAAGCCTGTCTCCCCCGACCTTGGACTTGTATTCTGAGGACATCAAAGCAATCACTGTCAATTCAGCACTGAGCCATCAGGATAGACAGGAGAGCTGCGTCAGGACTTTAATTTACAATCTAAGACAATAATCCTGTACATTTTCATCCCTAAGCTATCCATCTTGGGGCTATTGCAACCCACTTGTGCCTGGATACATACTTTTTTGATCAACTGGCCCCAGTGTGTGAGACTTGGTGCCCACCTCTCCTCCATCCGCACTCTCAACACTGACTCTCCACGTGACTGTGTGCTGAGCCATTGCTCTGCCCCCTCCATGCATCCGACTGCAGCCCCAATCGCCCAGAGGCTTACAGAGACGCGGTCTGGAAAACTTGGTGAATGGCATTCAATGAACAGCTTCACACTGAAATCACAAAAACTCTTCCTGGAATTTAAGCGGAATAAAGATGCCCTCCATACTTCAATGGCAAATGTGTGAAAAGAGTCCAGGCCTGCAGACCTCTGGGTCAAGAAGTGACTTCATTTACTGAGGGTGCTCAGAAAGACACATCTCCACACACACACACAGCTGCTGGTGACCTTTTACAGTTCCACATTTGGGAGCTGCACCAGGCCGTCAGGAAGAGGAAGATCATCACAGAGCCTGTGAGAACAATGGGACTCCTCTGCCTAATAAGGTAATTTGCAAAAGTCTGCAAAAAGGACACTCTTGTAAAGTCTCAGGGGCCATCTCAGCATAGGCTTGGTACAAACAGCCTGCCTTATAAACCGGAAGTTGAAGGTCTAAAAAAGTGCGCATTTAGGATGGGGGGGGAATACTGCTGAGTTGTTTAAAAAAACGGTAAGATTCAGCATTTTTAGAGTTCAACTACAACCAGGGACTAAAAACTGCAGGATCTGCTGTTTTAATTTGTGTGTGGATGTGTTTTTTTTTTTTTATTTTATAATTTTGCAGAGTACATTTTTAAAGTGCTTTACTGTGAACGTCTAGACAAAGAAAAACTGCTGAATAACACTTGTAGAATGATATTCATTAATCAGTTTTTTTAGAAGAAAGAAAAAAAGAAAAATGGTACCAAATCCTCAAAGAAACTCCCCACATACTGGACATAACACTGAACGTGACAGCATACACGGGCAAGGACGCAACACACAACAGTAACTCTTTTGTTTGAATAATAATAATGATAAAAAGTCAATACTTTTTTTTTTAACAATTAAACATTATTAAAACAATATACGGATCTTATCATGGATCTGTATTTGTTCCAACTTATGATGAACTTACATGGAGTTGGTGTGGTAAGACATACTGCCTGTTTCAGAATATCCTTTAATCATTATTAAACATAGTCAGTTTAATTTATTTCACCTGCTTTAGCTGATTAAATTGTTCTGTGGTAGCAAACCAGGAAATCTTCTTGTTGAATTAACAAAGCAAGGTGATTTCAGTAAACAAAAATGAAAGACAACGGGTATTAAACTGTGGTGACACAAAAGCTTTAGATTGGCATTAGTATGGTTAAAGTGGCCATCCCAAAAATGTGCTCACACATACTCAAGCACACACACAATTGGGTGCACACCATATCGTGCTGTTCAATGATCTAAACTTATCAAAACCCAAATATACTAGCTTTCCTCTCCAGCACACTGAAGGCAGTGAACTGAAAAAGCACTCACATTTTCCCCCAGTCTATATGTAGCAATCTGACTTTCAAATGGAGGACAGAGGAATATATAGCCTGTCTCCATCCCTGTAGAGCCTGTCTGAGAATGGATTGAGAGGAGACTCTGGGATGATGCCAAAGTGAAACATGAAAAACATTCCTCCCAGACTTTTCCCACAGCCTTTGACCAGAAACATCTAATACAACTGTGCAAGAATAAGTCCCCTTGGAAATGAGGGTGTTCTGTTGTCAAGGGGATGCTGAATGGGCACTCGGTTCTCACAGTGGCTTTAGAATACTCCAGTTTGTTTTCCAGTGTGAATGAGCAGACATGCCTGCCCTCTCCTGGCTCACAAAGAAATGCAAATGACATAAAAGGAAGAGGGCATGAGCTGAAACAACAGCTGTGCGCAATATCAAATGTCAAAGTACACTAGAGACATGTTGCTGGATGAAAATCAAAATACGTGTATACCCAGCATACTGCTGATCATGTTAATTCAGGACTGAACTCACATTTCACTTGATATAAACAACAGCTTAGCATTTAATCAGCTATTTAAGCAATGACAGATTTAGACACCAAACTCCCTCCAGCACAACTAACTCATGGCTGTACTTTGATGTAATCTGTGCTTTTGCTGCGATCAGCATTTAGTGGAACTCTCACTTCCTAAGAGGCTGCTTCAGTCTTACCTGACTGATCATTCATCATGCGAATGGCTTTAGCTTTGGCCAGCTCCAGTGCTGTGACCCATCTCTGCCGCTCCACTTCCGTGCTCGCCTTCAGATGGTAAGTGCGGCCACCACTGCTTAGGACAATATTGCAGGCATCTTCTGTGTCAATGTGTGCTGTGGCCAAATTTATTGTTCCACGGCATGTATGTGCCATCTCTGCCTGTGTCCTGCAAAGATCAAATATTAATACAAACAAATAAACAATAACAGGCAGACAGAATTGAGTACATGAATGCAGTTTAACTGTTTTCAGACAGTATTTGACCTTCAGTAGATGTAAAAGTAAAACATTGCAGCAAGTTTGCAGGTTAGATAACACAACTCACATTCCTACTGCCACTGAGCACAAGCAGAGAGGGAAGGAGAGACTGGGGACTTACAGTAGTCATGTAAGTCACTCCAAAAGAAAGCAATGGTCCTTTCACTGAAAACACATAGCTGAAACACACGAATGAAGCCTAAACCTGCATTAGCTACTGTTAAACAGTTGGAATATTTCTACTGGAATTCACTCAAAGCAACCTGTCTGTCCTGCTGTGAATGTGATGAATTGTGGGAAGAAGGCCTCAACTAAGACCGACTGTTGCACATTCAGTGGGCCTTAGTAGTCCAGATAACAACGCCATTGTCTGACTCCAAACCTCTGTAGTGAACACAACTTAACAATGAATAACAGTGTGGACAAAGAGAGAACAGTGTGAGAGACGGTGACAGCTGGGAGACAGCCAAGGGAGAATGGGAAGAGATCAGCGCAAAGAGCAAGCAGGAAAGAGCTGCTTGTTCACACCCACTGCATTAGCCTAGGTGTATAATAACTTCATGCAAAATATAATCGGTTTCAAATACCAGTTCCAATAAAAAAAGTATACAACACATATCAGGAGGAATTTAGTAAGTACAGTGACCATGCTGTGTGTTAGAGATCACCACAGTATGTTTTAATTCCTCTTTGTGCCCTTGCAACTAGTTTTAAAAACTGAAAAAGACAAAACTCAAGAAATTCAAAACCTTGAGAATTCTTTAGTAAATTTTCTGCAACGCTGCAGAAGAAGGGTGGACAATCATATCCCATGGAAAGCAGATTTTCTGTCAAGCAACTGAATGCAAATTTAGTTGATCAGCAGCAACTTATCAGTAAGTTTTAAAGAATTTTTCAAAAGGCAATGCACAAATGTAACGATTCAAAAATCATTTAAACAATAAATATATTAAAGTAGTCCAAGACAGGATATTAAATGGCGATATGCTGACATCTCACAATCAGTCAGGTTAATATGCAATGGCTATTGCAATGAGACTTTGTCTTCTAGAAGTAAAGATGGGTTCATATGTTGTGAAATATTGTGTTGGCAAATAGTTCATTAATTTAAGGAAACCAGTTTTCACCATATAATTCCAAGGAATTGGGGGATTTCTTCATCTGTGGTACATAATATCATTTTGAGTTGCAAGAAACATTTCCAAAGATCTACACTGGGGACACAGCTGAAATCTAATATTGAACAATTTTACCCTTTGGACCCAAAATGTAGCACTGCATTAAAAACAGACATAAGCCTGTAGTATAAAACACTGCATGGTTGCAGGAACACTGAAACCCATTGTAAATGAGTACAGTAGCTGTTAAAACTGCAATGCGGAGAAATTGCTTAAAAGCTTGGTCTTATTCAGAACCGAAGCTTATTCAAAATGTTCTGTATTGACTTTGAAAGCTTAATGTGGCATCACCAATCAATATTTGAAATTTATTTGTAAATAATGGTTATTGCTTCTTCTTGGCTAATCAAAAGAAACGATCTGACATTTTATCATGAGCACAGTTCAAAAGGCAGCATCTGTGGTAGTTATAGAGTACAGAAGTGCACATAGAATGGGCAACTTGCACATTTATGAAGATGACACTAATGAAAAAAATTGGTTTGGAGCTACATATGATACTTTCTTATAACTTTTTTTAAAAAATAAATCTTGCTTATTTCAGACCAAATTCTCCATATGTTACAACAGTTTTGCAAGACAGTGGATGCTAAAATGGGATGCTTGCAAACTTTTGGGAAACAGGGCAGTATACTGCAGTGACTTTGCAGAGTGTTTAAAATAAACATATGGAAAGCTTCTGTCACATGCTTACCCATTCATACCCTTGAGAAAAGCTTCTTTGATGCATGCAGCCATGCTATCATGTGGATGTATCTGTGTGAGCGAACATTCACTCATCCATTCCCAGTGAGCCCACACTGCCACAGGCAGCTGCCTTTTAGTAGCATAAAGCTCTCTACCACCTCCAGTCTCAGCTGTCAGAAAAAGGGTGGTTGGTGTCTTATTAAGTCAATTTTAAGTGTAGTTTTACTTATTCTGCCAGGAAGTGACCACCATCACATGGCTTCTACTGACTAAAGTCTTGTTATAATGCCAGACAAGAACAAACGCTTCAGTGTACCACTCTTATGCTGGCACTTGGTGCACATCAGTTGTGCAGACAACAGTGCACTAGAGCCATGCGATGCAGCACGGGGAGCGGGTGGGGACCCTAAAAAGTCCAGTTTTCAGCTTCACCATGTGGAGTTCAGCTGCAGAGTCCTGAATGTAAGTAGGTCAGCAAACTAAACGTGCTGCTGATGAGTAAGATGAGATCCATGCTGATCACTACAGCCCTGTGGGGAGGCGAGGCCATGCAAAGGCCATGAAACTACACAGTCAAGGAAAAGCTGGGAAAGAGAGATAAAGACGGAATGCACCAGTAGAGTAGCAGAGGTGAGTGGGTGGAGCTCAGGGCATGAGAGGGGTACTGCATGTTCTGCTGCATCAGGAGAGATTTGCAGTGCTTTACCTGTCAGTCCCCTGTGCACACATCCTCATAAAACACAAATCCACCGATCTGGAGCATGTAATGACAGAACAACCAGTGAACAACACAGAACACACAGCCTTGAGCATGAAGATACAAGCAAAGACAGGCCGAGGAAATAGAACTAAGTACCCAGAGCACGAGACTGTAGTTAGGCTTTGTTTTGGCTGGAGGCTGTAATATCACAAGACAAGCCAGAGAAACGCCAGGGAATGTGCTGAAGATGGAAAAGAAACATGACACAAGAAGTCAAAAGCAATGATGCTGCAACATGGACAGCTTGACCTGCTGCAATACTTGAAGAATGCGACCTGATCCTCTGCTCTCTCTAACGTCCCTCTGCTACATTCCCCTTCACACATAACACAAAGACCGCCCAGATTGGCATGCAAATTGAAACACTTTGGAGTGCACATTGAAACTTGGTGCTAAGAGCAAAGAAGAAGCCATTAACAAGATTAGATCACAGCAGTCCCACTGCTTACTGTAGCCACTTTGCTGACACACCAAACAAAATCCTCAACCCTCCAGCTGGGCACAAGGTTGCCCCCCCACCCAGGAGCTGAGTGTGCAAACAGTTAAATCATAACCTGAAAGGACATAGGTAGTGCCAAACCCCTGGTGAGCACTTAAACTGATACTATTTGGTTGCTCTCCAGCAACAATGAAGGGAACATGTATGGCCTGGTCTACTGTTAAAGACAAGGCCAGCTGCTCTGATATGGCAGCTCCAGTAGCACTTAAAACTTTAATGCCGTGTAATCTTCCCTAACACACCAAGCTGGATTTACTTTAAGTATTGCTGAGAGTATTAAAACTGGGAGGAAAAGTCAATTAAGAAGTTATATATTAATGAAGCATAGAGAAAGTGAAAGGAATAAAAATCACATGTTCTGTGCAGCACAATGAGGCTCTTTGTGTGATCTTAACTTCAATGAAAAGGCACGACCAAAAGCTGATGTGGATTAAAAGACAGCTGGATTTGCACTTTCAGAGCCCAAATAATAGAGAAATCGATACCAAATGCAATTTGGAATCTTTATTAAACTCATTACTATTTAACAGGCACAACTGCTGAGTGTGTTAGTCCGTCCACAGTCTAAGCTATCGACTGCAGCACCAAGTAAAGAATCACGCCTTTTCTTTTGAGAAGAGCCGGCCTTAAGATTTAGCAATGTCTTGGTTCATTGATGGCACTTATGAAAAGAATTTTGTATGAGATATACTGAAATTTAAAAGCAAGCAAACAAATACTGAATGGTGCAAGTCCAACAACTGAGCAGTACATGTTGGGCTACATGTGATCCAATGTAAACTGTGCATATTCTCTTGATAAAATTTGATCTGCGATGACATCTCTAAATCATTTTGTGTTCATGCAAAGTTACTGTGAAATCCTTTAAAAACGCATGTACGCACTAAAATAAAAGCAGCTATTGTAAACTTCTGTACTATTATTGCCCTACTGCAAGCTGCTGTTATATTAAAGACAGAATACAGACTAAAAATGAGCTGCCAAAAAGCGTGCTACAAAATTATCGCTTGACATGCAAGGATAACACATTAATGAACATGCTGTCACATTTGTCTGACTGTTTCCTTTTCACTTCTCTTACAATAGAAGTGCACACAGTCAAGCAGAAAAAGCGCACATTGAGGCACATTAAGCCTGAAGACAGACACACACACAATGCGGTCTGCCAGGAAGACATCAGTGGAGGGGACAACTTGTGCGCTTCACTGCCTCTGTACTCAGATGTCAACAGGCTAGTTTCACTTTAGGGAAGGCTGTCACCTTATAACATAATGGACTATTAATGGTGGGAACAGCAACAGGCGTCTTTCCTTTCACCAGGAGCACAGGAAGGAGAAGGGCCTTGGCTACACTACCTCTCAGTCAAATAACCCTTTGATGAAAACAAAAGACAATCAGGGAACTCTTGTGCCAAGACTTGCGTGGTACAAAATGGAATGAAATGGGTTCTGATTTAACTTCTGCAAGCACAACTTCTAGATAATACTTGTTGATTAACCATTTTGAAACAAAACCTGCATTTCAAACTGTTGGATGTGCAGGGCAGCTCTTTGTGCTCAAAGGGTCCAGAGTAAAACTCTCACGCTAGCATGGCAGATGACAGGTGAAAAGACAGATGCCCTTTTTGCCACTTTAGTTTATTAATGCAAGCAAGCTAGAAGTTTTGTGGGGTTTTTTCTTTTTGTTTCCTTTAATAACTATTTGTAAATTGTGAAGACATTCAGATTTCATAGTGACAACTTTAATGAAGAATGCTGTTAGTAAAGGAAGGATAAGTCCACTGGGTCCACTTTCATTCCAATGTGAATCATGTTATTAGGGAACTAGGTCATACAGATGAATAACTTGTTGCAGCAAATACTCCATCTCTTTCCTTATGTGCATTTTAAAATGTATGCATTTGTTTAATTAGTTCTGTCTATAGTTATGTCTATACAGTTGACTTTCTGGAAATCACTTGGATCTTAAAGTAATTTGCCTCAGTCTACTGATATTAAACTACTAACACATTTGAGGAGCACCAAGGGCATGGTGACCCAGTAGGCGATAAAGCAGTGTTTTAATAAAAGCAGCCATGTGATAGCAAGCAACTCATTAAACATTGAAAAACAAAGCAAAGACAATATTGCAGAGTGTCAGGTTTTTTGTGTATTAAACAAAGTGGCGATGTAATACCAGCGTTTTTACAGCTTTCAACTACAATTTATAGATTATGTCAGCACATGAAGCTGATGGGTGTTAACATTTTTTTTTTTACCAGACTTAGCTTTTCTAGATGTCTAATTACCCTACAAGCAAGGCTATACTGACTTTTAAACTGATACTGACTAAAATTTTGTTTTAAAAGGCTTTCACTGATAAGGTATCCACTTTTTCAGTAAATATTCATCTTAAAGCGGAGTTCATATTATAAATTGAAGCTGTTTTTGGGACCTTTAATGTTTAATTAGGCATTTGAGAAACAGAACTCCTATGTGCTGAATAACTAGCTCTCCCCTGGGGGTCTGACTTTCATCTTAATCCCATCTTTGTTTCCATGTTACTCCTGAACACCCACACCTGAGGAAACATGACTCCCTTGCAAGAAGCGCCTGAGCCACAGGTGTCTGGCTGTAGTAAAGCTAATGTTAGCTCACTGTTAGTAACCGTGGCATCAAGGTGAAGACAGAATGGTAATGATAGCGACCACCTCTTGCAATGTATTTCATTACAATGATCAAACTAAGTAGCTTGGATCAGATAAGTGAGGTGACGCAGCAAATGAATAGACTTGGCAAAGTCATGACAGTCATGCAAAGTACACATTTAAAACAGTAACAACACAAAAGAAATGAACAGTCCCTTGTTAAGAGTCCGTTTAAAAGGCAACATGTTGTATTCATGTGAGAAGCGAACAGCTGGATGATCTCCAGCCGCCGGACAGATCATGACAGGAGGCTAACCACTTAGCTTCGTTTGCTAGCTAACGTCTGTATAAACGGTAACTCCAACTTCTGCACTTTAATAAGTTAAGTTAGAAAGCATTTTTCTGTGTCCGTTTCTCTATGTTTACTGTCTTTTTCGCAGCACACAGCCAGCTATAAGTACATTGTTATGGCTTCGTCAACTGGAAGTAAACAGCTGACTCTGTCCATTTGACAGCTAGCTTTAGCCTGCTGCTAGCCAGCTGTAGTGATGCGCCGACAGAAATATTATACTCGTGTTTTTTATTATTATTATTATTATGTTTTGTTTGGTTGGTTGGTTTTTAAATCTTACACATTACATCTATAAAAAATGTACCTGTAATATGAAAGCAGGCCGTTGCTGAGGACAAACCATCGCCGCTGATACCCTTTCAAATAGTTAGTCCATTTAAAGAGCCAGCCTTTGTAAGTATCCGACCCTGGAGCTGGGGCCGCGGCAGAGGCGGATGCCGAGCCCTTCCCTTGCTCGCTCATCCTCGGTTTCACCGCACTCTATAGGGGCGCAGGATGAACCGGGGACAGCGGAGACAGGGACACTACCCCAGTACGACTGCCTGAGCGAGGACGATATCACTGACGAATCGGCTTGACAGAACAGGGTCCGGTCTATGGTGAGGGAGACCACTGTGAACCCCTTTCACGTGAAGCTGGAGGAAGGACGAGAAGTGATGCCAAGACACTTTGCTGATGCAGACTGCAGAGGATTCTGGCACAGAGCATGACAGAATAGAATGGGAATCCCTTACATGGTAGTCATATTATAGTATAATTATATCACAAAAGACAAAAGTAATCACTACATCACTAACCACTCATGGTAGCATTTCTAGAAGGGTGAAGATGTTATCAAGTCATTCATTGGTTGAGGCCATATTGGGGATGACCGCTCTATTAGTTGAAGTCTATAGTCGAACCTGCCCCACGTGACGTTGTTATCTAAACATTCCTAAACATTTGACACGCGGTTTGGCTTTCGATTTCAGACCGGATCTAAAGTTAGTCGGATGAGTAGAGACAGACACGGGACAGACTTTGATAAAGCGCACCTAACAGCTCAGCTATTTCCACACTGCTTCGAGAAGGTTGTTGTGCTGGTTCACTGTCGTGAGTTAACTCGATTAATTATTAATCACATTAATTCCACCTGCGCCTGTCCTGCTACCATTAGATAAAATACAGTATTGAAATTGTTCCACTTGTTACTTGTGGAAGAGTTTAACCTACTAATCTAATAAATATTTTTCCACAGTAAACATGTTTTTACTTTCTAATCATGAAAGTTCTTCGGTGCTTAAGTACAAATTAAACTTTGTACCAGCCTGTTAAATGTCTTTCTAGGGCCCGTGGCACGATTATTTACAGAAGAAGCAAGTGGCCCCATCCAAAAAATGTAGACGTTCATTTCTGCACTGCTCTATTAAATCATGCAATCTTAAAAACTATCTTGTCAAGCTCATTTTATGTCAATGTGTTTTTTTTAATTTTATGGTTAATGTTCATGACAGTGATGTTATGTTTTTTTTTTAAATGGTGCAAGTGAAAAAAGCAAAAGGTTAATCATATTTACCACAACCACAATTAAACTTTGCATATTTAAGCTTAAGTGGAAATACATGTACAATGCATTAAGATAAATTAATTAATGGTTTAAAACAGTCATTGATTAAAGGACATCTGTTAATACACTGGTGAGTTAGTTAGATGAACGGCTCATTTCCTGTAATTTAGTGAGAAACATATTTATATAAGAAATCCGATGAGTGGAAGGTGATGAATGCATGATCCACGTTCACTTGTCTCTCAATGATCTTGCTCCTGATAACATCTCTTTACCACAAGATGGCAACATCATCAAAATGATAATAATGTGGTGAAACTGTTGAACTTAACAAATAAACAAAAAAATAAATTTTCTATTTCCAAATGTATTTATTAATTCATTGTTTCAAAAAGAAAAAAAATACTCACATTACTAACAACATAGAAAATAAATACATACAACAAATCTGATTTTTTTTTTAAAAAAAGAGTAGCCCTTATTATTTGGAAATGCACACACAAACAAAGTGGTGAGAACTCATGCTACACAAACTTCCTAGTGTCTCTGCTACATATTTCTCTTTTTTTTTTATTTTACTGGGAAAAACTCAAAATGAACTAAAAGAGGAACACAAACAACTGGCTTGACTGGAGGTTTAACACTGCAGTACATCATGGAGAGAGCTTTTGCTCTTACATGCCAGCGGAAAGAAACAATCACATTCACCCATTCAAGTGCACATTACAGTCAGAAAAGCATGAAATACAAAAATGAAACACAATATCACATTTTCACATCAGTGCAAGTAAACCCTGACCTGTTGGCTCTACCAACAAAAGCATGCAAATTGATTACTCTACAAATCATCTTTATATACAGTAGGTCTCTCTGTTTCCAGTGCAGCCATGTTTACTAAAATGCCTACCTTGGTCTAATCAAAAGAAAAGCAGTTGGCATTGTTCATCAGATGGTATCAGATGGTGATATTAAAGCTTTATTAATCATCCACTTTTGTCTGCGATGGGGCAGTTTGTGGACATTATTGAGCTCTATTTAATTTTTGCTGGATATCTGAGTGCACATGACAGTGTGAGGCATTTTCGATAAAAATGTATATAAAGGCAGTCAGGACATCACTGCAGGATTTTATTGCTCCTTTCCAATCCAAAGCTTTAACATCTGTCTCATCTAGCTGCATCTGTCCTTTTCTTGCCTGAATGTCAGCTATCAAACCTACCCCACACTGTCTTTTTTACCTGCTCTCTCGTTCACACACTCACACACAAACACACATTTGGACATCTACCTCGGAGCCATCACTAGCAAGCATTCCCTTGCCCCTAACCTTAATCCATCGTAATACTAACCCTAAAAGTGTGGTTTAGGTCTCCCGTAGCCATTTGAAAATGTGGAGTTTAGCTTTTTAAGTCTGGCCTCACAAATACAGTAAACCAAGCCTAAACACACACATACACATATACACACAGAAACAACCACATTGCCAGCAGAGGTTTGGGCTCTGCAGCCTCCTGCAGGAGCCCCAGTTCCCTGGATTTAATGTATTCGTCTGAAACAGACAGTGAGTCAGGGGAGGGAGCAGATTAAAACCCTACAGGATATCATGATAAGAGACTGCAGTATTTCTGCTGCAAGATGACCTTAAAACAACCTTGGTCAAAATAAACAGCTTTTTTTTTCTTAATGTAAGCTAAGAATGTTTTATGGACAAGAAAAGAGTGAGAAAGAAAATGCAGTCTTCTCTGATTAACACTATATCTATTTATATACATTTGAGTTAACCTCTTTAGAAGGTATTCATTTTATCTTGGCTATTCCATCTTGCAGATCATTGGCCTTATATGTGGAAACAAATCAAAATGTGTTTTGACCTTACTGAATGTGACTGATTGTAAAGGAAGACTGGATGATATTGCTGCCTCTAAACTCTGGATCTTGCAAGCACAGCTTCCATCCTGTCAGGCCTGGCTACAGGCCTACTGCTATGTCACATTGGGAAGCACAGCCTGAAACGCTTGGTCTTCAAGCTGATGTGAGAAAAATATAACTGTGCTATGCTTAATTTATTGGTTTTAACCTTCTTTGTCTCTACACAGTGGGCATTATATGACTAGGAAGTAGCTGGATGACCATGAGGGAAATTTCAGTGTCTTTTACAGCGCAAAAAGTCTAATAAACCTCATTATGAAAAGTCAGCTCAGTTAAGCAGGAGGCCACAGGGTAGTTTTCCAGCCATTTTGATATAAAGTCCTTTTCTCCAGGGCCGCTCCACTCCAGAGTTGAGACGGGTGGAGGGAGCTCTCAGGGTCACATGATGGTGCAGCGATTCCTCTGTAGTGCCCCTTGCAGACGGATGGAGGTGTGGTTCTGGCGCATCCCCCTTGCCACAGCAATGCCCAGCAGCTCCTTGAAGAGCAGGACTACGTGCCAGTTAAACTTTGCAGAGCACTCCACGTAACCGCACTTCCAGGTCTTCTTCACCAGAACCGACACTGCCCTGCGAGGCATGAAGCGCTGCCGCTGCAAATCTCTCTTGTTACCCACCACCAGGATTGGCACCTCACTGCTGCTGCCTTCCCTGTAGGAAAATGCAAACGGGGAAAGCCTCAATTTTAAAAGTACAGCTGAAGTGTTTTTCTTTTTTTTTTTCCTTTTTTTTCCTTGAGGTGTGAGGGGGCGGACTGGAGGATTAGCGCTCACAGGCTCAAGGGGCCTCCCACCACACTCTGCAGTAGCTGGTTAACAGCATTATTGCGCTTGTAAATGTATGGCAAAGAAGAGCTAGGAATACATTTATGCCTCAAGATTTATTTGTAAAGTCTAGTTCTACTGCACTGTGGATATGCATCTATTATCGCTTGATATCAAGTTCCGTCTCTTCCAGTAACACCTGACTGCTGGTAGTTTAAGAATCCTAAGTGATGCTCAAGTTAAGGAGGAAAGGATTTAGATTAATATGGTTGTTATGGGTACTTGCACTGCTTAAAGCAGTTGTATTTATCTAAAGAAAACTAAACGACTTAAATAAAATATTCAGAGATATTGTAAGTGAATTTAGTGAGAACTATTAAATCAGAAACCTGTGGGAGCACCAGTGTGTCTAAGGATAAGATATCTTTCTACTTTCTGAGAATAATAATGACTTAGCAGAAAGATATCCCCTTAAATCTGCTGTGTTAACAAGTTTTCCTTTTACAAAGCAAAGATTTTTTTTACATAGTGTTTTATCTTCCAACAAGGATTTGCACATGCATGCATATTTGCACACCTTCTTTCACAGACGGACATTGAGCTTGATGGCAAGGAAGCCACAGAGGGGTAGAGGCTAATATATGGTGTAATTCTTAAACTCTGAGGAAAAGTTGAAGCCACATCCACTGTTCTTCTCACATATCATGCTAATATAGGAGGTTTACAAAGAAACATCTTATTGGAATTTAATGGATTTATTTATTTGTTTATTTTTGCAGAGGGAGACTTGTGTGCATACATTTGCGTATGAGAACCAAGCAGAAGTGATGCTGGGATACAGCACTGTCATAAGCCTCACTGAGCTCACGGTAGGCTCCATGCTAGAGGGCTTAAAAAAAAAATAGGGCAGAAAAATGAGGTTACTCTTGTTTGGAACAGATTCCTGTTGAACCAGAGCATATCAGCCCTGTGTTGTTCTGTTGTATCTGATAACAATATAAAGAAAACTCTCAAAACTTCCTTTATGAACCCTCTATCATTCATGATTTTATTGCAGCGTCTGCCTCTTCTCAGCTTTTCATTGTCTCCTTTATTCTGACAACAGATCTTTGTCCAGTAATTATTCATTTCTCCTGTTTTGGATTCTTCTTGCATTCACCCTTCCTGCTGGTGATAATGGGTTTCTGTCTTGAGCCACAAGTATAAAGCAGCAAGAAAGTGAGCATGAACAGTGCAGAGGCACATTGGCTGTGTACAACACAGGAAACAAATGAGGACCCTCCAATGTCCTTTTTATATGTAAATGTATGCCGGTGTCCCAGTAGTCAGGATGAGAAGCAGGTTTTCAGTGGTCTTATTTTTTTTTCTCTAGAGTTCAGCCCTTTTGGTTCACATCTTCAGCTATTCAGGAAACCTTGTGCTGCATATCCTGTGGCACTCAACCTTTCAGACCTTTCATGCAGTTCTCCATCTAGTAAAAAAAAACAAAAGTAACCCCAAAATCATCTTAAATCAGTTGTGCCATGAGGTTACAAGAATGCAGCAATGCTATAGCAAATGTTGTAACAAAGCTGTCATGACTTAAAGAGGGGGTGAGCTGAATTAAACTACATCACCACAAGGGTGAATATAACTGTCAGTCATCAGACTGAAGAGCTTTATGACAAGCTCTGAAATTGCATGCTGTCTCCAAACGGGTAACAGGGTGTCACATACGATATCGCCAGTAAGCGTTAAGAGGTGGTCTATCAGTGGTTGTATGCCCAGTTGTGAGTATGAGTTTGACCATACCTGTTCTCTACAATCTGCTGTCTGATCATTTTGACGTATTCAAAGCTCTCCACACAACAGATGTCGTACACCAGTATGTAAGCGTTGGCATTGCGAACGCCTCTGCAGCGTAAATCCAGCCATTCCTAAAGGACACACAGAGAAGCACATGAAGAATAAGGAAAGGAATCATGACCAAAGAAACCGTTTAGTTCTTCGATTGGCAAATATGACATTTATACCCAGGTAAAGTATCCTCATGACCTAATGCCGACTTCAGAAATGCTGATATTTTTAACTTATTGTTTTCCTCTGATTAGTTGATGTTATAAACTCCAGATATGAACTAAATGATCAGTCAGTCTTTGGTATGTTCGTGGGATCCTTTTTCTCAGACTGATATGGAGTCTGACAGAAGATCCTGTTTTACTAAAGCCCTATGTTCTCATGCCTGATGGAGCCCCTCATGAGAACCAAAATGGCTACCAAGTCTGCAATTTCCTATTATGACAGGCGTTAGGGTGCTCAGGCTAAAGCATGTTAATAGAATATTATACTATTTAATACACCACAATGAAAACACACAGCATAAGCAAAAATTTAGTATTTAAAGTTTTGTTTTATAGACCATGTAAAATGTTCTTTTTCAGGCTAATCTAAACAACGTTTAAATTTAGTTCTTATTAATTTTGATGTAACTGTCTATGGAAGAAAACAAAAAAAGTGTTTGGAGTGCTTCACTAATAAAGTTGGAGATAAAAGATTCAACTCCATTTTGTTTGGATGTTACTATCCTGGTTCTGTTAGCATCTCCGGTGTCCATCTCTGGACCTCAAGGGCCACAATCCTGCAGGTTTTCGGTGTATCCCTGCTCAAACACACCTGACTCAATAAGTCATTGTGCTAAAGTTGATCAGCTGTAAGATCCATTTAATTTGAGTCAGGTGTGTTAAAGCAGGAAGACATCAAAAACCTTCAGGACAGTAGTATTTAGGTGGGATGGTTACAGATTGCTAACGCAGTGTTGAGATTTCTATAGTATATTGGAATATGCACTATAAATGCATTGTCATTGTCAGCAAGTTCACCTTGTGATTAGTATTTAGCTCACAATGCCTCAGAGCTGATAGCGTACAGTGCACCCAAAGAATACAGTAATAAAGAGCAGCTCGCAGAACAACGTGTGTTCTGTGTTCCTTTAATATTTTGAAAGCACACTGATTCTGTGTCACAGTTTGCTTTCCTCTGTTGCAGAGAAAGTGCAGAGTCAATGAATTCCTAGAGCTGGCATTGGTATTGGAGTCTCACAGCCTGGAACAAAGTCGTTTGGTGACTACCCAGCAGAAAGCACTGCTCAGTCTCCTAGCTACACATAGTCAAGGGCGATGACTAGACAAATGCAAATACGCGCATGCTGTCAGGAAAAGAAAAACGGACAGTTGTACTTTTGTTGCAGCTTGACTGAGCTTTGTCATTCAGGACACATGACGTGTGGCAAACAGCAGTGTTGTGTTCGATCCTAATGACTTTCAAAGTGTAATTAAAGCAGATAGCCCAAGTGGGTGCATTTGCACCTGACTGGGGGGGCAGTTGCTTCAGTAAAAAAGAAAAAACACGTGACCAAATCTTCTATTTATTATATGTTTCCCTAAGCTCTTACAGGTGCACCATTTCCACCTCCCTAACAGTCTCAAACACCCCACAAGAAATTTATAAACATTTCATCTGATGATGGGGGAAGAGGCAAATAGAGGAAGTTGAGGGGAAAAGGATCTGCTGAGGAAGGGAAATAAGAAAATCTGGGTTTAAGAGAATGTCCAAATCATAAAAGAAAAAAAGTCAGGAACAGATGATAAGACAAGCAGACAGGGTGTCAACATAACCTCTGGTGTTCATGTGCATTCATACTGCGAGCTCTGGGGTTTGAGACTGCAACTGATGCTAAAGTGTGCAGAAACAATCACATGCATGGAATAATGCCAAATCCTGGATATCTGTTTGGAAAATGGAGTTACATTGCTGGATCAGAGAAGAAGCAGTGTTTTTTTAAGTATTGAATTTGATAATGCCAATTTTCCGGTCATTGATTACTTGCTCTTCCACCTGAGCCATCGTATGTACTTGGGACTTTTATATGCAAATGACTTGGGATCTTTTACGTGCACAATAAATAACCACATTGAAGGTACAATAAAACTTGAAAAAGTTTTTTTGAAAACCTCTAAAAGTTTTAGACCAACTCATCTAAACTATGGGATGTCAGAGCTGATGAGTGGAAAGTAGATGTGTCTATTATGTAAAAGAAATAAGCAGAGGCAAAGTTGGGGGTGAATGTGGATATTCATCAATCTGTACACACTAGATCTAAGCTGATCTCACAAAGTTACCTTTAAAAATGATCTTGATGTGTAATTTTGATGCTCACAGATACTATTTTAAATATTTTATCAATGCCTGGCATGAAATGTGCTATTCAAATAAACTCGCCTTGCCTTGACAGCATGTTAAACCATTTTGCTTCTGAAAATGTAATAAATAAACCTAAATCCAGGTTTGACTGCTGTCTCTGCTGGAGCAGTTAAATTTGTCATATGCTACCATGATTTTCAAAGCTGTTCTTCTCGATGTGCATAATGCTTTTTGACTGATGCACCTGAACCTCCGGCTCAGATTATTTGGCCTCTATGCTGCTCTGTTTGTTGTGTCATATTTGCTTTGAAAACTCAAATATCAAAATTAAATATTATGCTTCTGTTCAGTGTGCAGGCAGATATGACCTAGAGGTTTAGCAGTGCAATGCTCACTGATCTGCTGCAGTGCTGATTGTCTTTCTTCCTCCTGCAATAAATTGATTATTTTTAAATAGAAGAAAATACAATAACTTTGCTATCAAGCCTCTGGTTTATGCGCTTTTTAACTCAACATGCTGCACAGCCCATCTGCATACTGAAGATCAGCTGATCAGCTGTGAGGGGGAGGCTAAGGGAAAAGGTGACAATCAGTGTGATAATGCTAATGATAATGCCAGCACAATGATGAGAATTAATTTGCCTTCATTCGGCTTGGAAGAGGTTATTTATGGGTTTGTGTTGACAGGAAGAAACTGCCTCACACATGAGCAGGAAGCAAATGAGGCTGATCAGGCATGGAGGCAGACATGTGTAAGATCACTGCAGTCAGAAGTGACATTGGAAGAGCAAGTCTGTGTCGGGAAAACTGGTGTAAACTGTGATTCCCCCTTCTCAAGTTTTTCAGCAGCTTTTTAGCAACGACTTACAGAAAGTTTCATTCAACTTTGAGCTTTTTGATTTAAATTTTTACTTTTTGTGTCAAATATAATTTAAATTCAGGCTGTGCCATCATTTAATGGAATAAAAAGATGCATTTCCAGCCCTCGCAATGCATATGATCAAAGCTTAGCCTTTTCTGATTATTGAGGTAACTGAGGACGTGACATGCACACAGTGACTTCAGTTGTATCCTCACATCTTTCGTGCTAAAAATAGCAGCTTGCATTCACATCTAATATCTCTGTAACACGCTAAACAAGAAACACAAGCAAAACAAAGAAATTAAAAACAAGACAACACATCAATTTACCGCTCATGAACTGGAATCAAATAAATGCAAAATGCGTGTGTGGGCATGTTTATTTGTGTTTCCCTGCAGGATGTGAGTGTGCTCTTGTGGGAGCATCAATGCGAAGTGTGGTGCTGCTGTCTGCATCCTCCAATCGGCCTTTTTACCATGGTGCAGAAAAAGAGCATCTCATCTTCAAGAGCCAAACAGAACATGTTTCCCTGACAACCGTGGGCCATGGTCAAGCTAAGACAAAGCTGCCGTGTTTCCTAATATTACTGGGAGAAGGGGGGGCAGCTTAATGGTATGCGTGCTTGTGATGGATCATGCTCAAGGAGGGAAACTGGGTATTTTTTTGTGGGAAAAGGGTGCTGAGTAATTAAAGAGATGCTATGCAAAGGCCACACCGCATGACTTGCAGTTCAAATCTATTACATCCCCTACAGGTAAAACACCCATTATTCAACAATGACCTATAGACAAAAATACACTGAAAAGCTGCAAGCTTTTTTAGTCATTTGTGTACTTGCCTTGTTTGAGATGAAGGAGGAAGATTTTGCCTGGTTTTTGCACTTTTAAATCACAGAATATTGAAGGTATCAAGTGTGGCTCTTCTCGTCACAGTCATGAATTGCTGATCTGAAAGATGAGCAAATAAGGACTTTGTACAAGTTCAAATAAAGCTAAAGGAACTGTTTTGAATGAGGCGCATATGCTTGTTCCCTCCATAGAGGGGAGTTCGATGCCAATTAGATATCAAGCTACCAGCTTAGCTTTGTCTAGAGCTTATGTAATCCACTTATCACATCTAGACTTATACATGTTTACATGTTTTAGCGCTCTCTCTCTCTCTCTCTCTCTCTCTATCTCTCTCACTCTCTCTCTTGTTTTAACCCATGCAAAATGCAAGTGTTAAAAAAGCTAAATTTGTGGTCTCACAGAAGGTTAGTTGGAGGGCTATTAACTGGCTAATCATCTTGGTACACGTTTGGTTTTTGCCATTATGAGGAAACTTATTGCTTTTGTACAGATAAATGTTTAAAGGGACAGTAGAGAGCAACTGGGTCAGTCTTCTTATTCAATTCTCCATGACAGCATCAAATGTGCTTTTTTTTTTAATCTATGCAGTTATTCATTTTATCATCTTTGTCTGTCAAAGTAAGGATATTGCTTATTTAAACAGATAATAACCACAATGTTACTGGGTTGCAGGTTTAGAAAATATTACATGAACTGGGATCAAAAATTGAATGAGTTATTTCTTTATTAATGCCCCATTTCTCCTAGTTTTAATAGGAAATGACCAGATAGATTTAGAGTAGTTCTGCTGACAAACTCCAGTGGTTGAGAGAGCTCAAGTCCTTGCAACTGAGGGGCAACACAAACTAATCAAGAACTTCTTTAGTCTGATTAAATTGAACACTAATGTGCAGCAAATACACATCTGGTTTCCATACTTTGTTACGGTTAATGTTATTGATGTCAACCTCTCTTCAATGTTACATAAATGTTTTGTCCAGTTTTTTGTTTTTTTTCTCAGAAGATAATAAAACACATCTGTGTTCACTTGCAACCACATAGTGGCACCCAATACCAACCGGATCTGAAGAATGGGTAAACAACATAAACAAACCCAGAACTGAAAGTGAAGCTCAAAGTGGAGCCTTTGAAAAAATTTATCTTGTAGATTTTATCATCGCGTAAAAATCAGGCTGATGTAGTGTGTGATTTTTTCTTTCTCTTTGTGGGATTGTTTTTTTTTTCTGAACAACATAGTTTATTCAGCACATGACAGTCTGATTATTACCCACTTCATACTCATAGTTAGGTACCTTCATGCACAAATAGGCAAGATACTTTCAGATTTCTTCCACAGCAAATAACCTATGCTCTTTGGTACAAACACAGTATAATAGAGCAAACTGTAGTTTCATAACTTTTAAGATCCAGCACCTTGGGCTCTCTCAGCTGCTGGAGCAAACAGAGAAACAGAGAAAAAAAATGGAAAAACAAAAGGCAAAGATTTGCCACCAAAGCAGTCAAACCATTTCAGCTCTTAACGCTAAAACTGCTTGAAAATCTCTGTTGCAGTTAACAGATGAACTCATATTTCTGCTGCTTCTGCAAGAGTCAAAATGTGTTACATAAAAAGCCGTCATTTCCATGCTGTTATCAAAGAGTATTGACAGAGATAACTGAGAAAATGTCCATAGAGAGCAGGAAAGAGGGAGAGGGAGCATCTTGAGTGGGAGGAAGTCATGCAGATACATTATGGCCTGAACAAAAAAGAACAAGAACAATCATACTGAATGTTCCGTCAGGCTTAAATCCATCTGCCATCACATCCGATTGCAACACTGTGACAGATGCTCTCTAAAAGCTATACCATCGGCAACAGGGAGGCGTACGCCAAAGCAAATAAATCATTAAACCATCACGGCCTTACTGTAAAATAATTGAAATTTGGCCTGTAACAATGCTTGGCAAACATAAAAGTGGGGTGACTGAAATGAGGTCAGCCTGGGATCCTGCTGGTCTTCTTTTAAATATAATCTAAACAGATGAGAAACAGCCATGCCTCATCTTTATGAAGACATACTCACTCATTCAGCTTATTCAACTCAAATTTTCCAGGCTGAATTAAACCTCACTTACAGTGACTGTATCTATTGAAGTCTGTGCAAACTTAGCAATTGACTGCAGTCGTTCTGTCCTCTGCTCGGGTTTTATTCCCAGCTGTTTTCTAACAGGGAATGGTCGTTTAATTCTGTTTGTTGCAGACAGCAAATAAATTTCAGTTATGGTCTTTTATGCTGCTGTGTGCAACCACAGCCCGTGTATCAGGTTGCATGTCTCTGGCAATGGGCTAAATTACAGAAAGAGCTGTGACTTAAAAATGCCATATCAGTACTTTCACTGTAAATACAGGACATCCCCAGAAAAGCTGTGAGAGTGGGCTTGAGAAAAAGTGGGACACAACCAGAGCAGAGAAGAAAAGGCACAGCAGCCTTGCTGGGTTATTCCTCAGCAAATGACTAACAATAAATCTGTCTGATGAAAATGCTGTAGTGGCACTCGGCTAATGGTTTTCCCCTCCTGTGTGCCTTCCACCAAGTCCCTTTCATACCCTCCCATTGATCCACCAGTTAGTATGAAATTGTGCAGAGTATGATACAACATGATAATGAAAGCTTGCTGGTGTGAGTCAACCTTTTGGACAGGCACACTCCCACACTTAAACCCATGAGACACATTTGTCTAATTCCAGCTTTCCGGTCACACCTACCAGCTTGTTCCCTGAAGGGCATTAGGCAGCATTTAGCATACAAACTAAGATATTCAGAGTCTTTAAAGAGGGTCTCTGCGGGAGGCAGACAGTGAAGCACTTTGCAGGCCATTTTTACACCTTCCAACAAATTGTTATATGTGGAAGACAGGTTGTGTGTGACTCTAAGAGGATGATCACTCAGGCACTTCAGCGACTTGTCAGGCGTTTTTTTTTTTTTCTGCTAGCACCAGGCTTTCAGAGTGCACTGCAAACCAACACTTTATAACATCTCTTATTCAAGTTCTTCAGCTGTTTCCCATCACAGGGTTTGTATAGTGATATCTGAAGAAACCAAGCTAATAAAACAGGCATCATTTCAGCAGCAGTAGCAGTATGTTGGTGTGGTGACATGATGGGCTTCTATCATGTAGTATCACAGCTTTTCAAGTGACACACAACTCGTTAATGCAAAAGGTGGAGTGGATCAGGCTGTTTTCAAGGACCGCACTTTAATACACAGTGTCGCAAAAAAATTAAGCTTTTTTTTAGCTGATAAATGGATATTATCCAAGCCAAAGTCTCACTTTGCAGGATGCAAATTCTAGCAGCTCTTGATGGTTTTCACAATGATGAGATTTTCCTTTAAAGATTTCAAATTTAGTTGAACAAACTCTGTCTTTCTTATTCTTTTCAGAAAATGTAATTTGAAGGTTATTTGAAGCCAGCAGTGTTTCAGATGTCTGAATCTGACCAAACAACTCAGGTTCTCCCTAAGTTGCAAGATTTTTTGATTCCCTCTTTGTTTTCACAGTGGAAAAAAAGTCACACAATTTATACCTTAAAGAATTTTTTTTTTGTTTGTTTGTTTGTTTTGTGTTTTTTCTGCTTGTGTGTTTTTAGTCAAACTAATTGCCATAGACCTCATATGGCTTTCTCTGAACTTTGTGTTTTCAGGAAAAAAAATATGAAGCATCCACTGCTTTCTGCATGAGCACTTCAGTATTTTTCAGGAAACAACAATACATAAAATGACAGCAGATCCTTGCGTACCATGATGCTACAGTCATAATCAGCTCACCTGAATGTACCTGTCTAAACTGAGCCTTTAGTTCAGTCTGCAGAAGATATCTAATGATTAATACAAAGCTCATTCTTTCCTCGTGAGGGGGTTGAGAGAGTTTAGTCTGTCAAAGTGAAGCTCTAAGGCTTAAAGTCAGTCTCCATAGCAACTAGTAGAGACATCTAATAATGAAAAAAAAAAAGAATAAATAAAACTGGTTTTGTCTTTAGCAGAAGCTGCGAAGAGACTAGTAAAATTAATCAGAGATCAAGCAAACAAGATGGGGTGACTGATCAGAGAAAAAAGATCATTAATGCTTGAAAAACCCTTTCTTCAATTGAGTTGAATCTTTTTTGGGGGGTAAATGTTGGGAGAGTACCTGACTGGCGCTTGCTGGAAAAGAGGAGATTGGCGGGACGTCCAAAATTTTCAGCTCATACATGATGCCGTTCAGTATGACGGAGGGTCTGTACACATATCTGGTCCTGGTCGGTGTGTAACCCTCCGAGAAATCATTATAAATGAACTGGCGGATTATAGAAGTTTTGCCCACTCCGGGAGCACCGATCACTGCAATACTCAACGTCTCCACCATCCCGAGAGTCCGAGTTCAGCACCATGGACAGCGCCAACGACGACGACAGATGTGACCGTCCACAAACACAGCTGGCCGCAGCTCTGACGGAATCCAGCACACACAAACACACACACTCCCGTTGCTCCTCTAGCCGGCAGCCTCGAAATCCCCTTGAATCGGCTTCAGCAGCGTGCAACACAAGAATCAGTGATCAATGATCCAGCCGTGGAGTCCAGCGAGGAAACTTTATCTCCTGGATGAGGGTGAGAGCAGAGGGGCTTGCAGCTTGCAGGTCGTCAGATAATAAGCTCAACCATGATCATGCAAATGGAGGGATTTTCGCTGCTTCTGCGAGCCAACGCGCAGAGAGAAACTCTTGGTTTTTCAGGGGACATCCCCTGCCAACCTCGTCCCCAGAGAGGAAACATGAAAGTCCGCCCTTGCCGTCTCCACATGGACATAATCCTATCCTAGGTTAGGCTCTGACCTTGCCCAAACGCACAGGAGCTCTCGTGTTCTTCATAGATAATCTCCTCTGCACCTCACACTCATTTCCACCGATGCACCAGCGCCGCACTCCTCCATCACAGGAAGGACTCGTAAATAAGCCTTCCACGTGCTAGGAAATGGCATGAAACATTCCCATCTTCATTTCGCTTTCGATTACATCTAAAATAATCGATGTGACTTAAGACTGTTTTTAAATAATGTTAATTATGCCCATCCTCACAGCCGACAGACGCGCGTTTTCTGTGAAGGCATCTGAAGCCTGGTAACGTTGTGTGTCTGCTGTTGGTTGGAGAGATCTGAGCTCCCTCTCCTCCTGATCCCTTTCTCGCTCTCTCCTCACTAATATCCCTTGCCCTGCTCATCCAATAGGATCATCTCGTGCGCAAAGCGTGTGAAAGCTGTTCCCATACGCCGCAAAATGGCAAAGGAACATTACACACACACACACACTATGCAACGTCACAATGTGAGGCTCGTGGAAGCGCGCTGCAAGACTGACTTCATGTGTGTGGGGGGCTTATTAGCTTCTGGTCGGGGTCCCCAGGCAGGGCAGGGTTGATATCTGCCATTAATCACTGCTCGGTGACAGCGGCACACAAAGGACGAGTCTGAGAAATAAACATCACACACACACACACACAATGTCCCTATATGACTGGAAGATGAGCTCCACACATCTGAAACTGCTACACTTTCCAGGTTTTGTTTTTGAATGGTTTATGTAATTTTAAAAATGATGGTTTCTTAAGTTAGTTACAAACTATCCAGTCGTTTTCAGAGGAATTAACCAGATCTAAGGCTAAACCTCTCTGTGAGTTCTCTAGGTGAAGCAAAATGTGATGAAATGTAATGTAAGGGTTCTATTATGAGAAAATATGACACATAGTTTGGACACAAATGTGTAAATACTGCAACAAACGCAGAATGCAAAAACTTGGCAGCTATAATGTTGTCCCAGAGTCTAAAAATAATTTAGCTGGAGTTGTGTTTAAGGACAAATATCAGCCAGAATTTAAAAAAAAAAAAATATATATATATATTTACACACACACACACACAAGGCACTAATGAAGTGGCAAGCCAACTCAAGTATGTGCTGTCTTAAAAGATTACCCATCACACAAACCTTTCACTGTAGTTTGGCTCAACTCTTACTTCATTAAGTGCTCCGTACAATAAACAAATACTTTGTCACTGTAATGTTTTAAAATTAACTTTTAAAATATGAAGAGGGACTAATTTTGGTACATTTAAAAGCCACTAAATGAAAGTTTATTTGTATAAAATGTAAAAACCCTGAATACAAGAGTCTCACTTTAATGGGTTTATGAATGAAGTGTAAAAAGATTTTCTTGCTGATTTATCCACTTACCTACCTGTAACTACATTAAGACTGCGCCCCCTAGTGGGAGGCTTTTTATCACAAAGGCTCAACATAATCATTCAATAGGAGTCACCGCTTCCAGCTTTCCACACAGACCCAGACTTTTCTCTAGTCAGTGATTTTGCATCAGCAAATACATCTGTCATTTCTCCAGACACAATCTGATGAGACGCGTTTGTTTTACATTTGCTCAGTCAGCAGAAGTCCTGGTTTTTTTCTTTAAAAGCAGGCTGGACTTGTAAAACTTTGTTGCTGCTGTCCTGTGGAAAGGACATGGTGCACTGACCTCTAACTTCAGTCAAGGCTGTTATTTGTACACAAAGCTGCAAATATTAATAATTCTCTTATAAAAAAAAAAGAAGCTAGTTGGTGACCCCTAAGAGGAGCCCTGAACACCTCAGAGGTCACCACCCATGATGAATTGTTGTGAAAACACTAGGCTTTGGGGGATGTGGACTTTGAGGAAAACATAATAGTTGATATATCCTGCATTACTTTTACAGTTTAGATCAAGGAGAAAAAAAACCCACTTTGATTCATCAAGACATTTAATAGTTCTTTTTAAATGATGTACACACATTGAACAAAATTAAATCAAAAATGTCTGATTCAACATTTGATTTCTTTTATACAGCATTTAATATGAATCAGCTGTCACCACACACACACACACAAACTCAATTCCTAGCCTCTGTTGTAATCTGCTAAAGGTAGTTACCGTAGGAAAACTCATACTGTAGAAACGATTTATATATATATATATAAAAAAAAAAAGGGGGGCTTCAGCGTAACGCCTTGAAAACAAATCCAGTTAGATGGATTGGATGCCATCTAGCCCCGCTTTTGCCAAGACAGTTTGCTACCTTCAGCCATGTTCTTTTGTTTTTACTCAAGAGTGGAACAAATCATGACATCACTTTGTCACCTGGGCCTTCATCTCCAGCGGCCATGGAACTCAGGAGAGCTGCTCTGAGGATGCAGAGAGCAAAGTGGCAGAGAGCCCAAGAGGCTGTTGCTGACGCAAGTAGAAGCAGTGAATATAAAACCCTCGCATCCATGGCTCTCTTCCAGTTGCCACATGTACACTAACAAGACTACAGACACACACACACACACACACACACACACCAAAAATTAAATGATGGAATGACTTTGCAGAAGAGCAGCCAGGTGATGCCTGCCGCTAGTTTATAAAATGTCAATATGTTGATGTAAAAATTAGACACACACACATCAACATTCTGCTTCCAGAGACAGTAGAGGATCTAATCCCACTGCTTCACAGAAAACTTACTGAAGAAAACTATAAAATGACAAAGACAATAGTGTAATTTGCAGTATTTGTGTCTCATTTTGGGCCCCAGAGCCACAACCACCTCACACAGGCAGAAGATACGTACTGTGTAGAAGCCTTTTTTTATGCACCTCAACTCATTCTAATCCCAAACTAAAAGGAATGAAAAGGACGATTCACCTGCAGATATCCAAGACTAAAAACGGAGAGAAAATTTGCAAAAGTGCAGTTGGAAAATAATAACAGAGCCTCATGCAGAGAAAGTCACAGGGACTGAAGTCAGACAGCCATCTGTCCCCAAATGAATAAGGCTCATTAATGCAGGGCTCAAGCAGGGAAGAATGGGGCCGTTCTTTTAATTTAAGATGATGTCCAGAAACCAAAGCAGGTGGTGGAAGCAAACACAGGTGGGTGGGTGGGGGTCTGAGACTTGAGAACAGAACAGACCAGAGTTATCTGCAGTCTTAGCAAATGGGGGGGACAGGAGGTGATTCAAAATGTCACAATAGGTCATTAAGCATTCTAATGAAAGAGCTGGATGATGAAGACTGCAGTTCAACACTGCAGGCAGGAGTTTCTGCACTGTACGAGGCTGTAAAAATGGTTCGCAGATCAGGTGAGAAAGAGCTGGAAGAGGTGCCCGGAGTGCTGTGGGGGCAGCTGCTGGCTGGACAAATGGGTTGTGGTTCAGTTCTTCAGCACTGCCTCGTAGCTCTGGAAGACACACTGGGACACCTCCGCCGCTCTGCACTTCAGAGACACCTGAGGAAGAGAAGAGATGGAGAAGATTCATGAGATGAAGAGAAAATGATAAACACCCAAAGTGAATAAAAACAAAAAAGTCCAAATCTAAACATTTTCCTTGGCCTGTTAGGAGGAACAAGCAAAACAGTGTTCCTAACGATTTTCCTAAAACAAATAACCTGCAGCTTAAAAATCCTATCGGGTTTTTCTAACAGTTCTGCAGCTTATAACAGTAAATCATTCATTTGTAGGAAGTATCTTGGAAATCAGTGGCATGTTGAGTCACAGCTGTTTTAGCTCATTTTCATTAGTGATAAGATTTTACTCTTTCGGCTCTTTTTCATGCAAGTGTTTGTACTGATTATTTCATTTTCTGCAGAAAAAAGAAAAAAAGAAAAAAAAAAAAGAGAAAAAAATCCAGTTCTTTGTTCTTTTCCTAAACATAAATCAGGGCGAGCTTCCGTTCGGATGCTCCTTATATCAGAAGGCAACATTCAATATTCTTCACATGGAAGGAGAAAAAGATATTTGGATTAAAACCTCCTTAATTCAGTCTTATCAAAAGCAGGCAGACCTACTGACAGAAATATAGATACATAAGCACGCTGGAGGAAATAGAGGCAGCCTGCCCACTCTTTGATGTCAGTCTCAGCTGGGAAAAGGTTTTGGATTTAATGGAGCCTCTCATATCAAGCTTCCCTCCGCCACACTGCAGATACTATTTTCTCACATCCGAAAGCGCCGTGTTTACAGGAAACACAAAGCAGCTGGAGACTTGGAGTAGTTGCATCAGGTCAGGTTCCATACAGATGCTGCACAAAAGACACAGCGTATACAAATGACAGCCATTCAGACAATGTTAAACCATTCAATAATTAATTGTTGCAGAGGGAAAAGCAGCTGTGCCTTCCCCTGTGACAACTAGAACACTTAATGACCCATGTTTGTGTGGAAGCGGAAAGAGCATCTTGCATTTTTCTTGCCCTGACAGCAGAACAGACAAATCATTATGATGCAGTCGTTTCTGTTTTAATCACTCATTTCTTTCAATCACATTTGCTCCACTGGAGCTGCAGCTGCAATGGTTTGTAATGGTGGTAGAAAGAAATGATGCAAGATAAGTGAGAAAAATAAGACACACAAAAAAAACCCAAAAACAAATTATGGGGTTTTGGATGAAGTGCTGGGATCTTTTGCCTCTTTTCTTTATCAACAGTCAAGACAACATGACCTGGATTTTATATTTCACTGTTCATTTTACTTGATCCTGCATTTCTTTTTCTTTTTTTTTTTTTAAATCTTTTTCTTGTCTATCATGTTTAATAATCCTCCACCATCCTGATTACCAGGTGTTCTGTTCAGTCATTTTGCTTTTAGCCTTCAAATGTCTGCATCAATGACACTCACACACTATAATGTTTGCTCCATTATCTTAATTACAGTGATCAGTTATTCACCTGAAATTTGATGGTGTGATTGAGTGCGGTACGGTGATTACCACAGGGTAGCCGTTAAATAAAGCAGTCATCCAGCCTTCCCCAGCTCTGCTGCTGGTACACTCGGCACTCTTTACTAATGCATGCTGCTACTGGCAACATTTAGACAGCCGCGCTCTTATCAGCAAGATGTGAAGAAACGCAGAAGCTGCGGCTACGATGCAGATGCTGCTACTGAGACAGCCTGAAACTGCAGCACTCAAACTCAGCTTAAGGCTTGTTGCTCGAATACTTGTGTCAGAGTATGCCGGTGAGGATACAACATATTGGAAAGAAGAGAGAAGTCAAGTTTGTGTGCAACACAGATGGAATATGAGATGGGATTCTCCCAACCTTTTCAAATTTGTTCTGAATGCTTACAGCATGAAAGTAGGTTCAGTAAAGGGTAAAGAAAACAGCATACGGTATTTTCAGCAATTAAGCTGCCTGAAAACAGAGAGCAAGTCTTTGTAGGAGCAGTGTGAAGAGGAAACTGAAGCCAGCTGCAGCTCTCTGATAAGACAAAGCAAATGGATTGTAAAACTATCAATAACAGTCAAGGTTGTTTGGTAAAATGTTCCAGATAAACCGGTGTTTGATGCAGGTAAAAAAGCAACACTTAAATGAGTTTCTGTAAATAATCATCTGAAAGGCAGTACTGTCAGACTTGTTAAATATAACTTACATCTGTGGTTACAGTGTTGGTGGAGGTTGGGCGAGTTTAGGAGATATTTACTCATCCACTCTAATTTTTGGTCCCTTTTCCCCATTTTTGATCTCATTTAAAAACTTTGGACTTGAGACAGAGAACTGAAATAACAGAGGCAGACAGACTGAGCAACAGACCGGATATTTGCATATTTCTGAATTTAACATGGAAAAATGGGCAGGAAAAGGTAGAATTTCATAGATACTTCTCAGTTCACAGAGAATAAAAAGTAAGCTGCAAAAGGAGCGCGGTGTGGTGAAAACCTTGTGTAAACTGTAAGCAGCAGGCAGGTGGGTAGGCTGAAATTAGTAAAAGAACATGCACAGAGAGACAGTAGGCTTTGGAGTGTAAAATTTCCGATGAGTCCCAAACCAGTCAACATGACTCAGGGAAGGCTAGAAACCAGACGGCAACAAGGACAAGATGAAGCAGTAATGGGAGAAAGACTCGGCCAGTTTTGTCCTACATTGCTGGAAGTTGACTTTATTCTCTGATCACAACTGGGATCGTGAAGCTGAGGCAGAAAGAATATCACACCATTAGAGAAGAATGTGGATTTTTCTGCAGAATAATGATCTAAAAAAAACCAGCTAAGGGAAATCCCACAGACTGTCCCCTTCAGAAACCTGACCTGAATCACACACTGCGTTGTGTGATGCAATGAAAGGAAAAGGAAAACTTTTTTTTGTCTTTAGCTTTACTTGGTAAAACAGAGAAAACCTTTACCATGATTGCAAGAAACTGTTTGAGCTTCGTGTCAGGATCTTATTCAACGGGTCCTAAAGGCAAACTAAATACACGGCAACAGTCCTCTAGAGAACTGCATCTGTACTAACAAATAAATACCCAAAATGTAAAAGGTGTTCATCCCCCTCACATGATTCCCCATTTTATTGCTTTAATAAATTAAATCATGCTCAATATAATCTGTTTAGGCCATTTTTTTTAATGGCAAAGTGAAAACCTACTTTCACAAATACTGTCAATGAATTAAAAACTATAAGGCAATCAAATCAAATCAAACTATTTCTATAGTACTTTTCGTGCTTAAAAAAACAATACAAAGTGCTTCACATCAAATTGATAAAACACACACACACATACATCTACAGTCCCCTTACATCCACCCACAACCACCCTCACCCGTGCCCTATTAGCCCCTATAACAGTTAAAAGAAGACAAATGGCCAGGTTCATGTGCACCAGGTAAGGAAACGATATCCTCAGGGTACCATCCACACCCACCCATGACCACCCAGACAGTTACCGTGGGGGGCCACCCGGGTCCGGGCAGACAGGACCCACGCCACAACTGTGAGGCTGCTGCGCTGGATCCCGACCCACCTGACAGGGACAGCCCCCACAGCAACACCCATGCAGTCAGAGCAGGGGCAGCCCTCAGTGAAGAGGACCCCAATGAGGAGAGAGCTGGAGTGATAACTACACAATTGTAAAATCCATCCAAAAATAAAATAATAACATTTATACTAATATATAAATAAATATATAAAATTTATAAATAAATCAAATTAAATAAAAGAAGAATAAATATAGGCTAATATAAGAATGTTAAAACTTAGTTAAAAGCTAAACTAAAAAGGTAGGTCTTGAGTTTTTTTTTTTTTTTTTTTTAAAACATCAAAAGTCTCTGCAGCCCTGAGACCCTCAGGCAGACTGTTCCATAGGCGAGGCCTCAATATAAATAATTGGATTAAATATTAAACCCCTTTAAACTGTCGAAAATAATGCATGACAAATGCAGATAAATATCGCCAAAACCTTCAGGATAATCTGACTTAATCTGCAAGACAACTACGACTTTGGAGAACATTTACCTTCCAGAAAAACAACCACCCCAAGCCCTGAACAGAGGCTGTTCAAAGACAAGGTGACACATGTTCTGGATTGGCCAAATCAAAAACAGAGAATTTGTGGCTGGTGAGAAGAGCTGTTCACACCTGATCCCCAGGCAACCTGACAGAGCTCGTGCTGTTTTATTAGGAAAAATGGAGAGAAGTGGCAGTGTCCAGATGTGCCAGTCTGACTGTAACATGTCCACACTGTTGTGTTGCCAAAAGTGCATCAACTAAATACACACTTCCAAAGGGGATCAATGCTTTTTTTTATTTTATAAACAGCAATTGTATCAACCATCATTCATTCATTCATTTTCTTTACTGCTTAGCTCAACTCAGGGTCACTGGGAAGCTGAAGTCTGTCCCAGCAATTTGCCAGCGTGAGGCAGGGTACAGGTGGACAGGTCGCCAGTTTATCACAGAGCCAATCACAAATCAGAACAATCTGATATTTTGTTAATGTTATTTAATGTTGTCACAGTGCCAAATGTAATCAGTAATAAACTTGATCAGGAGTGAAATGATTTGAAAGGTTTCAAACTTTCCATGTTAACTGGTTAACTAGTAGGTGTGAAATTTCCTGCCATTCACCACAGAAGATGTGAATTTGTACAGATATATAAATAAATAAATCAAGTTGATGGCATCCAGCAGTGCTTCGTATCAATTAGCAACAACACCAACAACCAAGCTTTTCAGGAAAATGACAAATATTTATCTGAGTGATTCGACATAAAACTGTGACAATCTGCTTGTGTGGTGCATATGTTTCATGTGTACAGGAGCTTGGCGATGTCTATTTCTAAGCTTTCTGACAACACCAAGAACCAGCTCAAGAGGTGGGTAGAGAAAAAAAAATCAACCAACATCACTGGTCACGTTGTTGCCATGGGGACAGGAGATGGCAGATGAGAACACCCATGCCTCATGACCAGAAGATGAGCAGCATCTCAGTGCTCCACTATAAATACTATACAGTATAAACAAGCTCTGAGATGTGGAAGAAATGAGATGAAAATGCGTAACTTGACAGCAGCTGCGACTGTTAACAGTCTGATATTAAAATAAAACCTGAAAAAAAATGTGACAAAGTTAAAAATGGCGCTGAGTGCGTGGACTCCAGCTTTTTCTCCCGCTGTCTGGCCTGTTACTTTGCACTTTTGCTTCACTCTCACCACCCTCAGAGTTGTTTCTGTCTGCAGCAGGAAGCTGTTTTCAGCAACTGGAAGGCGTTAGAAATGTGAATATTAAATACAATTCTCATTTATACAGAATCATATGACAAAGAAAAAAGGTTTTTAAGGTTTTACATTTCAGGACACAAAAAAGAAGAAAGTAATTATTTGACACCAAGTCTTGAGTGAAGAGAGGAAAAATCACAAAAAAAACCACAAAAAAAAACAACACAACCACTTCATGACATACTACGCTGTATCATCATCTCAAAATCCAGTGTGTGAAAAAGTACATCTCATGATTCAATATCTTGTAGAACCAGCATGTTTTCTATCTGACCATCAGTCTCTTTCAAACTTCTGGATGATTTCTGGCTCAATCTTCTCTAAACCATTGTTTTATCTCACTGAGAATTATTTATGCAAAACTCTTTACAGGTTAAACTTTGTTGACTAAGCCAACAAAGTCCTTGAAATCTTTTCCTTTTCCAGCTGTAGATTTGCTGCTGTGCTTGTTGGGATCCTGGCACATGGAGCCAACTTTGGCCAAGGCTTAGCTGTCAGGCACACTGCTTTTTAGAGAAGAAACTTCAATTTATTCAACTTCAGTGTATGGTGTGGAATTGGGACACAGCTAAAATAATCTAATTTAAGTAGTGAGGCATCCTGGGAGTGCTGAATCAAACCAAGTTTAGACACATTGGGGAAAAAATAGGCCAAGCTATATTCAAACTGTAAAATAAAGGTGCACAGCGGCAAAAATCCAACATGTTCCCTGATGATTCCTTACATGAAATGAATTCTAGTAATTTTTGTCTTACTTCAGAAGAGCCGCAAAGCCCAGCAAACACGCTTTACAGGGTCTTACTTGTTAATATCTAAAAATAGCCGTCGACAAAAGGCTCTGGCAGCTTGTCTTTAATGTTGTGCGCCAAGAGAATGCTGGGACCATACAGCAGGCAGCAGCTCAGAGGAGTAAGCACCAGACTACATACTGGGCATGGAACACAGTGTGAAAATAAAGACCCATCTCCTCTATACAATTTGTGTATATCTGTCAAAGCTAAGCGAGCTTTGTAAGCCATACTGAGGAATGATTTGGAAAATTAAAAAGACGTAAGGCAAACATAACAGTAGCAGCGGAAGAAGAACAAGAACACGCTCTTGAATTATTTAATTAAACCTAAAATTGGATGCACTGAAAAGTAAAAAAAAAAGATTACACTTCTCCCATCTCAACATATAATCTTTAATTACTTAATATACAAGTCATGTTTTCTTCTGTATGAAGTTAGGCTGTGTGACTATACGGTAGAAGGTTGAATCCGAATCAGTTCAAAAGTCTGAGGATTTAATAAAACAAGTCTGGCTGACTGACAAATTGACTAGGATGAACAGGAGTAAACAAAAAGACAGTTAAAGCCACCTTATAAATAAAACATGATGCAAAAGCAGACAGAGTGATGAGCAGAGAGGAGAGGCACACCAAGGTCACTGCTCGAGACTGCTGATGCTGACTCTCCAAGCCAAACACAATCCATCAAGAACGGAGGAGGTGACAAAACACAGACGCACAACATCATAATGGGCAGAGAAAAACATGTGCGCCAACACATAAAATACCAGCAACACACTCCGATGACTGACCAATCAGCCTCCACTCTTCCAACATGCTCATCACTCATTACTGCACATCAATCTCAGTCACATTTGCTGGTTCAGTCTGAGGCAACTGTGTCATTTGTCTCTGTCTGTGACGTGCAGTCATGGCAGTCTATGTTCAGTCCATCACACCGACTTCATTAAGTAAATGTGTCATTTGTGCTGAAAGTGCAGGAATTAAATTAGAAAATTTTCTACTCTGGGAAAATGCATAACTGCGAGAACATAATGGAATAAATATGTGAAGGTCCTGGGTGATTTATTTGCTTTCATGTTTTTCATGTTAATGTATATTTTCTGTTATTTACTGGATGATGATGACATCTCCCCAAAACTGACTAAAACTTAGAAATAAAAACTGCATGTTGCATCCTATAAGAATTTCCCCTTAATTTCAACAGAGATTTGTAAATTTACAGAATCTGTTAAGTGCTGGAAGCCTCTCAGTTTCCAGAGTAGTCAAAGTAGTACCAAAAAAAGCTTTGCTTACAAGCTCACAATAAACAAGCTGTGTGAGTGAAAAGGCAGAGTGGACTTACAGGAAGGAAATATCAAAATCACTGGCTATGACCTCAGCTCAAAATAGAGAACCTTGGCCAACATAGATATAATCCAGATATCTGATGCACAAAAGCTGGGTTCAAAATCAGCTTTTAACCTCATATCTCAATTGCAGGTACACGGAGAATTCGCCTGCCAAATATGAACAGTGTATCAGCCATAAAATATACATTATGGATTATTTGACAAACAACACACACCCTCAGATGTTACTATGCAAACTCATAAGAGATCATTCTAACTGAGTATTACTTTAAAAGGTCAGAATAATAATAAACAACAAATGACACAGTTGCATCTTAATTAAAACTTTTCCCATCATCAGTCTCTGTAGAGTCAAATGTGCCAAACAGTAGATGGTTGCTCCGATTTGATTCATACTTGTTTCCCACAATACACCTGAGGCGTATCAGGTGAACAGTGAAGTGTACAGAGTGAAGAGAAATGGTGACAGTACAGTCCTTGTGGTGCTCCAGTGCTGCTAACCAACATCTCAGACATACAAGCTTTCAGTCTCATAAACTGCGGTCTGTTTGTTAGGAAGTCACAAATCGACAAGGTTGCGGTGGTATCCTCCTGGAATTTATGGAGCTTGTCACATAACAGAGCGAGCTGAAATGAATTAAAAGCACTTGAGAAATTAAAGAACTTTGCTTAAGTGCTGCCTGATTTAAAGCAAGTATCTGATGGCGTGTTCAACCCAAGAGCCATAACAATAAGCAAACAGTAATGGGTCCTGAAAGGTGTTCACGTGCTTATTGAAGCGAGCCAATTTATGGCTTTCCTGTGACGTCACTGTGTTTCAACAGCGCTATCTTTAGAACTGTCCTGAGACTGGACTGGGCTGGAAAATACAGAGAATACCAAGAATCATCCAAGAAGACCTCCTTTTGATTACGGCCTGTACCAGATCATCACTATATTATCAGAATATCTGGATATTTTCAGATATCCAAACAGATTAGGCGTTTTTCATGTGTCATTATTTTCCTGTAAATCTCTGTATTATGTATGATATAGTGAGAAACTAAACTTTAAAAACTTCTGACATCCACTCTCTGGGTTCATGGCAGGTGCCAGACAATTTCCCTTATTTTCAAATCCTGAACTTGACAGGTATGATCATAATAAAACATTTATAAATAAATAAATAACCCCCCAAACACCCCCATTTTTTTTTTTCTTTGCACAGTAAACACACATGTAAATAAACGCTTAGCCAGAGAACAGAGGTGGCAAACGTAACTTTCCTCACATGTTAGAGATCAGATCTTAAGCAAAGAAAAACTTGGAAAATTGAAATCTTTATTTAAGCAACTTTTTTGCATTAAATCTCTACAAAAGAAAAAAAAAAAGTAGCGAAAGTCCTTAGTAATTAATAAATGTTCATTTTTGCTAACCATATAAAGTGCTAGTCAATAGTTTGGACTTTCCATCTGCGAGAAACGTAAATGTATAACAACATACAAAAGATGTCCTTACTAAAATATACTACAGTTATAAACCAACTTAGCACACCACAGTTTTCAAACTGGTGTCACAAAGGTGATCTGTATGTTACCAGTGGTAATTTTGGTTGTAAAATCAGCACAAGCATATCATGATCAGGAGGAACAACAAGTACCCAATAACTCACTGTGTAATTTGGATTTCCCGCCTGCACCCTCAGCTCTGCCAGCACCCAGATACCGTTGGTGAGTTTCATGGATTGATAGAGCATGTCCTGACCATCCACTGTACGCTTGGCTATGGTGAAGATGTTACTACCCTGCAGTTTGCTTGAGGCTGCATCTGTTAACAGAATGAAATAAACATTAGCACATTTTTCCACTGTTATTCTCCTCATTTTTAATTTGGTTTGCTCACTGACTCCTGTCATGCTCCACGGCTGTCTGTAGAAACCCTCATTAAATGTGTCAGACCATGAAGAAAATTCTTTTATCCCCTTATCATACCCGAAAATTTTCTTTCCAGACTGCCTGTCCAACAAAGATATAGTCACTAATTCAAAATGAACTTTTCTCCTCAGCTTCGGTCTTGCTGAGCCCCAGCAGGATGTAAAATCCTCCATCTCTGTTCACGGAGTAGAAATCCAATCTGTCAGGGGAACTCTCCATTAAGCTGTCATTAGGAATTCTTCTCCGGTTCAGCTGCTCTCACACTTGTGAGAAACTAAATTATGAAACATAAATAGGGACTGCAGATGATGAATTCTCATCCAAAACACTTTGCTTCATTAGCAGGGGTCTGATTTTGAGATTGACATGGCTGGTTGTGTCTATTTCCATGCAGGATATAGCTGCGTGGTGATATCTAGTCTGCTAGCGTGCTCTCTCTCTCTCTCTGCTCTCCAATCATCCTTCTTACCTGAGCTGAGATGGCAGTCTTTGATCTGAAACTGGGACTCATTGTCATTCGGAATGTCTTTCCATGTGGCAAGGAAAACTTGTCGCTCTGTGGATGAACAAATGTGATCACAGGATGAGTCCAAAGACAGAGTCCAGACTGAAATCTATGTGTCAATACTGGTGATTTTTTTCCCCCCCAACAGTGCGGTGAAAAACTATAGAAATAGTGTGTAAGCATTTCATTTCCATTGTCGACACAAGCTTTCCAGCTGTGGCTTTGACTCTGGAGCATTAGCTTGCAGCCCCTGGCGACAGTCCTGCTGCTAGCCCCATCAAAAGGCTCCACAGGAAGAAATGCCAACATGTTTTTAGCAAATAATTCAAACAGAAACCCAAAGACAAAAGGAAACAAAAGAGACCAAAGTAGCATCACTTTGCAGCCATATCAGCTCTATTAGATGGACTGTGACATGGATCTATGTCAGACATGCATCTATCTTTCAGTGAGGGCTCATAATTGTAAGTTGTTGACGTCAGCAGGATTTCAAAGGGCTTTTGAGTGAATTGATTAAGTAAAGAAACACTCACCCATCTTTCCGTCCTCTACGAACAGCATGCTCATGGGGTACTGACTGCTAAAGTAGAAGACATCAATGTTGTTCTTCACAGCCACCTGTATAAGGGTATCCACCCAAAGATGAAAGAACAGGGGAAAAACAAGAAGCAATACATGAGTAATTACGCTTCAGGTGCCCTTTGCAGAACAAAATCAACTAAATGTAGACCTCTTAAATCAGAAACTGTTTTAGGATCAATCCAAATCAAATCAAATTTTATTTATATATATATTTTTAGAGTGTATGTATTCATATTATCTATTTAATTTATAGTAGCACAATGTGCAACTCTTCAAAATAACTCACTAGAAATCTGATTAAGTTAATTGTGTTCATGTAAACCTGAACCTTTTTTTTTTTTCCTTTTTGCCACCTTCTGCTTTGTCAACATTGTCATTCAGTCTGTCAAAGTCTGCACAAGTTTAAGCAAAATAGTGTTTCAAAGGGCTTCATGAGGCATCAGATGTTTGGTTTGTTTGGCTTCATTATTAAGTGCCATCAAACATTTTCAGGAGAATTGAGGTTAGCGGATTAAATGTGTGCCAGGACAATTACTAGTCAGTTGAAATAACTCAGAGCCAGACAATGACGTGTGCGTGCCGCTAGTGGAGTTGCAACACCATTTTTTCCCCCTACGGTTTCAGCCACCAATCACCTCACGAGGGCAGAAAACAAACACAAACTAAAGAAAATAAAAGAATGTGAATCAGCATCGGGAATTGAAAAAAACAATCACATTTTACATCCCCAGTGGAGGAAAGATGTGTGGGCTTGTTATGCTGCAGCAGTATGGAAACAACACAAAGACTGTAACCAGTGAATGGAGCACATCTCTCAAGAAGGAGGCACACAAAGTCTGGCAATTTGTAGGGTAAATGTCACGTATGGCCATCTTTGGCTAGCTTGACTGTTTTGACAAAACATTTAACTCTGAACTACCAGAAGACAGACATTTTTCCAGTCATTCTTGGTCAAGTTCTGCTGGTAGGAAGGTAATTCTAACACTCTCTGTCCTGAGATTCAACTAAAAGACAGCTTTCTGTAACATAACCTTTGCTGACTGTGTTCTCCATTTTAGCAAATTCTATACCTGAGATGACAGGATTTCTCAGAGAATAAAGTTCAACAAAGGATTGATTTCTTGTTTGTGTGCTTAAGCTCAGTGCTCAGCATCAGACTGTTCAGCTCAAAACTTGAGCCAAAGCTACAATTATTTAACAAGTGAAAACTTGCAGCATATTGATTTTCTTGAACAAACCACTGTTAAGCAGATTAGAACTACCTGTGGCTTATCTCAGTGCTATTTCAGTGGATGAGATCAAATCAAGGAAACCGCTAAATTGGAGGTTTTGCTGAATACTGCAATATTTTCAAATTCTTTAAATCTTTCTAAATCTGGCATATCATTTTTAGGTCTACGTGGATAAATTGCAAGTGTTTAATGTTGAGTTTTTCCAGTGGCCACAGACCGTCACAGGCGTTTCATTATACAGGAAGCGGCTCTTCTTTGTAACATCACATCAAACACCTTAACTCACAAATATATAAAAGTGTATTCAATTATAAACCAGCTTTTGAATGTGCTTCAAAAGGAGATATAAATAAAGATTAAAAACATGGGGAGAGATAAGAATAGCAAACATTGTTAAAAATAGATGGATAAAAGTGGGGACACATGAAAAACTACCTCACAAAAAAAAACCTGTATCAAAAAGGAAAAAACAGGATACACAGCATCAAATCTAAATTGTCATGCATCAGCTTTAACATCAGTCCCTATTGTGACAAGTGTACAACTACTGAGACCACGCTCATCCATATGTACTGGTCATTGCCTGGACTCACCAAGTTCTGGATGGAGGCGTTTTTGACTTTCCCTGATGTTAAAAGTTAGACTGGAACGGAAACCCCTGACAGCTCTGTTTGGCACCACTGAGGAGGAGATGTCCCTACCTCCAGAAAAATAATGCACCCTTTGCCTCCTTTCTGGCTAGATGTTCTGTTTTAATAAAATGGAGGGATACGGTCCCACCAAGTCAATACCAATGGCTATCAGACTTTATATCCTGTGTAAAAATTGAGAAGATCAGATTTTCTCCCCAACATGGCAGCAGGAAGTTTTCTTTGTTTTTGTTTTTTTTAAAATACTTTCTACAAAAGCAGGGCTTCTAGGACATCTTGATGATGTCTCTAGCATAGGCTAAAATACTACTTTTCATGTTGTATTATGTCCATTCACATCTTTGGGCTGATGATACTTCCAGAGAAAGTGATGTTAGTCTTTGTTTTGTTTTTGTCTTCTAGCTCTAGTACTCCCCTCTGCATTCCACTGTGTGTGTATTTGCAAATGCACTTGACTTCTCATGTATGATGTCAAAGAAAGCCTCAATAAAATGATTCTGTATGAAAAATGTAAGGGAAAAAAAAAGCTAATTTACCTTCGGTCATTTAAACACGCCTAATGAATCAGCAGCTGATGAACACAAAGAAACCTTAGAGGAAATGTTGTGTAAAGGGAGCACATGTAGCAACAACCAACAAGCAATGATAGAGATCAGTCTGCTCAATGAAGAACTGTAGTCAGGGGAGGGCAGTGATTTCATCTCGAGCAGGGATCAAGTGACTGCACAGAAGTTTGTATGCTATTGGATCCATTTGAGTCAGGTGTGTTATTTTGGTTCTTGCTTGTATTAGCTGCCTTGGCAACCAGTAGCTCACCATGACGTCTCAGCAGATGAGCATTTCTGTTGTGATACAGCTAGTACTAATTAGCTACAAACTTTTGTACAATATCCCTTTCTAAAAAATTAATTCCAGATGTTGTATTTAATGGTGCATTGTTGATAACGCCACCAATGGTGGTTGAATACATATTTATATTTATCCTTGCATAGACAGGGGACATACAAACCGCTTCACTACAACATTTGTTTGGGGAACACGTGAATCGGAGGGCCGTCTGACATATGGCTTACGTGGTTCACAAACTCCTCTTACTTAGTACGCAGCAGTGATGCTGACCCACACTGGTACTCCTCTCTCATGTTGATAAAGATTTATTTTTTTGACTGCAGGATTCTGTAAAACAATTGGATTTTAATGGTTGAAATTGAAAACTGATTAATTTGCAAAACATTTCATTTGATAAACATCTGAGAGTCTGCATACCAATGTAATTACAGCTTTCATATTAAAATTGGGTTCAAATTCCAAAGGGTTCATCTTTACACCCCTGATCATTCCTGTATAACACAGAAAGCTGTTTCTGATGTCACAGAGAAACTCAACTGTACAAAGACTGTCTGGTGCAGTCTGGTGCAGTTCAACTAATATAATAACAGATATGATGCTTCCTTGAGTTGGGCTGATACAGACACTTCAATCAGAAATATTCACGGATCCTGTCGAAACTAAGGGAATCGAGACTGGCAAGTATTTCTGTCTAAAGGCCATCTGAAACAATGGAAACTGTATCATAATTATTTTTTCTGCTCAACATCATTAACCACAGACAGGAAGTTACACCAGATTATTAAATTAAAGACCTCTTAAGAAACTAACACAGGTATTTGATTGGTACTTGGTATCGACAGAATTTATCGTACAGAGAAAAAAAAATCTGAACACCCCGTTTGCTTACAATAAATTTTTCAGTCCAGAATCACAGTACTAGATGGCTTTTCTGTCTGTAAGTTAAAATCCGAAGTTCTTGAAGAAATGTCCCATAATGCCCTGATTTGTGACCGGATCAAGAATTCTTAGCACCAGCTACAGTAAATGTAAAAATGACTATATTCCCACACATCAGTCGTTGAAAGATCACTAATATCATAGCATCACAACACCTTTCATCATGATGACGGATGGGTAAGAGCAAACCATTTAAAGTAAATAATAACTGGAAATTTGTCAAACAAGACAGCGGGTCACATCATAGCACGGCCCACAGGCAGCCGAGTAGAAAGGTTAGCAAAAGCTGCTGAGGCCAGACGAAACAAAGGAGCCATGTGTTGTGAAACCACTAATGACCGCCCCCACCTTCACACTCTTATCTTCCCTCTCCAGCTGCACACAGGAGCCATTACTATTATGACTAGTAAAATAGAACTCTTCTGATAAAAATTGTGGTAATGACACAATGAAGAACAGTGAGGACACATTACCGATTGATTAAGACATTTTCAGGACAGTGTTGGGACAGACAGTTAGCTCCATGGTCTTTACAGGGCTAAATGACTCAGACGCTAAAATAGAATCATTTCATATCATCTTGCACTTGTACACTCAGGCCCGGTTTCACTCACGTAAAGCACAATGATAACAATGGTGGACCTCTATGTCATGTTTATGCTGCTGCATCTTTTTCATTCATTTGATCTGAAGCAAACAAATGTCTGCCTTTAGTGATGACACATATGTTACATCTGCCAGGTTACTAGTGGTTGGCACCCAACGCTTCTGTTGTTGTGTTGCGTTTTTATTCTTATAGAAGTACACACCAAGGTTTATTGCTGCAGGTTTCACTGCCCACTAGCGGCATGCACACTTCATTGTTTCTGGTGATATTTGCGTTTTTTTCCCTGCATGGCCATTATTTTCATTTTGCTGTTGTGCAAGTGCATTTTTTTTCCCCAAATGCGGAAAGAAAAATAATTTGGATGTAAACATCATGTAAAAAGAGCCTCAGTGATGTCTGGCACACATGTTAGTGTACCAGTACCTGTTAATAATCTTGTTGATTTGCTTTCAAAGTTTAGTCCAGGACTACAATTCATGAAAAAAATGATTTTGGAATGTGTAAAAAACACATCGATGTCCAACCAAAACAAAACGTAGCCCAGTCAGATAGACTCCATGCTAAAATAATATTGTGATGGTGTTACCTGCAGGTTGTTGAGAGGATCCATCTTCATAACAGGTCCTACAGTATTAAGGGGAAGGGTAACTTCAATACTCTGGTTTGGGCTAAGAGGGGTCAGAACCTGGAGGGGACCAGCTGGAACAAGACCAAAGCTAAAAAGAAAAAAGTGAGAGAAACAGTTTCACAAACTGTATGTCAATACAGAAGCCTGAACATTGCATGCAGAGAAGTTTCTCTCACCTGTTCCTGTTAAACTGGATGGCAAAATCCGTCATGACACTCATTGCTTTATTAGTAAGAGTCATCTCCATTTGGATCACACCAGAACGGCGGGCAAATGTGCCTGATATTTCAAGCCCCTTGGCCTTCATGGCTGGCAGCCAAACCTGAACATAGTAGTTATTTATAAATTGGAGTCCATGGTTATGTGTACCCAATCAAGGCCGCATAAAAGTGTTTTTGGTTTTTTTAACTCACAGTTTTTGGGGGACTGTAGGCTCCCATAGGCATCCCAACCCCACCTCCAAGATCAAACAAATCATCCAGACCACCGCTAACAGGGGCACTGAAAGAGCCAGGTGCTGCAGGTGGAGCAGCGCCAAAACCAGCACCCATCTGGAGGTCACAAAACAACATAAAGCACATTTAATGTTACCGTGTATTAGGCACTGACAGCCCAATAAATCTCAGAAATAAGAACTCACAGCAGGACTTCTACCCAGATCTCCGCCAAGCTTAGCGTGAGGAAAAAGCACAAAAAGGAACATTATCAATCATTTCATTTCTTCTTTCTAGTTGTGACACTAAAATACTAAAGGTTTTAAATAGGATGGATGGAGGAGTGTGAGGAAAGTCTTTCTATGATCAGAGACAGCTAAAGGGTTTAAACTATTAACAAGTAACTATAAAAAGGTGATGCTAATATACTCAAGCTCCCTTCATGTGCCTCAGCAATTAAAGCTGAGGGTCTATTAAAATCTGACATATTTTACTGAAATGCTGAGTGAACAGGTCTACTGTGATGGTGACAAGGTTGAGGATAAAGTGAACAAAACAGTCAGCGTGGTACCATCTCTACAAAGCTGAGCTAATAAGTAGAGAGCAACATTCTGACACAATCAAAGAAGTGTGATTTACTATAACTGAGGCATTAGTTAAAACAAATAGTGTCACAGAAAGTGCAAACAGGCACCAGTTACTGCTAAGGTTGACTATGCATGACACAGTGGTACAACAGGGGACAACAGAGGGGATTAGGTTCTAGGCTGGGGCTGGCCTGTACTAGTCCAGCTTGGTCCCTTGGACCAACCTCAGTGGGGCTGTAATCTGGGGGTGATGGGGACTGTTGTGGGATCTGAGGTGACTGAGGAGTGTCCGTCCGCTGGGGAATGGGCGGCTGATTGAAAGATGAAACACATCTCAGAGCCCAAGCATAAGATAAGAGAGGGTCTCAAGATTTTAGCATCATGCTCACTGGACATATCAAGACAATAAAACATGATAAATGATGAATGAAAATGTCACGTCTGACGACACTGGAAATAAAACCTTAAAGAGCCCACATTTCATTTTTAGTTTTTCTTTTTGCCTCTTTTCTTTCAAAGTCCTACATACACCTTTTTTTCTTGCACATGGAAAAATCTGCTGCATTATGAAGGTCTAAGTTTCACTAGAGAGTTACTTTATCTCACAGAAAGAACTCTGTCTGAACTGCCTTGAAACACCTTTCTGGATTTACAACTGTTACTTGTCTATAGCTGCATATGAATGTTTTGCAGGATCTCCAAACGTTTGGACAGTTTCAGATCCTGGCACCATCAATGTAATGGTCTATGTCACTGTTCAGGTATGAAACAAAATACTGGTCCTGTTTGGCAACATATCTTACAACAGCTGCAGGACTTAATACTGAACATGTCTGACTGGCTGTGTACTTCCAACAACTTCTTTTCCAGGTTTCTGTCTTAGATTTCTCATTGATCAATATCAAAGTGTAGACATTTTGTTAACTAAGCTGAATCACCAGACTGATAGCGGTAAGATTTAACCTCGGCCAAGCCACTGTAGCTATGCTGATCATCTCAACGCTCAAAGGTCACACACACCCAACAGCATTTTTTGTCATTGGCCTTTACACACTGCGCTTCCCAAAACCGTGGGAGTCTATTCACAACATTATCCCTCGTAGGTGAAAATGTGGACGCGAGATGTCAGCCTGTATCAGTTTCAAAGTTATTGTGCAATCCGGGCCAGCAAAAACAGAATATTCCATCTATGTTTACATTTGATTTAGTCATGTCCCGTCTCCTCAAGCGCAGAATTGTGATGTCTGTCTCACTTTAGTGATGTAAAAACCAGATGATATGGCGATTCAGACTGACGTTGCTTTGAAAAATATCAGAAACTTATCTAATAAAGTACGTGATATGAAAGGGTCTGTGCAGTTTAGACTGTCCTAAAAAGATCAGATATGGGTCACATATGGGCCATTTTGCCTGAATGTGTGTAGCCTTTGTGAAGCCATGACATTTGTCTGCAATTACACTGAAAATATTTCCTTTGTAATTGCGTCATTTTATGCTTCAGATCTATAAACAAACTAGAAGCACTTAGAAAGTGCTGACCTCGGCCAAGTTTGAAGCTCTCATGGAAAAATGTTCCCCATCTTCCGACAGTAAAGAATTTGAAAAAAAAAAAAAAAAAAAAAAAAAAAAAAAAAAAAAACCCTGAACCCAGGCGGGGACATAATCGTGTGTTCCTTATTCCATTTCTGAGATTTTTAAAAAATTTCATCAAAATGCATCCATAACTTTGATTTATTTGCCAAGAGACAAACCAACCCTGCTGATTACATGATCTTGGCAGAGGTAACTAATAAAGAGTTAACTCTTGTTGCATTTCAGAAAAACTTTCTATCTTTATTAGAAATAAGAGTTAAATAATCCAAAAATAGCATTTTGAAATTGTGCAAAAACACTATGTGGGCTCTTTAAAATACATTTTTTATAATAGCCTGATATGGTCTCTAAAAATTGTTCCCCCTCCCTCCATGTAGTTACCGGCTCAGACTCATCCCCCATCTGCAGGTGCAGCAATAAACGAAGAAAGAACAACATAAGCGGTCAAAGAAAAAAAAAAAAAAAGCACAGGTAAAATGAAAACATACACTACCATCACTGGTTCCTATGAAGACATCAACTGAAATGAACCCACTCAAAGTGGTTTGTATAAACACATACCAGGCTGTCCAGTCCGCCTCCAAGAAGATCCATGGCCCCCATCTGCAAGCCAGAAGTAGGGGCTGGTGCTGGAGGTCCAGTGGTGGTAGGAGGAGTCAGGTCCAAATTGAGAAGATCACCCAAGAGGTCTCCCTGTGATGGAATGACAGCTGGGGGTGCATCGGAAACTCCAGCAGCAGAACCAGTGTCTGGGCTTTCGACACTCTCCCCACTGGAAGAGATAAAAGAAAACAAAAAAAGGTTAAAGTGGACTTCCTATAATCATTTCCACTCATTTACTTTTTTGTCTTAGTTTCTTTCATATGTTTATATTCTGACTGGTAAAATTCTTGGGGACTTTCCAAGGAGGTAGACAAGGGGTGAAAGGGACTGGTGACAACCAGTCTGGACGTTATCGGATCCCGCAAACAGAAGCAAAGTTGTAAAACCCTGTATTTTTGAGCATGGCAATGTGTCAAATCCAGCTGCACATATCTATATAACAACCACAACAACATTTACAGCAGGACGTCTCCATTTAATTAACTACAGTTGTGGAATATTGTGAATTATGTGGTCTTTGACATGGAGGTAGACAGGTGCAAACACAGAAAGTATGGTGAAGCACATCTGCACAAAATGTGTTCAAATCTTTTAAAAATAAACAGTTTGAACTTTTGCCATTTTCCCCGTCATGCGCCCCATATCGACGGCTAATTCTGCAACCATCTCGCATCCTACCTGACCTGTTAGCTCTCTAGCCAGCAAAAGACAATCTTACGATGACTCGTGTTTTGTCCTTTTGTCTCTTTTAACCTTCATCTTTTTCTTTGCTGAATCAGCGACGTTGTGTGTTCAAAACAGCCAGTGTGTTTTCTAGCGTGAAGCAAAACCCTGCTGCAACGTCTCGTCACGTCCCTGATGTAAGAGTGCGTTTCTCTGTTCAGCAGCGGCTATAGAAACACACGATAGATGTCACTGTGTCATCAAACAAGTCCAGAACGTGGAGTTTTAAGGTCAGAAAGTTACATAATGAGACTTTAAGTAATAACACATTTTTAACACAGCAGATAAGCCAGAAAACATAAAAAGATGTCAAGTAATCCAGAAAACACAAAAGGAACATGCCACTGGCTCTAACTATAACTTCAGAGATACTTTTATGAATTACTCGCTTGCTACTTTGTTTAGTTACTTGATTGCAGTGTCTATGATTCTTGTCTGTTGTACTGGATGTTTAATGCATATTGGTCATAATTACAAACTATCATACAAGACACTGTAGGACTGTGGGACAGAGAAAGAGGGGAGGACCCACTCTTTTTCTGTCTTTAATTGGGTTTTAATCAGGGTGTCATTCTTCCCTGAGGTCAGGTAAACAGGCAGACTGACATTCAGGTAGATAAACGTACATTTAGATTTGTAAAATGTTAAGCACACAAGTAGGAAACAAAGTTAATTGCACTTGACAAAGTTTTGATTTTACATGGTCACACTCTAGATTACTGTCATTTTAGTTTTTGTTTTTTTTCCCCCAATTTAAAAGCAAAAAAAAACAAAACAAAAACAACTCACGATCCAGCACTGCCAGGAAGTCTCTTGTGTTGAACACCTCGGCTTCCTTCAACAAAAGCACTAGGGGGCTTGTGGTAGACAGAGGCCAGAGTACCAATGTGACAGATAAGCTCCTCCAGCAGAGTCGGCTCGATCAGATCAGTCTCCTCTGAGATCAGGGGCTTCTCAGCCAGAACCACTTCCTTGGCAGCCACAGGGTCTGTGGAGAGCAGGCGCCAGTAGATGTAGCCACGATCCCTGAGGTCTGGGTTATCAGAATCCTGCAGAAACAAATGGAGGAATGACTATTATTTTTCATGGAATATATACAGTAAATACTTACCATTAAGCTTTTTCCCCCCCCCCGTAGCCTTTGATACGGGACACAGAGCAACAATTCAAAGGTATCAAAACCTGAGCAAGCCTTAGAGTAGTGTGATTTGAAAAATGTATTCAGCAACTTAACAGAGCACATTGTTGTTAGAAAAAAAGGGGAACTTACACAGAATTTAACCAAAGTAAGAGAATATATCATTTCTGCTGCTTAAAGATCTATTATTCTTACAGGGAAGCTGATCCATAATGGCTTCACAATACAAATGTTTAAATAACAGAAAATTGCTTTGGAGAAAAAAAACAGAAAGAACAATAAGCTACATCTGATGAGGAAAACTTACACAATTTAAAAGAGGAAAAAGTCAATGCTGAAAAGCAGTAGGTAAGACAGGGATATATATTTTTGCCTCACCTGTGTTGCCAGGCTTAAAACCTGCTGCACCAACTCCTGTGTCTCTGTCGGCTTTTTTAGGAACAACTTGACAATTGCAGTCAATAGCTGCAGCTGCACCTAAAGATTGCAGTGAACATGTATGGTAAGTTAAAACTCTCCACTCTCCTGTTTTTAGATGTAGTTTAGTTTTTTTTTGTTTGCTTAAAGCAAAACTGCAATACAGTGGCAAAATACATCGTCATGACAATCTTAAAATTCTGTACTAAACCCACAACAAGTAAGTGGTCATTTAACCAGGATACAAACCTTTTTTTCTTGCAAAATAATAAACATATTTGAAATAAATGCAACAGTTCTTAAAATGTACAAAAGGGAACACCTGATGCATAATGCATTTCTTTCTACCCACAAAATCCTTTCATATGAGCAGAAAAGCTCATCTGAGGCAATATTACAAAAATAGTATAGAAATCTAATACTAAGAAGAACCATCCTCTAATGTTCTACACACGAGCTGTTCCTTTAGTAAAGTCTAAATTCAAATAAGTAACTACATAAGACTTGACATATTCCATAGAGAGCTGTGGCAAATGTTAAAAAAAAAAAAAAAAAAGATTTTCTTAAAGATGTGTCCAGTAAGAGTCAGATAGAAGAAGTGTTGGGTTGTTTTTCCCTCCACTGTAATGTCTCTACAATAAACAATTTGATGAAGTGCTAAAAATTATTTCACTACTGCAATTTCCCCCTTTTCTCTTTTTTGAAATGAGCACATTAATATAGTTAAACACAAGCAGTTGTTTTGTTGCACAGCTATATGTGTCCTCCTTTATCAGGGCTTTACACCCAGTAACCACTGGTTTTAATTATTCCTAATTACAAAGTTTTCTTTCTACTGAAAGCAGAGACGATAAATTATTTGTGGAACTACTACTGAAATATTGACTTTCTAAAAATACAACAAACCCCTGCACCCTCCTAAACACACCTGAGTGCTTTCATCATGGAAACCCTCCAAAAAGCTCTCCAGTAGCTCATCAGCATTGTCAATGCGCTCAGCGTATTCTCCAACAATCCAAATCATGGCTGCACGTGCCTCTGGCTCATCCAAGGAGTCAAGGTTCTCACACAGAGTGGCAATCACGCTCTCATACCTGGAAACAGTCACACACAACATCATATCTATGCAAATGTGAAAAGTGTACTAGAAAGGAAAAAAACGAACCTCAAAATGCTTATTACTACAATTTCCTGTTATGATTATTTTTCTCTTTTATGCTAAATTGAACAGAAAAAGCACAGAGGAATTGAAGCTGATAGAGACACAACCACATCTGACTTGGGAGCAGAGTAGTAAGCCACTGCCTACTATCTTGTAAAACTGCATTGTTCAGCAGATGCAGAACATTAGTATGTGGAGTCATGTTTTCTTGCAATGTAAATTATTTTTTTCTCTCCCTGTAGCAGTAGTGTGGTCTTTGGCCTCTTTTTACCAGATGCTCAACTATGATGCCCCTACAGTACATGAGGCACTTGTGATTTGCATAAAAATCCATGGTAATAAATCATTTAATTTGCATAATGATTTAAATTTTAAGATTACTGAGGCAAAAATGTGTTATTAATAGATAGGGCCAAAGTTTAAATTGATATTGACTCATTCAGATCAAGGCGTGAGCCATGCCAAGCAGGAGGTTTTGCAAAGGCTCACGACTCCAGGATGATGGTGCACTGCTGTGTGGGAGAGGTTTCTGTCTGGCGCATGAATCCAGTCCACAGAACAAGTGATGCTCAAGCCAAGTCATCCTGACCTTTGACCAGGTGCTGTCACAGCAGTGTGTCAAAAGAGTTGTCAACTAAAAACAAATGTTCTTGTTGGAGCCTCACAGTAAAATCCGCCTTCTCAAGCACCTAGTCTATAAACTGAATCTACCTTAGAAGATGCTGCATGTTTCCACTTTTTAGTCTGAATTTACAAAATGACAGGGCTATTCATGTTGCTCCTAGAGCACCACTGAACAGCAGGCTTTCAATGTATCCCTGCTTCAACACACCAAACTCAAGTTAAATCGATCCAACAGCCTATTTGATTCTACACAAGGACTCACTCATTTAAGTTAAGTGCGTTGGAGCAGGGATACATTGAAACCACCAGGATTGTAGCCCTTGTGGGACAGATTTAAATACTCCTGAAAAAAGTGTTGACAAAATGTGTATGTTACCACACTCATGTGTAGGGATACTTACTTGTTGGGGTATTTGCGGAAGATGTCCTTGATAACCACAATGGCCTCCTGTACGACATAATTGACCTTAGTTTGGATAAGGTCTAGGAGGGTGCTGACACAACGCTCTGCTGATTGCTAAGAAATGGAGACAGGGAAGGAGGAGTAGTCATGTACACATCCGGAGATAAGGTCTGTGTTGATAACATTTACCACAACATACAGGACCAAAAAAAAAAAAGAAAGACTTTGCAGAAATTTTATTCAGGGTGACTTTTTTTATATGGTTGCTTAAAACATTAAAAGCAGATGGGTATCTTGTGTTGAGCTGTGGGGCTATGCTATAAAAACAGTTTTTTATTGATATTCTGTTCAAGATATTTTTTTTAGGTTAATCAAAAAAAAAATCAAGCTACACGACCCAACAGGGACGTGACGTCATTACTACGTAAATGACTTTATGTAGTAAAGTCATTTGTCTGTCAGACTGCAGTGCTGGAAAGAGGCATACAATGATGCCGATGATGAACCAACCATGCCACCTAGCTGTGTACCTGGCCAACTGCTCTGTCTTCATAGAGTCCCTAGTCGACAGAATCTGCACGACTTGGGCTGCTTGGTTATGTTAATATGGAACAATAAAAAGAAAAACAACTGAATTAATTTAGTTAAAAGGTAAAAATGAGGCACCACAGACGTTGGCTGAGCTAAAGACAGTTCAGAAATCATATGAGCAGTGAACAGCAGGGCTGAATCAACATCCACGTACCGCTGTTGGTATTGAACCATATGTGCACATATTTACTGGAGCTACTACACACTGTGGATGTTTTTTGTGACCAGTAAGCAGCACATGGCAAAGGTCAGAGTGCTGCTTACCTGCTGAGAGAACCAAAGCAGCATAGTCAGTGGATGCTTGGTGGATTGATTTTGTGCAGAGCCACAGTGACAGAAAGCCCAGGGTGGTTTTAAAATATATTTCAGTAAACAGCTGGATATAACAAATACACTGATACAAAAGCTGCAGATGGACTCTTGCCCTGAGCACTGCCATGTTCAGACTGTGCTGATATTTCAACTGAACTCCTGGCAGAAGATAATTACAATGGCTGCAAAGTGGCTGAATACTTAATATCTGCCATGTGAATTGGTGGTGTTACATCTACCCAGTTCACTCCAGTTAAAATGAACTCAGCTCTGTTTGAACTGTCCTCAGCAAACACACCCCCATCATCTGAAAGAAGCAATAACTTCTCATTTTCTGAACATTTTAAGACCTAATTGTTAACTTAGTAACTGTTTTACTCACTCATGTTTCACTGGATGGTTAACTTTAAATATGAATAAGAGTGGGGGGAAAAAAACTAGAAAACCCCAATAAAGAGGAGAATATTCTTTCAGAACAAAACCACTTATTATGTCAAGCTCTCTTTTTGGTGGCCATGTATTGTTTGCCATGTTGTGATGTGACTGCGTTCCAGTAAAACCAAAAAGAAACACAAATATAAACTTGTTGAACTACACTTATGACTGCAATTGCCTGTCATCATCTACCTCCACTTTGATGGCACAGCGGCCAATGGCCCTGACTGCTTTACGAACAAAGTCCACGTCCACCTCAGTGGCGTACTCCTTTAACTCGGCCAGCACCTACATTGAGACAGACAGCTGTGTTACTAACAACATTTTTCTTACAGGACAATTCTAAGATTACATTTTATTATAAATGTGGGTTTGTTACCTGGGCAATGTTAGCTTGAGATGCAAGACGAATCATGATGTCCAGTTTTTCCAGTTTGACATAGATTGGGTCGTTGTATTTCACAAAGAAAACTTTCATTTCATGTTTCATGATCTCTGGGCTAAAAAACACAACATGTTTGTAAAAACAAAGAACAAAAAGCACAACTGGAAGACGGCACGTTACAAAATTATTAAGCTCTTTTTATACAAACAGAGCAGCAAAGAGAGCATCTTTCCACACTTACCGTCTCTGGACAATGAGGTTGATGTTTCTGAGAGCCACATACTGCAACTCAGGCTCAGCAGAGAGGAGAGTAACCAGTGGAGGAGCAAGCTTCTTCAGCAAAGTGCCATAGTAGTCCAAGTCTTTTGGGAGCATCTCCATGAATTTCATTAAAACTTTAACTGCTGACAACACCACTGCAGAGTTGGCGTGGGAGAGCCGTGGGGTGACACGCTCACAGATGCTGCCAGACGTTGAGAACATTGGGAAAGAGATGAGGAAAAAATAAGTCAAATGACATCCAGGATGAGGAAGTATAGTAGTACTAAGCCTTACCTTTGGGACTCACGGTCATCGCGAGGTGTGTAATTGGCCAGACAGTCAAGAATAAATATCTGTCCCCACTCTGTGCATTCATTAAGAGCTGTCAACAACTTGTTTATGGTCTGAGGATTCAGGTCCAGTAGATTACTGTTGGGATGGGACTCTGCTATCTCAGACAGCGCTGCCACTGCATTTGCAACAACCTACAGTTGAGGACACAAATTTAAACAAAGACTTATAAAATCCCAAATCAGGAAAGTAAAATGTTTCAGTGCCTAGGAAGAGCTTAAGAGTGTAACACATAGCAAATGTTTGTAACCAGCTATACAACACAGAAAAAGAAATCTATTTGGCTAAATAACTAGCAGACGCTAGCTTGATAAACGTTCTGTACCATGGGGTTGGAGTCCGATATGAGATCTTTAAGGGTGTCCAGGAAGCCTTGGTCCTCCACCAACTGGGCATTGATATCATGGAGCTTTGCCACACACACGGCAGCTGTCTTCCTTACATAGGGATCTTCATCCTTCAAACACTTTCTCAGAGGCTCACAGAGGTACTCGGTGATCTTGTCCACACGAATACAGCCCATTGTACGAACGGCAAGGGCCCGAATAAGAGGGTTTGGGTCTTCACAGTCCTGGTGAGTGGATCACAGATGTCACAAACTTTTTCTTACATTTTTATTCATTTCATTACTAAAATATTTTATCTGAGAGACATTTTGATTTAATATTTGTTTTCACTATCAATCTGCAAAATATGTATCACACACTTTGAGGTGTCGGTGTTTTTAATTATAACAAAAGAGAAAAGGTAAAACTATGAAAGCTGTATTTAAACCAACATGCTGAAGATAGTAATTATCATACTTAAGTCAGAGAAAGTCATGAGGGAAGTAACAACAAGGTAATTCCCACAACAGTGGCAGCTGTTGCCCTTAACAACATGAATAGGAAGGTTCAAATTACAAACGATGGAACTTCTCTAGCAAAATGTCTTCTCTACCAAATGTGATGCACAAAGTTTAAACCTCTGCATGAACCCCCCCCCCCCCCAAAAAAAAAACAGTACAATCAGGTGATTCTATCTCAAGAGACTAAAATTACAAACATTCTTCTTGTATCTGTAACTTCAAGGACACTTCTATCAAAATCAAACAGACTTATCACTTTACACAAATAAGAACATCTGTATAGACTTGTTGTGAATTTGTTTAATTTTCAAATTTAAAACATATTTACCCTAATCATTCCCAAACCACCCCCTTATCCTTCCATCCCATCAATGAGAGATTTTTAAATTATATCATCAGATTGCTTCTTCACAGTATATAAAGACTGAAATTTACCTTCACAAAGGTGTTAACAGCCATGATGGCCATGTCTGGCTGACTCTTGGCATAGTTCATCAAGTAGAGGTAGACCAACTTTTTCAGTTCCAGGTTGTCTGTTTGCATGCAGTTTACGACATCTGGGAACAGAGCACTGCGGGAGGAACAAACTCTTATGTGACTATTCACTCAAAAACAGAGTTGTGGGTACTTCTGGGATTACTTCTAATTATGCACCTGACATCCTTGCCCACTGTCATTGATGCAATGACCTTTTTAACAGCCTCCTTCTTCTTTTCTTTTTTATCACTGTTGAGCTCTGCTTTCAGCTCGAAGATCTCCCCTGCACACACACACGGCAAAAAGGCATCACCACATTATGTAATCCATTTGGCATGAGAAATTGAGGTATGCAGAGGTGTGTAGTAGTACCAACAGTGCAATGTGCTAACTGCAATGTGTGTGTCTGTGTACATGTAGATTTCATTTGTACATAATTGTAAATCCCCTCTGGTGTTATATTAAGTATTTTTCATTCTTCAGCTTAAAACCAGTGGTTTGGGTTCTTGCTTGGTGAAGTAGCCCAAAGCAGACAAGTCAATAGGGATTAATAAAGTATTTTTTATTTCATTTTCATTCTTTTCTTGGTGCCATCAGAGTTTCTGGCACACACTTAGAGTGTAAAGTGAGGCAACCAATTTTAAAGCAGTAATCCTACCAGCTGACAGCAAAGTCATGAAAATGATGAAAAGACCTTTTTAAATTAATACGTTTTAAGCTGCTTTTTAAATACAATGGTAAGGAGTTCCAGAGTTTCGGGTGACAAACTGAAACGGACAGTCCCCTTTTGTTCCAGGTCTCGATCAAGTGACAGCCAGCAAATCCTGACCAGATGCTCTCAGGGCCCTGCTGTTACAGTAATGCTGCAGCAGAGCAGGGACACAAATGGAGAAGTGGCCATGCAAGCATGTGCGCAAAAACTACAATTTTTAATTGAAATCTAGGTCTGATGGAGCGATAGCTACCCTTCCTAGTGTTTTGGTCAGATGTCTGGCAGCTGCATTTTGAACCACCTGCAGAGGGTTCAGAGATGAAAGGCTCAGACCTGTAAAAAGGGAACTTCAGTAGTCTACACCAGAGGTTCTCCAACTTTTTGAGTCAGCTTCTCTCACAGAAACGATGCCATTTTCAGATTTTAATATGACATTTTCTAACTTTTGTTTTTGTGTTCATGTTTTTTTTTTAATCCAAGGTGCTAATTTCACAGATTTATCTTGGCATTAATGGTTTAATCTTCGATTTATTTGATAAATTTAGGCTATATATTTTTGACAATTATCTTGTAACCTCCTGAAATGATCTTGCAACCCACACAGGAGCAAAAACAGTGATGTAACAATTGGTCTTCTTTTTTTTGTGTGTGTGTCTTGTCCAGCATTTATGCAAGCAGAATGATGGTCTGGCTGCTGTGTTCTACTGAGCAAATTTACTGCTTTCTACTGCTGGACTAGACCAGAGAGGATAGAAGAGAGACAGAAAGACAAAGAGAAAGCGAAAGAAAACACCTCATAGAGAAAGAAGACAAGAGAGAGATAAAGAGAGAAAGAAAGAAAAAAAAAGACATATGCATACACATACGCATAAACACCCATACACATTTGCCTATACAAACGCATGTACATACATATACACAAACAGGCCAATCTTAGAATAACTGGTCTTCTTAACTTGGCAATATTTCTCAGCCAACAAAAACAGCACTAACCTAATTATGTACATGTTGGTCTGGACTCAAAATCTAACTCAGAAACACCAACTCTATTATACTTGGAGCCAAAGCAGATGGAGCAAAGAAAAGCACCTTAAGACTTTGAACATATTTACTTGCACATTATAATTAGCTATTCAGTGAATGTTTATGTTGAAAGAATATACTTACTTTAATATTTTAGTAAAGAAAAAAAGACTGATCTAATTTTTCTTCAAACTTTAAAAAATTCACACTCCCCAGTTGACCATGCCACAAAATGCACAAAGCACTTGACTAAACACTGGCACTTTGAATGATTTTAATCTTATTTTAATCAAAATTTAGCATTTTATCATTTAAATACTATACTTAATTTATAAACAAATATAAAAAGATCAGACCTTTCTTGGTAGTGGTGAAGTACTTGGAGTCTGTCATCTTGGATCCAAACTGTCGGTTCTCCTGCATGAGATAGAAAGGATGGGTAAGATGACTCCTATGTCTTTGCTTGAGTGGAAAATTGCAGAATCACAAGAGCAACAGGAAATACTAGAAGTGCAAGCAAAGGCAAATAAAAGGATTTCCTGTCTTCTCCTGACAGAGTTCCTTTGGGGAGAAAAAACAATGGATTCTGCTGAGACACCAGATTCCAATAAACTTTCTTTAAAAGTGAATCTTTAAGTTCAGCTTGGATGGGGCCAACAAAAAGAACCAACTTGGAAGGCTTTCTGCAGTGTGTGACAAATGTATCCTGCTACTGTTTTCCGATTTCCACCTAAATGACAATCTCTCTCTCTGTAAGACCTTTGCTACTGTGTACAATGACACATTAAGTTAAACTTTATCATTAATGTTTTAGGAAGGAGATGCATGTTCAGACTTTGCAAAAGAACAAAGCAGGTAGGCTAAGTAATCAGTGGAACATTTTTATGTCTAAAAGCAAAAGAAAAACCAGGATTTCTTAGCAAACCTCTGGCTTATGGAGAGTAGTATGATTAGAGAGTCATTCTAAACTGTGTGGAGCTCAATCAGACAGTCTTATATAAATTAGTCATATCGCCAATGCATTTTTAAAAAAATATATATTTATTTCTTTAAGGTGTTCTTTAAAAGGTGCACTTTATATGCTATAGGCTGTCTTGAATATACACTGAACAGCTAAATGTGTATATTAATAAATGTTTATCTGCAATGAAATAAACATGCTTTCCCAGGCAAAAAAAAAAAAAAATTATACATTTCATTATTTCTTTAGACTTACATAATCAGATATAACTAATTTGCCTTTTAACAAACTGAGTAAACACATAACTTACAAAGTTTTTATCAATCCAGCAGTCAGAAAATAACAATAAAGAAGCATGTAGGCGTATTTCGTTTAACTAATGAAAGTTGCAGGTAAGATGCTGCTATACTGCAATAATAGAACAGATAGGCTTATTATTATTATTATTATTATTATTATTATTATTATTATTAATATTATTATTAAGCATGAATAAAATAAATTTGTGTTTGGCTAAGTTATGTGAAAATGTATTGCTAGCTTGCCATTTGGAGTGATTAAACCAACAAACTTGTTAAAGTGTCAAGCTGATCATTTATTTGGTTTCAGTTGGTTGTCAACATCCGACTGGTTGCTAACAACGCTACGGACGATTTAGCTAGCTGATTACGGGGCGTTTTTAACGATACACCATACTTGTGCCATGTCAAATGAACACTGAACTACCCGTATGCCTTTTACGTAATTTATATCTGAACAATATTAAAACTTGACAAAAGCTGACCGTATCATGTAATGAGAGATAAACTATAAAGTAGGGATAAGCTTTGCTTGACCAAGTAGCATCAGGCTACACTGAAGTTAGCATCGTAACTCGAGTGTGTACGACTACAAGCACAATAAATATATTGTTAACGGCAACACAAAGTTGACAGATTACTGTGACAATTAGTGCAAATGTTCACGAATTTACCAAAACCCTTCGAGGTTTTACTCACGTATAGCTGATTGGCCCATTCCTGCATGTTTGCAGTAGTTAGGATATATGAATGAGAGTGTTGCTAAAAGGCTAGCAGTGTGTGCTGCACTACGCCTGTCAGTGTCTGCTAGCTGCCGGCTACTTGTACAGCTAGCAAAGCTGAGACATGACCTTCTAAGTAGAGGCTTAAGGAAGCCTTTGCCGGGATAGTTAAGCTCTTAATCTATCGGCCTAATTCAGACCTTACCCAACGAATTAGTGTACCTTCTGGAGTTACAATGAAGTTCGCCACGCAACGAATTAAAAGAGAAAATCTCCACAAACATCTTACCGTTTCAGGCGTAGTAGGAGCAGTGATGGCCTTCGTCCCCTCCCACTTGATTTACTTCCGTCTTTCCACAAAATAACAACTGTCAAGCAACGTCAGCCTTCATTCACAATGTGTCCTTTCATGCACTCTCTCATTACATGTTTTAAGGAACTATTTTATACACTAAGTATTGTTTGGATGCATATAAACATAGCTTGTGGTTGCTTGTTAACATAAGTAGGACATTTCTCATATTTACACATAAATATGCTAAAACCGGTTGTAATGAACTCTGTAAGATTATTTTGTAGATAATGTTATTTAAACGTTGAAAAACTATCAACTGCACTGGTTTTATCTATTCATGCCATGTTTAAATGACAAGTGCTTCATCTTTCATTCAAGTAACTACCTTTCACCACCATTTGAGAAAATGGTGTAATGCTGAACAACACCTCATTTGTATTTAAGGGAGTGTAAAAATCAAAGGCTTCTTCCTGAAAATATCCTTGTTGGTATTAAATCTCTGACAATTTCATATAATCCAAATCCATTCTGTTCTCCACACTTCTAGATCCACATGAAGAAACTGGGAGTATATTTATGAAGTTCAGAAGAAATATTTTATTACAACATTTCATAGCATTGTTCATGTTCAAAAAGAGTAAAATGCTGCAGTATTGCTATTCATACACACATATTTCACAATGTCAAGCAATCTGTACATCTTACTGAAGATTGTGTGAAAATGAAAACAGGTCAAAAACATTCAGAGTTCACTGTGGATAAAGAGGAATAAGACTTTATTAAAATTTCCAAAGCCGTGTATAACAAACAGCAAACTCTTGTTAATCACTGTTGTTATGACTGACAAGTAAATATTTTCTCATATTGTTTGAAGTCACAGTTCATTTACCTGGGGATTGTGAACCACCAGTGACAAAAAAATGCAAATAAGTCAAAACAAACTTAAAATGGAAAAACAAAAATTGCACACATGTAATGATTTCACAAGCTAAACAGATTATCAGATACTTATTAATTCAGCACTGATCCAACATATGTCTTACATCATTTATTTTGTGTGAAGGATCATTTTAGGTGTCTTTTATTGTTGATTTTTTTTTATCTGGGAAAATATCTAAAGCAGTTTTTTCCAAGTTGCTGTGGTAACTGACAAATCTTTAAATGTCAATTCAATTCAACTTTATTTAATTGTCAAACATTAATGTCAATAATGTCAAACATTATTTGGATTTTCATAAACACTTATTTACTTAAAATACTTCAGGGAGATATGTCATATTATCTCACCGAGAACTGACCGATAAATAAATAAATTAGACCACCACTGCTCCCGTCTATTCTCAAAAGTTGGTAATATTCTCATATCATATGCGTACAGATAAACACAGTCTGCATACTTTCCTTTAAGCTCATTCAATGTTAACGTCCTGTAAAGACTACATTTTTCCTGTCATGTAAGAACTGTTGTGACTCTTCATTTATGGCAGGGTGTTTTGGGTGTTTTTGCAGAGCACCAACACCACAAATCCAACTTTTCAAATATATTATACAAAGTCCTCACCTGCTAAATACCCTTAACAGCACTGTAATCTCAATGACTGATGTCTTGCTTCACGTACTGATGGCAATAAGACCTTCACTTTGGAACCTAAATATCCAGTTACAGTTTCTATTATTCATGCACTTTTCCACTAATGAACACACTCAAGTTGGCCTGTCTTCTTTCATCATACTTCACCATGTCATACTATTGTTATCAACCTAGCCATGTAAAGCTGAACCTGGCAGAAAGGCAACTGTTTCAAGAAAACATTTTTTTGGTTGTCTTTACAGCATGTCCTTTAGCCACCAGATGTCATCATTACACAGTGTCATGTCCCATATCATTGCTCAAAACCAGAATAAAAAGGGAATATATTATACTGAATCTGAATATATGAACAGTATATCTACAGCTGATATAACAACACTTGTTAAACACTTTTTCCAAATTCAAGCCAAACTCCTTCAATTTCCAATATCATAAACCTCTAACAATGGCAATGTAGTGTTACCAAATTGAAAACATTCATAAATTAATCCCATGACTCAAATTTAAGGCAAAGGGAATTGTCAAGGCATTTAAAAATACCAATATTGCATAGCTAAGGCAGCACAGATCTTAATACAGAAACTATATACAATGAATTGTATTGTCCATGCCCTCTATATACAAAAATACCCACATCACTCGGTGAGCACATCAGCATGTATTTACACATTCATTCTCCCCAGTATGTGATTCCAGATGCTCACTAAACTCAAGAGTATGTTTTGGTCAGAGGAAGAGCTCTCAAGTTTGTATTTTCAGTGACAATGACGCAAAACCTCAAATTTTCCCCTCACATTTTAAAACCTTATCTATATAAAAATGAAAGTGAAAATGCTTTAAAGCATTCAAAATCTTCAAAACATGACAAATTAAGCATTCAAAAACAAAAATCATCAACAACATCAACTGGTAAAAAAGCTGACAGTACATTAACAACACAGTAACAACTGTACAGAAACTGGTAGTGTGAGTAATGTTATTAAAGTCAGAGAAATGATGTGGCTACCTTTCTCTCTGTTAGCTATTATCATGTCACTAAATATGAATCTGCTGAGTTGCATGTGAAGATTAATGTGCAGAGACTTGTTGTCATCATGAATAATTTAACTTTCAAGGCAAGCAGACAGAGTATGACAACCACAAGAGGGAGCCAAACCATCTGACTGAAAGGTTTAGTGTTTGCACTGTTTATAGAGATGAAGCTTCAACTACCTGGCACTTCACCATGCCCCTTGGTGGGGCACATGGTAGCACATATGTTTTCTCTCCATGTTTGTGTATGTGAGAATTGTACAAGTGTCCTGTTAAAAAAAATAATAATAAAAAAATAAAGAAAATCACATGATTGGCAAAAATATCTCATGCACACACTAAAATTACAGTAAAGACAGTAAAGATAGAAACCATTCCTTTGGTAATAAATAATTTGGCTTGAGTGCAAAAAAAAGCAATGTGATCCCCCCTGCAGGAATTCAGGGGTAAACTAAACAAATATTGTGTTTGACATGCAGTGGAAAACAGTCTACAGCCCAACTTATTTCTGTTTTGTTGTCATTTTTTTCACACAGTAGTCAACACTCATGACAAGTTTCTCCGTCAGTTTGGTTCTGTGCTACATCCAGGCTTCAGTGTCCAAGCTGCCTGTCTTTGCAGGGTAGGAGCAGTCTTTGTTTCCCATGGCTGGAGAGCAGGACTGAGGATGGATCATATCAGTGAAGGCCTGGTGATGGTTCTTGCATGAGGCTGGATGAGAACTTTGTGGGGATAACGGTGGTGTGTGACAGGGTGAATGAGTGTCACAAGCACGAAGATCTCTGTAGCTGACGGGGGTGGGAATACGTGAGGGGCTGTTCTCTGGCCTGTTGTCAATTCGAGGCCTAAACCTTCTTGCCAGTTTGTGCTTAGAGATCGGAATGACTTTGTTGGCCTTCTTTTGCCCAGATTCCCCGTTAGTCACTGGTAAAGATGGTGGGGGGGATCCAGAACGAGATTCGCTCAAACTGAAACACATGGATGAGTTTTCACTAGAGGAATCCTGGAAGGAGCAGTCTTCAGAAGGGAGAAAGGGCACAGGAGATGGGCATGACTCTGGAGGTGGGAGTTCACCACTCCAGTCCCCATTTTCTAAGTCATGTGGTAAGTTTTGCTGGTAATTTTCTAGTGGAACATCTCCTTCAGTCTGTGAGTCCCAGCTGACTGGACCTGGATTGTCTGGGAGCCCTCCAGTAGGAGGAGAACTTCCCTGATCTCCATTCATATTAGTACAGTGAAAAGTAGGCTGTGAGGGGACGTGTTGCAGCAGCTTGTCTGACTCTGTGTCACCAAGACCAGGCAAGGAAGATGGAATGTCTCTCTCCTCTATTGAACTAGAGATGGCTGGGAGCTTCTTGAGACCCCCTCGACAATCCCCCCATTGTTCAGCTTCTTTTTGGACAAAACCATGAGGTCCTCCAAAATTGTTTTCATAAAATAAATTTAAAGGGTCATCCTGTGGGAAGGGATGAGGGTTAGTCCTCTTGGATTCCCTAAGGTCAGGCAGTGTTCCAATCTTTGCACCCACATTCAAGGAGGAGGTGGAAGAGTTAGAAGAGGAGTAAGCCGAGTCAGTGACATTTGGATCAGTAGATACAGGCACTGATTGTCCCCCTGCTACCTGCAGAGTTGCTCCTACTGGAGCCTTACCAACAGAAACTCTTCTGGCCTGCTGTGTATTGGCCAGAAACTCCGCCTCAAAGCTGCGGTAGAGGTCCTGCTCCCTCTGTGGGTCCAACGCTGGCAGCATCTGGAACCCAAAGCCGAGTCCTGCCTTTTCCGGCTCCTGGTGCTCCATTTCGGACCAGTTTCTATGGTTTCCACGCCCAGCAGAATAGGGGGTCTGCGAGATCCGAGGAGCGCGTGCAGAGTGATGATGAGAGTTTCGAGGGGAAGAGTGTGGTGAACGTCGCCCTCCTGTGGTGACAGGTGGGAGTAGTCTGCCCTTCCCTGTGGATGGTGACCTGGGGGCAGGAGGTCTGGGAGTAGTTATAGTCTTCTTGTTGGGGCAGCTGTTGCTGCTCTGGGCTCCTTTAATAGGGGAATTAGAACATGATGATGACTGCCTCTTAGTGAACCCAACACCTACTCTTGGGGAGGAAGGGGGCGCCTGTTTAGGTCGTGGGTCTTCTCGTCTTTCTGATGATGGAGTCTGATGGTCTCTGATGGATGGACACGGGCTGCCATCACTCGAGCAAGTACGACTATTTAACTTACTCTGACTATGGGAACGTCGGGCATGGAGGCTCTTTTGGCCTTCATTTACTAGAGAGCGCCCCCTCTCTGTACGAGATGCTCTCAATCCATCAGATGACCCTGGCAGGTTGGGTTTGAGTATCGGAGCAAGAGCAGAACGTTCCCGTGAGTGGCTGCGTGCGCGAGGCATCGTGGGCCGCAGGGATGGGCTTTGATTTCCAGCTCCTCCCCTCTCAATCATATGCTTTCCCTCCTTGCGGTTGACAAGCAGCACTATCTCTTCACCCGAGCGCCGTGAAGGACCACCAAGAGAGTGTCGTGCCCCTCCTCCTCCTCCTCCTCCTCCTCCTCCCTTAGAAGAGGCTGTAGATGAGTCACTGTCTCCAGAGAGACGTCTTGTCATGGGCATCATTGTCTCCTTATTCCTGCAATATATAGAGAGGAGGCAGCCATTACACCACCACACATTTAAAGAAAAAGTCCAAAACCAAGACACCAACAGATATAAGTGTTCATACTATGAGGTGGCATGTTTTCTGTAATGCTGAGGATTTGTGAGAATTTTTGCCACTGACCTAGAGCTCATGTGTGTTTTGGAACAGTGGGTAGTGAAAGCCAGGGAGATTACAGGGAAGATGAGAGCAAGTGGAGGCAGGATTAGAAATCTCATAGATTGTATAGCCCAACACACATCATTTCCCTCACTCAACCAGACAGTCACACACCAGCAGGACCATCAGGTTTCACCGCATGAAAATGCACCGCATCAAAATGTAGGAGGAACAAACTTGGATAAGATGAATGATGATCAATAGAGCTTTTAAAGACAACCAGATACTGTGTTGTTTATTTCACTAGATATTTCAAGTGTGTATATAAATATACTTAATATGTAGGTAATAAACTGGATTTTCTCAGATTTACTCAAACTAGTGTTGACAAAACATGAAATTACTGTTAACCTATAAACAACATGACAGCCCACATATGAACAATTTCCCACCAAACGCCAATTATTTAGGAATAAAAGTTTTTCATTTTTAAAAATGTATATTTGGTGCTGATGTGTCCATTAATTACTTTTTTAAAATCACACATGACCTCTGCACTTTCCCACAGAAATTCATGCAAAACCTTTTTCTTTGTGTGGAACCCACCTGTTGACCTATTTTCCTGTTAAATTAGCTGTGAACAGTTGTCCTGGGATAGTTGTCAGATTAGCCTTCATCTAGTATGCAGCACGTGAAAGGAAATAATCCCATTGACACAAGGATAATCTGAATAGGGTGATATCTTGACATCTAATCTGAACTGAACCTTACAGGAGAAGTGAGCCACATAATGGTTTAGATCCACATTAAACCAAAACTCTGCTCCTAAATGAGTTGTGTTAAACAATGGGGCTACCAACCCATGATATATTGGAATGGTGTGTGACCAAGCAAACCCGTTCACTATGACATTATTAAAAAAAAAAAAAAAGTAGATTAATTCACTAAAAGTGGAAGACAGATAAGTAGAGGGAATATTATTATACAAACTTTTATCTGTATTTTGTCCACTAGGGGGTGCTGTAAGGTGATTTTGTGAGGTGGATTTATCAAGGCAATGTCACCTGAGATTAGATAAATCTGCTCCAGTCTAATCTGTGGCTTCCTGGCAGTGTATATGTTGTGTATATGTCCCATTCTATGTGTGTGTGTGTGTGTGTGTGTGTGTGTGTGTGTGTGTGTGTGTGTGTGTGTGTGTGTGTGTGTGTGTGTGTGTGTGTCCTGACTGCCTGTCCATCTGTGGTCATTACTCAATGAACAGCAAAAACTGAGCCGGTCCTGCCCAGTCACTTGTGAAAGATTAATTATCACACTGATCTGCACATTTACTCAGACACAGACTCACCTGAGAGGATTAAAGTGACGAGGTTCTGAGCGGTCTCGTGGCGGCCTCGGCAGTAGAGTACGCGCTAAACCAGAGTCAGGCTCTGTGGGAAGAGCAAAGTTCTGAGATCTCCCTGGACGCAAGGAGGAGGAAGATGAAGTACTCGGGGTAGCGAGCGGCTCCAAGGAGCGTCTGTCAGGAGGTTTGTAAGGTGCAATGCCGTCATTTCGCCAGTGTGGGCCTGGGCTGGTGGAGCGAGAGGAGTGGGCACTGGAGGACTTGCTCTGTGCTCCCTGACCTTGGCCACCAGCTTTAGCCTGGTGGTACCGGTGAGCTGTCAGGACACATTGACAATAACTTGTTAAGATATAATTTTAACGTATTAACAGTCACAGTACAATCACAAATGCTTAAAGGCATTTATTGGCCAAGAAAAATAGAAAGTTCATTTTAAATCTGAAACATCCGGAAGTTTAAAATAAGGTGGAAGAGACGTGTTTTCCAATCACTGTCTTGTACAATTTGTTCATTCAACAACAGGAGTGTTTGGGAACTAAAGTGATCACCGACTGTAGTTTCAAAGGTTCATTCTAACGACCTCAAGCCTACAGAAAGCCGCTCCATGATCAGATCTTCTTTATATTTATACGATGCAAGGAAGAGTTTAAACCTCAAGTTATGAATCCACTTGCAAAATGTGATCTCTGATATCAGTCATGAGTATCCTAGAACAAAATCATATCTGTTTTTAATTTTATCAAGCCCAAGGGCCTGAATATCGTGGTTGTTTGGCTTTGTCACTGAACACAGAGACTCCTTCAGATTTTAGATTAAGCAAAAGATAAATTCCAAAGTAAATATATTTACTTTGTAAAATGAAGCTTCCTTAGGATACCGTTTTTAAACCCAAATATGTTACCGACTTGTTGGTAGTTATTTAGTTGTGTGATGTTTCCTCAGGTTTTTAAAAAATACATATAATTTTTTTCCTGCTTCCCCAGACTCATTACATCTTGTTCAACATGTGCCAAAGGCACCAAACTCAAAATTAGCTTGGCTTTTTTTTTTTATTTTAAGGTCTATTCCATTTTTTTTCCCAAGCAAGCATAGTGGACTGAACACATTCTTTATAAGAGTGTTCTGTTTTTTCTTGATTGCATTTGATACAAGATTCTAATGTTTTTGGAGACAGCGCTGTAGGGAAAAAGTGGTTTTGTGCTTCATCTAGTTGCTCTGTAAGTGTTTTATTAGACTGATTAGCAGCAAAAGATTCAAGGGACCAAATCTTGCCTTAATTTTCACACTTTTTTGGCTAAAAGTAACATCAGTTGGAACTCAGTCTGATAGCTAATGAATGACATAATAGTGTCAAACAAAAGAAAAACTGATAATAATAAGGTTGGATCAGTGTATAAAGATAATATGTAAATTAATAATTTGTTTACAACCTTAAAAGCATTTAGAAACACTGCCACGACTATAAAAGAGGGCCGCATGAAGAGCAAGATGTGACCTCACCAAAACCCGCACAGCGACATGGATCATGCTTGTCCAAATAATGCTCTAATGTGTCCCAGCCCCCTCCAACACGCACCATCACATGAGTACGAAGGACCTAAAGGGGGAAAAAAGAGAAAAGAGGGCCTGAATTGAATAGATAATGTGACATACATACACATTCATACCCAAATGAAATGGCCAAACATCTTGAAATATACAATTCAATAGAAATGGAAATTTCACAAATAAGTAGTTTGCTGAAGGCAGGCTGACCCTCAGTTACATAACATCTAGATGCCCCCCCCCCTCCCTCTCACACAGCTCTTTCTCCCACATCACCCCCAGCTGCTGCCTGTTCATTACTATGCCAACCTACAATTAAACAGAATACAGTAGCTCACAAAGAGCTGTGAAAGACTCTTTATGGTCCTTCTCCCCTGCCTCTTCTTCATGTTTTCACGTGGCAGCAGGGTGAGTTAGTATAGTAACAAGTCATCCCTGCTGCCCACTCAGCTTTTCAGCAGATTTTATTTATCCCAGGATAGCCATAACAGAAGGGGGTGGTCTTCTTAGCACACACATCCAAAAGATCAGAACAAAGAGCCTCACTCCCTCCAGGCAGAGGTTGCCTTCACTGAAGCAGCACACTGTGCTTGATGTGACAGCCCCACGGACGCATCGGCCTGCCTTGGGTTGTGTAACACTGTCTGTCAGCCACATGTTTTTAAAGGTTGTCTTTGAGGGCACATAAGGCAAGCTGTAATGTTAGCTCGGGATTGGCTGGCACAAGAGTTTATTTCCACCAAATTGCACGCATGCGGCACAGCACCTCATCTCCAGGACGCTGACAGTGGTCAAAGTGAGTCTGCAGGCAGCACACGTGTACGGGTCTCACCCCACCTTCTCTCCAACAAAAATCCCTGTCAACCCACTACATGTCTCTTCATCTGCCATAGCACATAAAATCCGTCAAAACAGCTGATCTGCTTATCTCCACCAGACCTGGGGGCATAAACTGCCTACTCTCCTCTGTTTTGTCCTTATGCCAGTAACAGGTTTACAGTTTGTGTGATGCTGCATGGCAAACATGAGCCAGCAGTGAAAAGTAGGGTTACGCAAGGTTAATAACATATCATCATTACTGCAGTCTATCTTGCACAATGCAATACAAAGATTAAAAGGTCTACTATCCCTTTAAGGCCTGACCCATGAAAAAATGGGAAGAAATGTCACTTTTTTTATTTGAGGTCTTCATTTGTCCCTTTAACAAAATGTAACAAAAAATTGAATTTTCTTCTTTTCTTTCTTTTTTTGTGATGGGTCAAAACTATAATAGTGTAATCTCCTGCTTCCTGGCATCTATTAGGGGGCAGAAGACAAGCATCAGATTGTGTTCACCAGGATGTTAAACTGAGTTTTTACCATAAAATGATGCAAAACGTCTCAGAAATTGTGTGCATGAGATGATATGTTTGGCTGTATAGAGCTAAGAGGTGCTTGCATATTGCAAACCAAGCGCTTACAACTTCTACTTTATGGCATTTGTTTTTTACCCAGGATGGAAGAGTAGCTTTTATGATGGTACCAGCAACTATGAAGCAAATAACCATTCATTTTAGTGCGACAACCACGAGACAATGAGCCCCTTAAATGAAAGTCAGAGCGCTTGCTAAACTCCTATAATTTCAAAACAGCTCTACTTAATCTAACAATGTCTGTTAATGATGATCACTAATGTAACATTTCAGATACTGAAATTAAATAAAAAGTAAGAAGGCAGCACACTTCAGACAAAAGCAGCTTTACATATTTTGGGTAATATCTTACATATTTTTGTGACCAAGTGATCAAAATAGCATCATATATGGGACTTCAGTTATTTTTTTGTTTTTTGCTGCATCAGGAGCCTCCTGAGGCTGAATAGATGTTTAGGAAACATGCTCCACTTTAAATATGTGGCTCAGCTGCCAGCTTTCTCAACTGCTGCAGGGGTATCACAGTCTTCATGACTACAGAGACCCGATCCCTGTTTCTATGGTAACAGTGAACAGAGAGACTTCTTTTCATCATTGCTGGGGCGTGTTGAACAGTTTTTTCCTTGAACCACGCTGTTGGGTTAAAAATTAAACTTATGGTCCATTTCAACACTCAACTGAAGGTTAAGTCTGCCCACTGAGGAGTAACCATCAGAGGTAACAAATACCCTTCTAACAACCCCCCCCCCCACCCCCCCCACCCCTATTTGCTCATGCAGCCTGTTCAGTCATTTGCTTTCAGGACTTCATCCCCTGTTTCTGCCCGAGATCCTTGTCACAGCTTTAGTAGCTGGATAAAGCAAAGCGTCTGCCAGTTTCCTCCCATCAGAAGAATAAGGGAAGTGTGCTGGGTGCACTTGTAGCTGCTTGGGGATGTGGATAATCACTGTCTTCCCCGGGGATGAATCGGGAGAGGGCGGAAAAGCATGAAGAGAGCCAGTCTGACAAGGCAAAGGCTCTAAGATTCACAGGCAAACAAAGTCCACCCTAAACAGCCTCTCCAACAGGCAAACGTGGTTATACTGAATCAAACGTATCTCAATCATAGGAGATGGACAGAGGCCATGAACTGTGTTTTTGTTTTTTCTCCAAGGAAAGATGTCTTGTTTTGTTGCAGGTGTATTCTTACACATTGTTCGCAAATACTGGCAAGTAACTGTTTTACAGCAGTCTGAGGAGGTTTAAGATTGGCTGAGGACAAGACTGCTGACTATATTTAACTTCTTGATCAGTGCAAATAATAACAACATCAAAATCTGGTTTAAAAACAGGATGTAAATGATCTGATAGTCTAGGGATTTGAGCACAAACCACATGGGCCAAATGCCAGCAAGGAGTGAGCCCTGTTTGGATACTAATACTCGGGGCAGAAGGTTGGAAGTTTAAGCTTCTGCTCTGCTCCACTGCTGTAGTTGCTGCCTCATTTCAACCATACTCCAGCTGACCCTTCATTCTGCTGCCAGCTTTCCAACAAGCTGAAGAATGTGAAACAACAAGCTCTCTCGTGGGAACAATAAGAAAACACAACTAAATCATGTATTAGTTGGCCCTTCTAAGTTAGAGTTTTGTTAAAAGTTAAAGGCTTTGTTTTATAAATCTGGCCACCTGCAGAGCAGTGTGGTTGTCAGCACTGTCACTTTACAGCAAGAAGGGTCCTGCTGGTTCCCAGCTTTCTGTGTGGAGTTTGCATATTCTCCCCATAACTGCATAAGTTCTCACCAGGAAATCTGGCTTCCCCTCACAGTCCCAAAACATTTATACTAGGTTAACTGGTGTTTCTAAATTCTCCCCAGGAGTAACTGTGAATGGCTATTTGCTTGTCTGATTGATTGTCGACCTGTTCAGGGTGTATCCTGCCTCTCACCAGGTAGCAGCTGGGTTACCGGAATTTAATCCCATAATAATAAAATCTTTTTCTTCCTTGTCTCATTTCTCAGTTATGTAAATTGATACATGATATCCCACACTATCAGAAAAATACTGAAGTCCTGCTGCTCCTCAAGATGAAAGATGTTATTAAACTCCTCTATAAACACCAATAAATTACAATTACTTACATAAAATCCTTCTAATTTCAGTTAACATAAAAGAAGAACAAATGTCTAACACAGTACAAGTGATCATATCTTAGAGAGTGGCAATGAGTGCTAAATGTTTTAATCTCACAGAGCGTATCACATCTCCTGGGGTGGACAAAGTGGTGCCACTGGACATAAAAAATACTGATACCACTGACTGGCAAGAAAGTTCCACAATGAAAGCTATCCAAAGAGCCCATTAATCCGGCTACTGAAGATTTTAGGTAAGTGAGACCAAATCAATTTGTGCTATCATCCGGCCTTCCTGCACTGTCCTCTGAGGCTTGCTGTTGATTCGGTATCAACTCGTAAACTGAGAATGAGACAAGCAGTCCGGCAGGAACAGGCTACAGTCGCGATAAGGAGAACTCAGGAAATGACTTAAAGCCCTACTTGTGTCTACAGAGAAAAGTTACATCCTGCTAGAGGGCAAGATGGAGGCAGATTGTAAATGCTCACGTAAGACAGAGAAATCACAACATCACTTTAAGTAGCAGTTCACTTGGGTTTGACTCAGTAAAGCAGCTGAATATGGGATTTGTTGCTTCATAACCCTGGTCCTCTTCAAACAACATATGATGCCATATGCCAGCACCATATGGCTCCACTCAATTACTGCACGCCTTCATGGCAATACGCCGAATATACTAGCTGAACATGTGTAACTTAAGGCATTTAGTATAGCTTAGGATTATTACAATGTAATCTTTTTTGCCCTGTAGTATTGGTTATTATTATGTTTCTATTGTTTTTCTGAGATCTGGAACCATGGTAATGCAGAGACAACATAAACTGTATAATAATGATAAGGGTAAATAGAAATATGAATAATTTCAATAATGTCTATATGGACAGCGTGTGTCTGAACAAACTGTTTACCTTGCCAAGCCTGAATACCCTTCTCAACTTTGTGTGTCTGTGTGTGTGTGCAGTTTTAAATTAAATGAGCTGCTACTGCCCCACCCCATCCAGGAAGAGAGTTGTGCCTTTCCTGCTACTGCCATGAATATCTCTGCAAAAATATGGAGAGTGAAATAGTGCCAACTGGATGAGACTCCAATTCTATATTTATTTGCACAAACCTGTAATAGGGTCAAATATGGAAGGAAATGATCTTTAAACTTTAACCATGTATGTGTTGTATGTGAGTATGTATTCACACCAGCACCAGTAAACCCTGCAAAAGTTACTGTATTACACATTGCACAATAATTTACATGTCAAGATAATAAAAATGCCAACAAAGCAGGCTCTGGAGATAAAATAAGGCATGGAAACACTTAGCTTCTCATCTCATCCTGGTCTCAAATTTTCCAAAGAGTCTGATTCTTTGTCCACAGTTCGGACCTCTGATGTGCACTTACAGCTAACATTAGCAGTGCAACATGTGAACACTAAAGAATCATCTAGTGCTGTAGGTACATTGCCACAGAAAATATACGTAATCCAATAGAGAAATCTTGTGTTTTCTCTCTCTCCCTGCATCAGAACATTTGCAGCGCCTTGCTTATAGCCAAGACATTTCAGAGTTGGATAAAGAGGCTGTAGACAGGAAATAAAAGCTGACTGTGAAGCAGCTGCTCAGCATAAAGAACTTAGCCACGCTAGAGCTCGGCTAAGAAGGACAACTGTGTCCAAGTATCTGTGAATTTCAGCGCCTTCATAAAAAAAGCAAGGCAAGGTCATTTCATCTTCTATAATACTACATCTGCACTTTAAGTCAGATGACTCTTTATAAGGAGGTAAAACTAAGCAGAGTTGAGCAGTTAAGTTCTTAATAAAGTTTGTTTAGCACCAGTTCATGGTAAAGTAATGGCGATGCATTTTCAGTCCAATTCAATCCAGTTTATTGTGGTCCAATTAGAATCCAGTTAGGACAAATCCATCATATCATCTACAGTAGTCAAATTAATGATAACTGTTCAATTTAGCCAAATCCTAAAAAAATATTAATGAGTTATGAAAACTAAAGCATTGCATCAAATCTTCCCTTCCACTGAATCCCTATCCTAAGCATTCACAAGGCAGCAGGAGACAGTGGAAAGGAAAAACTCCCTCTTAACAGGAAGGAAAATGTGACGGATGGCAAACATAACAGACTTAGTTTGTCTTTGTGAGCTAATTATATGATAAGGATTTAATCTAAATACAGGCAAATACCTGTCATTTAAATAATTAAAATCAGAAATCGGACTATATTGAGCTGTAGAAAAAAAGGTAAAAAATACAAAAACATGCATCGCCTCTTATTACAATGAGAAGACCTACTCTGATGAAGATCAGAGCGCTGGAGTCTCCCACTTTGTACTTCCCCTCGGACACCTTGATCATTGGAAACTGAGCAGGACAGGAGCACTGGCCAAGAATCTCTCGCACCTGAGGAGAACAACAGAAATCACCATTTTAACTCACAAACATTAAATATCCACAAAGGGAGGACCAGACAGCGGCTCTTTCTATTCTGATAATTGATCATGTTCAGTCAGAAGAATTTGTGACTAAAACACTGTTGGACCTGAACATTATGCCAACAACACAATGACTCTGTTTTACAATGTGAGAAATTAGCAGCCATGGCTGCCAGAAAGTAGGATGGTGTTAGTGTGTGTGTGTGTGTGTGTGTCACCTTCCTGCCAGTTTTTCTCAGAGCACCTACTAGATGATAAAATTTCCAACACAGCAGTCTTACCACATGAAAAACCTTCGTCTTATTGGAGTTATTTGGTCACAACAAAATGATGCAAAAGTACATATGTGTCCTGACTAATCAACACTTTGTAGCTCTGTGGGCTTTCTGTAGGTGACATCATGAACTGAAGGGGTTAAGGAGCTCAGAAACCAAACTGGTGATGATGATGATGATGTCAGCAGGGCTGTGGCGCCAGCTGGGTTTTGAATTGAGAGTCGGAGCCGGCATCTTTGCTGTGGTTGGTGGGGGTGCTTATTAGGCAACTAGGAGTCAGACACAACTGCAGGGTGGAGTGAGATCAGCCTGTGTTGCACATGCCCAAGCTCTTGCCTGATTGGACGACTTCAATGTTTGTCTTGGCGTCTCTCTCAGACAAAGGCGTGTGCACACTTGTCGACCAAGAGGGAGGGAAAGTGGGGCACCAAAGTGGAGGAAAGCACAGGAAGAAAGGATGAGGAAAGGGAGAGAACTGTGTGTGCAAGGGTTATAGTACAGTACAAGCAGAAGGTATTTTGGTTTATGTTTAAAGTGATGAAATGACATGATGGGGGCAAAATTTTGGTTCACCTCTGGCTGTTTACAGCACCCTTCATGTTCTATGTATACTGGGATCAAAGGATACATTTTGCTGTGGGCTTGTGTACACTCAGCTTACAGCACATCCATTATTCAGAAGATTAAAGAAACACCTTGTCATTTTCTTTTAAAATAGTCCCTTTATTCTCTCCCATGCTAATTTAAAAGGAATCCCATCACCTGTCCCTATGTTCTCTGGCTCACCTGCTTCTGCAGAGCCTGTGCTCCTGCCTTTGCTTTATTATTAGCCTGTGACTGACAGTATATTTGTCCCTTTTTGTTTTGCTTGCTCCTTCTCTTTTTTCCCCCCCTGCTACCATGTCTTTAATTCAGTCAGTCAGATGACCGGCCCAGTTTGGAAAAACCCCAGTTAGTGAGTTAATGGAAAGACTGCTATGGTAACAGACACACACACATTTAGTCCTACTCCTTCCTTTTTGACAGCACATTTAAACTTTTTTTTTTTTTTCAATTTTTGCTATAGTTGCTAAGTCTCTCATTCCCAGAGCTGTGCAGCTGAGATCATAAATTTTTCACAAGAGGGACAGTCTGAGACTCACACTGCGTCTCATATCAGATGTTAAACAAGACAGTTTTGAACAATAAAGTGCCTCAATTATCAACGGCATCTCTGACAGTTTAAAGTATTTACTCTGACAGTCCTTTGGCATGAAGTGCATGCACTTCCCATGTATTTAACAAAAGCGGCTACACTAAAAGCAAAAACACCAAAACATGTGATGACTTGCGCACACACAACGAAGAATGAAGTGGAAGAGAAGGAGTGGGAAAAGGTCACGCAGGAAACATGCAGAAGTAGAACAGGAACACTGCAAAAAACTGAATGGTAAAATATGGATGAAGACGCTTTCAGCAGGGACTTCCAGATGTTTGGGAAAGAAAATGGAGAATATCTGCTGCGCCTATCTTGAGACAGGAACAAAGATATGTTTTTGCAAGAGCAGTGAGAGACATTGTGACACACTCTTTAAGCTGAGCACTTACATTTGTCTTCAAGGTGTGTCATGCATAAGGAACAATCCCTTGAAGATCCCTCTGCTTCACGTCATATGTCCTCAGCATGAGTCAACAATCTCCTCATTCTTTTCCTTCCTGACCTGCAAATATCTGAGTGTCCATTCATGGAAGAGATCGGCAGAGCATGAGGACTGAGTGAACCCGGGGGATCAACACAGGAAATAGGAGGGGCAAAGATAAAGATGTTTAAGTTTTACTCTCCATATTATTTATTGATATGAAGTCTAGACACCCATTTTACAGCTTTGGGAAATTAGATCATAACAAAGCAAAGTTCAAGTTTGCCGGTTTTACAGAGAAAAACTTCTGATGGATGATGACAAATCTTTTGATTGTTGTGATGCAAGACATTAGTTCTGATTTTTGGGGTTTTTTTATGGCTTGGGTTATCAGACTAGAGAATAATAATACTCTGGGTGGCCATGTGTTCATTTGAAAATGTGTCTGCTATCATGAGTCAACAAGCAATTTAAGACCACACGGTTTGTTAGAAAGCTTTAATTAAACATATATGGGTCCTTTTATGAGCTCTGTGCCGAGGATACTCACTGAACAACTTTACAACTCACTTCATAGGAATTTAACCGTCTTTCCAAGCTTTGGCTTCTACGACTTTAACCGTGAGACAAATCCAGTTGAATTTTATAAAAGATGGCATAGCACAGTACATACATACACACATAAAGTATATTATATATATATATATATACTGTGCCATATCATCTTTTTCTTGTCTTTTGTTAAATGACTGAACAGACTTATCAACTCATCCTCTGGAGCTGAAACTGAAACTTCCTAAGAAAAACAACACAAAACAGCCTCATCATCAGATAAGCAAACACTAACAACAGAACCAGCCAATGGGGGTGTCTGCATGTCAGAAAAAAAAAGAGTTGTTGGTATCTTGAAGTGCTATTGAACCACCACCCATCAGTCAGCCTCAAAATGTTTGTGAATGCCCATGGAAAACTGCTACATATCAAGTTCCATCCGTCCACTAAACCACTGCCAAGACAGCTTGGATAAACAACCGCTCTGTGGACAACTATGCCACAACAGATAAACATGGGATGACCTCACAACTAATTATCTCTTTAACCAACATGAGGGTGTAGAGAGGTGAAATATAACTGCATGGATGATAATAACGTTTTCTAATTATGTTGAAGCTGCAGCCTAAGGGAATGAATTAATGTGCTGTGGCTGTAACAGGCCGAGCCAGCAGAGAAGAGATGGAAAAACTGAGATACATGACTGCCTCAGGGTCAGGTATGCCAGCTAACATCCTCACATTGGGAGGAAAAATTGTTTATGATTATTCTTTTTTTTTTTTACAGCACATAAAAATATATGCAGTCATCTTTATCCATATCTGAGGCTTCACAAAGTCATTTGTGCCATTTTGCACTAAAAAAAAGAAAAACACAAAGTCAACATGTTGCTTATCATTTATTATCACCATATTTATTCATTTACACCCTCCTACATTGATCTCAATAGATTCCCCAGAGTGTGGCAGCAACCGTGACTTGACCCCAATATTCAGGGAGGAACTCCTGTCAGGAATGGGCTGGAAGGGGAGTGTGGCCACATGGAGATTGTAGATAAGCTCCTCTTAAGTAGTGACCTTCTCTTCAGAAGCAAATAAGCATGCCCTTCTTTTGCAAGGGTGGCAGCATTTGAAGTAAAATCTTGCAATAAATAAAGCATAAAGAAGCACTGAAGGAATGCACTGGCTTTAAGAAAACATAACTTCCTCCTTTCTGTCACCAAGTTAGATTTGAAGATTGAAGCAAAGTCTCAGTTTAAAGCTATAGCCAGCAGCTAGATAGCTTTGCAAGTCTCAACAGGGATAAACTGCAATCTTTGATCTGACTAAAGGAAACAAAACTGACAACAAGTATTTCTGAGACTTACCAAGGAGTCAAAACACCAAATTATACGTTTTTTTTTCTTTCTTTCAAACAAGACACTGCATATTAATAATCATGTCTGAGACATGTGGTTCTATAAAAGTGTTTTTCCTGTCTTGGTATAAGGAGGTAAGTGTTTCTGAAAGGCCAAACTATTCCTGCTAATGTTGTTAAAAGAATCACATGCTTTTATGTGGTTTTATACTTATTTAGTATTTTCTCAAATTCCAAAATGCAATCATCCTTGCCCCAGGAAAGACATCATCTGCTGCGTCAAGGCAGCCATTCCCTGTAAATTGATTTCTGTCCTCTGGCAACATGACAAACAACCCATCAGAAGCAGAAGGGATGGAGGAATCTGTTGGGCATCTAGTGCTAAAAAGTGAATAATTTAATTATTTATCTGCTTCGGTCAAATGGCAATATAATCACTCTGTGCAGGAAGTTAAATATCGATAGTGTGGCTGACTTATTTGACATTTTAATAAGGCTCAATGGCTTTCTGTGCTCTGCTTGTATCAAACAAGGTTAGAAGAATTTATGTACAGTCTCCACCTGAGACCAGCTTGAAGTGCTGAAGCAGAAAAGCACCTGCTGAGTAACAATTCTCACAGACTGAAGGAAGCCTGTTCAGATAGACACCCAATAATATGAAAATTCTGCAAATGGCTAGCTGATAACATCAAACATAGCAATAAAGAGATAAACCATGGCAATATGCAAAGTGTGGAGTCTGCTGTTTCCACACAAAACCTGCTGCACTGAAAACAGCAAGGAATAAGACCATCTCAGTGCAAAACAACCTTTAAAACTCTAAACCACTGAAAACATGGCTGCATGTGTCACTGACGGCTACCATGCTCTCTCAGCAAAGCATCTGAGTGTGACCCAATGCAAAGCAGGATGACCTACTTTCCCCCCTTCGGGTCTCTACTGTAGCTCTGCCTCCCACAGCAGCATCACTTCAGACAGGGTTAACAGAGTGTACAGTGAAGTCACTCAAGGCATGCCGTCTGTTGTCTACTCACCGTTTTTGTTCCCTGAATCCATGAAAAGGACCATAAGGTAAATGGAGCATGTTCACACTTGGATAATACACACATTTTGTTCCCTGCATCAGCCCTATGCTCTGGAGGTGTTTCCATCTAAAGATTGAGACGTCAATGATTGCTTCGCAGCCAACAGCAGCGGTCTATTCCTTTTTCCCTCTTCCATGATAACATGGAAGACGTATGGTTCCACTCTTTGCTTTATCATCTCCAGTGAGGAGGGGAGTGGGGGGATGGGAGGAATGGCTCACATATATATAAACTAAACGACGGCTGAATGTGAAGCCTGGGGTGAGAAGAGACATGAACCAGTATATGTGAGTGAGCACGGAGATGCTGACTGAATGAATTCTCCGACTGTGGAGCATTGTGCTGTATGTATCCTTATATTTGCAGTAAACAAGGTAGCAAACAGAGAATGCATTAAGGAATCGTCAAGTTTGATTTCAATTGTTGAATATATGTCAATTTATATAGTTACTGTATGTGTTTGTCCTAAAAAGCACCAAGACAAATGAATAGACCGAGCGTGTGCAGAAGCAGACAACCATGTGTATTTGCCTGAGGCTCCATGCAGCTTATAGGAACATACAAATACAGATTTGATCAAATCATAGGCATAATCCCTTTCTAATGGCAATATGAAATAAATCCCTGAATGCAAAGGATAAAATTTTGCAGACACATAAAGCAAGGAGAAGCAGCTGCTGCCTGCACACCTCCAGACCAGAGAAAAATGAACATGTTGACTCACAAGACAAGAGACGTGTCACACAGACATCCTGAACTTTTAAGTGGAAATGTGTCTCGCAGTAAAATGAGGAAGCAGAGGAAAAGACAGAGGCGGTTAGTGTTGACATGATGGTCTGTAAACAGGAATGCCAACAGCTTATACATACTGTATCAGCAGGTAGTTGATGTGACACATTATGAGTTAACCAAGTCACTTCCTTGTAATGCAAGCTTTCAGGGACACATTAGAACTAATATCATTTTGTCCCACGCAGTTACTGTGATTTCTGAGTGACTCCATATCCACAAAGGGAGTTACATTTTAAGCAAACAAGGAAAAACTCTTTTTTTTTTATGCTGAACTTTTCAGAACAATTTAACAAAACATTCGAGCCTCGTTTGGGGGGTTTGAATAGAGCCCTTTCTGTGAGGAGTTTGATTTCTCTTCACGTGTATGCATGGCTTCAGTTAACCTAACCTGCACATCTTTGGACATGTCCAAGCCCACACAGGTTTGGTCATGTCCAAAGACATGCATGTTATGTTCATAGATCAGTCTAAACTCTCCTTAAGTGTGAGTGTGAGTGTGTCTCTCTGAGTTTGCCCTGTGATGGACTGACAACCTGTCCAGGGTGTAACCCTGCTTCTTGCCTGCTAATAGCTGGGATAGGGTCCAGTTTCCCTGTGACCCTGAATTGAACTAAGTGGTGTGTGTGTGTGTGTGTGTGTGTGTGTGTGTGTACAAATGCAAAAAAAAAAAAAAAAACATTAAAAATATTCTCAGGAAGAACTGCCTTGCTTTGAATAGTGCCAGAGAGTGACGCTCCTACATGCATTGCACAGCTCACATTTCCTGCTTGAGATGAACCGGTAATCAGCTTCATGTGAATGATTCTGTTTCCACGCATACACGCTAGTACACAATAATTAGCTGTTAACTCCTCACCAAAACATGACAGCAGCTCTAAATCTTGGCTGCATATCAATTTGCAGGAGCGTCTGGTGAGCAAATCTGAAACACTTGTTAATTATCGTTAATAGGAGGGAATTTAATTGAAGTAACTATAAGTTTATAATTGGTATAATGGTATAATTTAACTGGATAACTTAAGTCACTGAGTCTGCACGAATAAGTTGGCTATAAAAGACAGAAATATTACAATGTGGACACATTCTTCAAGTTAAACTTGACAAGCCCTCTGTCAGTGTTGTTTTCTGTTGGGAGCAGTTTACATCTAAGTGGATGGAGATTCCTCCAGACACATGATGACTGAGGAGGTCACTTCTTGTATCAGTTAGAAGCTGTCTGATCTGCGAATCTCTCTGAAAGATGATACCAGCAGGTTGTGAATCTTTGTTCTGACAGATGTTTTGGTGACAGAAACAGAAAAGAGGAGGCATACACATTGGTCGCGCTCCTGTAATCGTTTTGTCCCAAAAAGCAGCTGGCTAGAATAATCCTTACCGCTTAGTCATATGAGTGAGAGTGCAGATTCAGACAATGTGGAAAAGAACAGCAAACGTCCTCCTCAATATGCTCTTCTCCTATTTCAGTCTGCAGAGGTCACACAAGAAAGTGCTCCGCTCTTCTGTCTGACAAGGATGAGTGTGTCTGTCGACCGTGTCCCCTCCTCCCTCTCATTATCTGTGTCAAAGATACACATTGTTCTTCTCATCCCCATGAAAATATTAACTTCAACCCCACTTGCACTGCCCCACCAGAGCGTGTTCTGTTGGGCTATTTGCTTAGTTTTGCTCTGACATGCTCGTGCCCACCAGGCAATAGGAAAGGTTCAAACAGACATGATTTTTGGCATTGGTTTTCATATTAAGTATGTTCCTTGGCTGCAGGATACTGAATTGATCCTTGATGGAAAAGCTGGATAAAGGGGACAGACACACACACACACACACACACACACACACACACACACACACACACTGTAGGTGAACTGGAATTTAACAGCATGATCTAAAACAAAGTCTTGTGTAAATGCAGGCTCACACCTACACCACAGGGAAGGAACCAGTCTTTTTTCTGACACCAGTGTGATACTTTCAGAGATGGTGCTTTACTTCTGGCACATTTTTGTGTTTTACTGTGGGAAATATTCGACCTATCAGGTGTTCTAGCACAAGACAAAACACACAGGGTGATATTTACTTTTTGTCAAGGCCAGGAGGCGAGAGCCCGTGGGAAATTGTGTTCCTTACTGTAGAAGTATGGCTATCAACCCCCCCTTGTATGATTCAACATGTGAGCTGTGAGATCACCACTAGCACAATGCAGTTACTATTTTGGGTTTCTAGGAAGTCATTATGGTTATTAAGAGACTCACCAACTCATCCAAATTTCGCATGTCACATAAAACTCTCTTCTGCGGCCAGATGAACGGTTCTGGATCAGGCTCCTCTTCATCCTCCACACTATGACAGCTCTCCTTCCGACTATAACACCTGCTGGGTGAGCTCTGCTCTGCTGGCTCTCCTCCATCGATCCGAAGGCTCTCCTGATCCCGGATCTCCTCTTCAATCTCCTCCTCCAGTTGGATCAGCATGGGCGCCAACATGCCAAACTTGGACCCCCGCCGTGCCACCTCGAGAAGACACAGGATAAAATTCTTCTCGTTGCATCTCTCCACCAGGTCATTGGTCTCAAACATGAGGACGTCCTTGATCCAGAGCTCTTGCCTGCACCATGTGATGAAGTTAGTAACATTATCCCGCGCGACAAACGAACCAGGGACAACATTGCGCGACTGAAAGACAACATCTTTTGATGGCACCTTCATGGACTGCGCTGCCTCCGGGTAATTTTGCTGGAAGTCCTGCGCTGCGCGGTTCACATTGTTGGCGTGCCGACACAGGGCACAGCCCGTGTCCAGCCCGTCCATAAAGGTGTCCGCAGTGATGTCCAGATCATATAAGGTCTTCAGCCATTCGGCCAAATCCTCCTTCATGGCATACAGGTATTCTTCACTGGATTTAAAGGGCCGGATACTCTTGGAGGCGGCGGATTGGATGTTGCTCTGATCAGCCATATTGTCTGATTATGTATCAATAAAGTCTACTTAATATTCCCGATTGTCTCATTGCACAACCGCATTCCGAAGCCTCATCCGCAAACACAGCGTAACAAGCGCGTTGGCGCACCCATGGCGATGTGCGTGTGCGCTTTTCCAAAGGGAGCTAATTGAAGCCAGGCTTTGTGTTGTCAGAAGCATATCGGGATGCGGAGTGTCCGTGGCGCATGGATGCGTTTTCCGGATGTCTACGAAACCCGCTTCCTCTACAGAGCGCATCACTGGGTGCCGGAATGAACGCGACAATGGATCAGTCCTGGACGCCGACGCATACCGGAACGACAACCAGTTTGTCCAGTCAGTCAGCGGAGTCTCCGATAAGCCACAAAATTTCCACGTGTCACCATGTCTGTCCGAGTCCGTCAGCTCCACGCAGATGTAATCACGACGGCTGTGAGCAGCTCGCAGTCCGCAGCTCGCCTCCCTGCGCACAGGCTCAGCCCATGTTGCGCCGCCTCTTGCGCTCAATGTGTTGACCTGCTGTAGCTTAAACTAGCAGAGCGACTCGGCGGCACATCCCATTATGAGGGATAAGGCAGGAGGAGAAAAACTTAACCCCATGTTCACCAACTCATCACCACACTTAAGTGTCAGGCTTTATACTTATGAAAATCATGGAACCATCAATACAGACCAGAAACATTCAAGTGTTCAGTGTATGAGCTGTATTTTTAGAAAAGTTGGCCACTTTTCTCTCTGAAAATGTATCAACTGTAAAAACAGGCTACTTTACAGGAGAGACCCTTGTCTCAGATTGTATTTACATGTCAGGCTGCAGCACAAATCCAAGAGCAGCAGATGATACACATTGAATAAATCCCACTGCTGGTATGTGCATTTGGAATTTTTAACTCAATGATGATCAACTAAGAGCATTATAAAAAATATATTTACATGCCACCATGCCAGATTTAGGTTTCTTTGTTTGGGGTTAAAACGTAAGATGACCTTAAATAACGAACTCATTGTTTAACCTGTTTGACAAACAGCCTGGAGCCACTGAAAGCCTTTAAGGCTTGTCATCTATTGTGTAAAGACAGCAATCAGGGCATGATCCTCCCTCTCAACTGTATAATCTCATCAATGATTGAAGGATATGACAAGTTAGAAGTCGAGCACTCACAGCCTTGTCTAAACCAAGTTGCATAATCATGAGTGATTTGTAGAAGGAAGCTCACAAATCAAAAGATCTCACGCTTGTGGGTGGAGGACCTGCAAATCCAGTGACAGCAAGATGGGGGACTAGTTATAAACAGAATATGCTATGTAGTTTAGGTTAACAGGATAGAGAACAATGCAGCCAATTCAAGGGCACATGATCTACTGAAGAAGATATTTGTTTCTCACATGCTGTAGAAAATAACAGGTCTGCTGCACATGAGGGAAGAACTGGATTTGAAGTAAGATCTTACTGTTTGGATTAATTTAGGAAAACTTTTAAGAATACCTATGAAGGACTGTCACCAGAACAATCTTGAAATTCAGCTGAAACTCCTGAATGGTTTTACTTTTAAAGGGCACTATAATCGTAAACAAAATGAAAATCTGACTAATACAATCAGGAAAATGGTATTCTATGTGGTCACTGAAAAAAAAAGTAATGAACCCACTTATCACCTTTAGTTTAGATAACCTTTTCTGCTTTATTTAAATACATTATATGAAAACTCAAAAGCCATGAGGTTGTGATTTTTTTTTTTTAAATAATTTTTTGTATAAAAGGTATTTGACATAAGTTGAAAATGCAGTTATGAAAATAATCAAAACATTGCTCAACTCTTTGGATCATTTGTTGCACTTAATTCTTTTTTCTGACATTTTGACTGAGTAAAATTCTGAATGAGAAAATATTCACTTTACTTTTTTGAAAAAACATTTTTTAAACAGCTGAATGTGTTAGTTATCTCCTAGAAAAATAAATAAAAGTGTCAGAAAACCTTCACTATCATCCTGAATGTGTTAGTTATCTCCTAGAAAAATAAATAAAAGTGTCAGAAAACCTTCACTATCATCCAAAACTCTACTCTTTAACCTGGTTGACGGGTTGCTAAACCTGTAATCTGAAGTTGAAACCTTTCTGACAGCACTTATTTTCCCTAGAAACCCTCATTTTTAGTTGAGCAACTCATGTTCACTCTGCATGTGACTGTTTGAATTCAAGCATAGCTTTTGCCAAGGAGGAGGGACTGTTTTCATTTAAAAAGAGGGATGTCCGTTTAAGAGAGGCAAAGAAACTAGAGGGAGGGGACAGAGAGAAAAAGAAGGTAGGGGTTGAGATCATTTTTTGTTTAGGCAGGGATGAATCAGCTTTTCTGTCAGTAAAAGGACACTACACAAGGAGAACACCTAACTTTTAAATCACACAAACTGAGCAGAAAAAATGAAATCATGTCAGCTGTTGATGGGTTTCCCCAAACTGCAGGGAATTTTATCTGGTAGTTATCTAGAAAGAGGAAGAAAGTATGAAATACTTTCACCCACCATCCAGAGGTCAAGAACATGAGGGGTGCCAAATATTCAATGTTTTTACATATGTGCAAGTAAATTACACGTGAGGTACTTTGACTTCTATAGATGTAGACTTATGAGATGTTACAAGAAAACCGGAAGTGATTAAACATCCATAAGACTGCTCATATGCATTTGAAGAAAATATTCTCATAGAAAGCGAAACACTTTAGTACAGAGGTTTCCGTCTAATGGTGGCATAATAGCTTTGTACGATCTTTGGTCCTGCTCTTTTGTAGATGCCACTCATATGTAAAGTTAACCAGGAGCTGTTTCAGTGCAACCTGACAAACCTACTGGCAAAGTTACAGCAGGATACTTCTGCATGAACATATGCTCCATGTAGACTGCAGGGTAAATAATTAGGTGCACTTTAATTTTATGCCATGATCATTTGGTGTGTAGCATTTCTAGCATGCTTTTAAAGCAAGTTGTCTTATTTACATTAGTGATTAATTTTAAACATAAGTACAACTGAAACTACAACATATGGTGAAAGAATCAGTCAACAATGCAACACAGACAACCTGAAAAATAGGTGATTATGTTACCATTTTCATTTAGTGACAATGAGTAAAAGAGGCTCACAACTTAAATCAGTAAAATTTTATTTCCCCAAGTTTACGTCATACAATTCTAAATAATGGGAAAAAAGAGGCAATTACATTTACCAATGAAAAATATTGCATTCAACGATACAATGGCAAAGCTAATCTGCATATTTTTTAAAAAAAAAAAAGGTGGGAAAAAAAAAATAGAGTACAAGATGCTGCATAAACATGGATAAACTAAAACAAAAATGGAACCACAAGTTGACTAACTGCGCAAGTTGTATGAAAGCAGTTCTAGAACCATCAAAATATGGAATCATAAATTAAAAATTCTTCTATTAAAAATCAAATTCCACATGACGACGTTCAGTAAGTTGTCCTTCAGTATGGTCGGTCTCTACGCTCCTGGCGATGGTCCCTAAAAAGAGACAGATGACAGTAAATACTGAATACTTCTAAATGACTTGGCAGAAAAACTGAATTAGGCCAAATGTTACCTCATATCCATCTTTCCACCTGGTGGTCCCATTCCCCTTCCACCGCGACCACCCATTCGGTCCATAGGTGGTCCTCCACGTCCAGCACCACGGAATCCTCCCCTGTCCATTCCACCACGTCCCCTGAATCCACCACGGTCTCCTCCCCAGCCTCCACGGAAACCTCCTGGGCCACCAGGACCTCCAACTCCTGCTGGTCCACCACGGTCCATACCTCTTCCTCCACGCATTCCCATTCCACCTCTTCCTCTGTCCCCACCTGGAGGAAAGGGAGGACCACCACCCAATCCTTCTGGTTTGGGAGCTTTGCACTGGTTACACTCCATCCTCCAAGCAAAGTTCTGGTTGCCACAACCCCTAGGAACACAAACCAACACACATTACTAAACTATTCCACACTTGCACAGAAAGAGCACTTATGAAAACAACGTACGGATTTGGACACTCCCAATCCCCTGCTCTTTGTTGCATGTTTCCTCCTGTGGGTCCACCTCTGCCCATTCCACGTGGACCTCCTCGTGGACCAAAACCACCACGGTCTCCTCCACGGCCCATCATACCTGATGAACACATAACCACACTTTTCTATATGATGTATTCAAAACATCTATACTTTCTTCCAAATTCACAGAAGCAAAAAACTTAAACAGAACAGTTATAAAAAGCTTGGTTACACGAAGCACAACAACCTTGGCTTTTTTTTTTTTTTTTTAAACTAATTTACATGGGTATGTTTTACATAGACTAACATGACGTGAATAAATAGTTGGGACATTTACCTCCACGGCCCATCATACCATCTCTCATGGGCATGCCGCCTCTCATTCCACCCATCATGGGTTTCCTGCGTGCCATGGACACCTTTATTCTTCGACCTTGGAACTCTTTTCCTGTGATCAAAAAAAGGAAGATTTTACCAAGGCTTTGTAGATTGATACATTTCACTGACATTTGCATCTTGTAGGATGTCCAGTCTGTACAAGTGTACCATCAAAATGTTCCACTGCTGCTTTGGCACAGATGGGCTCCTCGTAGGACAGGGTGGCATCTCCTTTGGGCTTTCCTGTGTCTTTGTCTGTGTATATGTTGATAGCTGGCTGGCCAAGTCTGCGATTCAGCTAGATACAGAAAAAGACTAATTAGCTTCCACATTAAATGCACTTGCAGCCATTTCAGTTTAAGGTCAGAAGAGTTGTTTAAAAATGGCTGTCCATTTACACACGTAGCAGACAGAAGGACTGGATGAATACAATCAAAGGAATATTTGAGAGAAATGACCATTTACAATGACTTCAAAGAAGGAAAAGCTGAAAATGGTGTTTATTAAACTACCATGGAACATTTTTACAACCTTAAAGAATGTCACTTATAAAGCAACTACGAGAAATGGAAACATACCGATACCTCCCTTTAGTCTTATTTGGTTCACTTACAACTTCTGGAATACAAGTTAGACTAACTGGTTCAATTCAACTTATGGACTTTTTTCCCCCATCAGCAACCCCATTAAAAACTTCTCATGAAGTGTGAATCTTACCCTTATTGGGCCAACATGCTTAAAGAACTCTGCCATTTCCTCCAGGTTAGCCTTTTCAGTCAACCCTGTGATGTAAATTGTACTGTTCTCAGAGTCATCTTGCTCTTCTGGTCGTCCTACAAGTACAAAGAAAAACAAAATTCAAAAGAAAATGTAAATTTTTGACATGGGTATGAACCACCAAAAAAGAATTTTAGGAGATTTCACCTACCCATATCTCGTTCATCGCTGTTCATAGGTCCTGTAGTGCATCAGATGAGGGGAAAAAACAAAATAAAACAAAACAAATTGAAAGTCAGTGTATGAAACTGAAATATTCTATACATGAAAAATAATACAAAACAATCCAGTCATTTCCTTATAGACGCATGACTCATATTGGGAAGTAGAAAATGGTACCTTATGGTACAAATTCCCACAAGTGATCAAAATTGAATTGAAAATTGAACACCTCAAACCCTTGGCAAATTGTGTCATTTGAAAAGCCTTTAAGACCAGTGAGAAATCCATAAACAAAAGAAAAAATTGATAAACAAATTGCTCATTTGTTCGAGCAGCAAGCGAACACTTAAATGGATCGTTAACCTGTCAAACTCGTCAGACCAGAAACAGTGACTGAATTATATGAAGACCCTAAGACAATATGGTCTCAGGCAAAAAAAAAAAAAAAAAAAAAACTTTCCCCAATATTTTCAGATGCGTTTGTGTAAATAAATTTTGCATACCACAATGTAACATCAATATTTGAAGAATAATTGCCCAAAACGTTTATGGATTTGAAAGGACTAACCAGTGTAATACTCGTTAACTTACCACCAGGCTTACTGAAGCCACCTCTGTCTCCAGCGCTGCTATGGGGGAATAAATGGAGATATGAAGGCTTTTCCTTTTACAGCCACATCCATGGCTCGAGCAAAGTGGCTTGATTGAGGGAGTAATCAAAACATTCTAACTAACTGGACAGCAACTTAAAAGATACTTCCCAGAATTATAAATACACAGTCTAATTTAGGGGAAAACTTATTTACGTGCCATTGCTTAGCTAGCTCAGTACAACTTCAGTGACAGCTTGTAGAAGTGGATACATTTGTGAAAAGTTATTATTGACTAACATGTTTTAATGAAATAAATGTGACAAATCCGAAACATTTGTACACAGGTAAAAAGATTTCAGATGCACTGATGGCATACATCTAGTACCCTAAACAAGCAATCACCCAATAGCATTACTTGTACTTTACAACTGACTTAGATTAAAAACAGCTTCTGAAGAAAAAAAAAAAATACATTTAAAAAAAAAAACAAGAGTATTGTGATCACATTTACCAATAAATTTAAACATATATAACACTTAAACATTGTTTGAAAACACCAAAAAGACATTTTACAGCATTTACCAAGTTTAATTTAAATACAAGATCACTTTATACCCATCATGCTTATTATATAACAAAACATCATCCTCAGTTCTTGAAAAAAGGCAGACTTCGACTCTTTGTTAAAGCTCCTTCCTGCTGCTTAAGCTGGCGACTCTGTACAGAGTACAGATCTTTTTTTTTAGAGAAAAGATGGTTTAATATGGCTCTCACTGTTACCTGTACGGTATAAATGTGACAAAGCATGTTAAAAAGTGCTCAAAAGAAATTGATCAACATTTGAATTCCAAACCACAAAACAATTGAAAACATTTTAAAATGACAGTGCCCCTCCCACCCCCCAACCCAGACCACTTAAATACCTGTGCAAAGCTAAAACTATCCTACAGCACTGGCCTAATAAAATGGTTGAGTGTATTTCATACTGTAGTTCCAAATATGTCATTTGTTTTATATTAACCACTACTTAAGTGACTTGATTTGACTAATGCTTCGATATTTTATTTAAAAATTGCATACTGTTTGTCTCATGGCACAACTACCCTACATCACATTTGGGCTAAATTGATAAACTTCCCAACTGTACTCTCTTAATTCACATTGACTGTGCATCACTGCCAATAAAACCTTAAAATATGACTTTGGCAAATATGCAAGGAAACTAAAGATACGCATTATTATCTTCTGTAAATGCATGTGTGGAACCAAATACAAGAAAAAGTGTCTTTGAATAATAAAAAAAAAAAGATCACTGTCAAAACACGTTAATTCCTGTGGCACTTTTCATTCAAAACTCAGCTTGTTTTCTGAGAACAAGTTTCAAAATCCAATCTAATAGTCATTGCAAGTTCAGATGATCCAAATAAAGATTTATTGTTAAGTTTTATTAATAATGATATATATCTCTATCTCTCTCATATATATATCTCTATCTCTCTCATATATATATATATATATATATATATTATTATTATTCAAACTTAATGTTAGACATCATCACTGATGTCTAACATCAGTGTTAGACAATGAACCAAAAAAAATGTGTAGTTAAAACTTTTGATTACCTTAGCAGCTGTCAACTGCCAAGCAGCTTTTCAAAGAAGCTGTATATGCAGCTTCATGGGAAAAAAACCCAACACACTGTATCAATTGTCGATTTGCTATACAAGGTAGAATTTGTGCATTCAGGGGTAATGGCTTCACTATGAAGCAACACCTGACTATGAAGCAAGGTCAATATAACCAAGTTAGCCTCAGGTGATCTGCCTTAACCAACCCAAACAAAGATTTTGTTATGAAATACTACAACTTTGTTTATAAACCTTGTAAGTTAACCCAGGACTCAGGATTTGAGAAGAGTCACTTGTATCCACATTAATAGCCAGTCAGAATAAAATAAAAAAAAGACTGCATTTCTGGCAAGCTCTAACATATAAGCTACTGCATACGTAGCAGGAGGAATAGCTAAAACTAAACCAGTCACTTCATTGACAGGCTAAATTATGATCATCTGATCAACGTCATTCTAAATTCATTAAAGCCCAACTAAACATAACATGCAATTATACATTATAAAAATCTGTGAGCGCCATGTGCATTAGTATATAAAAGTTTCAGTCATTCGGTCAAAAGGCACACAGGTTCTTTGTAAATACTTTTTTCACCATAAACAAACTTAAAAACTAAAAACTAGCCACCAGATTATTGTAAATGCACAATTTCATTCTGTCGACCCAGCAAAACAAAGTATGTAGTTTTCTTGTTACCTAAATTAAGTTCTAAAATACAAATCAATAAAGATGGGTTGTATAATTTCATATACCTTATCCATGTATCATCTAATGGAATTAAAGTTTGACATTGTAGACCAAAAGAAAAAGAAGAAAATCTCTTGTAGCTTGGTAATCAATGAGCTTCATGACAACAAAAACAGCTTTATAGTAGTCAGTTTTTGTTTTATGCTACACACACACACCTTCCTTTTGAATAAAATGTCTCTCAGACTTCTCCAAAAAACAGTAAAGAGACCTTTATACATTTATTTTATTATCCAACTAAATGGATTGACCAGGAGGCATGGCTTTACATGAGTTGGTTTTTTAATTGGAAAACCTAACTCACTTCATGTAAATTTTAGTTTAAATAGTTACCATGGCAATTGTGAAAACTCAGAGCTGAACATGAGCATTAACTCATTAAACCAGTTCTCTCACTTTCATCACAGGACCCATGTCATGAAGACTACACAATTCCGTAATTCATTAAGTAAAAACCTTCAGAGCTAGCAGCAGTCATAAGAATTTAAGTATATTTCCCAAAAGTAAACGTTTTATGGCTCTCAAAACCCCCTTTTTAAATCAAACTAAGATTAGCATACATTTAATTAGCCCTGTATTTTCCCCTGTTTTCAAATTCAAACTCAATTTTTTTCTCTGTCCTCCAAATTTTCTTTTCAAGTTTATCATTACGAAATTCAGCTGTAGTTTTAGGGACCAAAGGAAACTAAAAATTTTAAAACAGAAGGAAGAGGAATAAAATCTCAAAATGAAATCAATCTAATCTGGTTCATTTAATGCAATACAGGTCCCCAAGGAGGAATGAAATTATTTTAGCGCTCTTAAGTCTGCTTCTGCCATGGTTGCTATATTTGATTTTTTTTCATGTTGATATTGTTTGTGTTTTGATAAAATTTCTTCAATCCAGACAAACGGCAAAATGTTTTATTTTGTCTGTAACCCTTACAAAAAAAAAAAAAAAAAAAAAAAAAAAAAGATTTTAATCACACCCTGAAAATACCAATGAACTGACAAAAGGGAAGTATGTTTGGAAACAATACCCAAGTTGACATATCCGTAAGAGTTTGATGTTTTAATTTTAGTGAAGCATGCTGCATAACATGGTCTGAAAAATCCGTGTCAGATTTACTCAACCTTTAACTGCATTTTTGCCCAATTCCAAGTCACCCATGTATGCGTGAACCACTAGGGTAATAATGTATAAATGTTTGTGCAGATATTCTTGCATAACATTACAAATAGCCAATAATACCATGAATATATCCAACTTCCTAGTTAACCCAAAAGTGATGTTAACATCGACATATAATGTTCTATGAGGAAGACTATTCAACCTAAATGTTTATGCACAGGACTCTGGCCATTTAAAAAAATTTAATAAATAAATGGAATAATTCCTTACCTTGAATTATAGTGAAGCAGGGCTGAGAGAAACTGCTTAGACTAGTGTTTGTCTATTTGTCTATGTGGAAAGGAAATGCCAATTAATTCATTAGCACCGACAGCTAATGAACAATGACAGTGACCTTGAGACAACTCATTTAGAGAATTTTTTTAGTTTTCTCAGCCCTGCCCCAGGCAGTAAATATACCTGTAGAGTCAGAATAAAAAATAAAATGAGATTACATGCTAAGGAAATACACTTACCCCATTCCACGCCCCATGCCTCCACGCCCACGATGCATCATTCCACCACGGTCAAAGCCATCCCTTCCAGGGCCCCTGCCATCTCCTCCCCCCTGGTACCTTCCAGGCTCAGAGCCAGGGTAAGCAGAGCCTCCACCCTGGCCATCCTGTCTGTAGTTATCTATAAAAGAGCAAAGCAGAAGCATGAGTACATACAGTCATTGTCATCTGATTTATTTTAAACCCAAATGTTTCAGTGAAGCTTCAAATAGAGCAATATAGAAGGGACAAACTTACTGTAATGGCTAGATTGGCTGTAGCTGGGTGGTCCACCTTGCTGACTGTACTGACTGGCCGGAGGCTGTCCATAGGAACCAGCAGCTTGAGGAGGGTATGCAGGAGGAGCTTGTTGCTGCTGCGGCGTCTGCTGTTGGTAGCCCTGCTGCTGATTGTAGCCTGCCTGCTGACTCTGGTAACCAGGCTGTTGCTGTCCGTAAGATGCAGGCTGGGAGTAGCTATTCTGGCTGTAACTAGCTGGCTGGCTGTTAGCATTGTAACTGCAATGGATGGGGCAAAAACCAATTAATATGCAGAACAGCAGGTATGTTAAGGTTTTAATTCATTTTCTACGCTTGAGGCCCACAAAGGACATACCTTTGAGGTGCAGCAGGAGCAGCCTGTTGACCATATCCAGGATAAGCAGACTGAGCAGTGTACCCTGGCTGAGAGCCATAAGACTGGGATGCAGCTGGAGCAGCAGCAGCAGGAGTGCTGTCATAACCACTAGCTCCATAACCCTGGGCCGACTGTGAGTAGCCATGGGTAGTAGACTGGGCAGGATAACCAGCTGTGGGGGGGGGGGGGGGGGGGGGGGGGGGAATTGGTTTCAGCACCAGGGTTTGCAACAATTTAACTCTCCTTGATACTGAACTTGACACTTAAAAGACCATCTTCAGCTTTCATCACTGATCTGCAATCTTTGTGGGTGGCAAAAAGGTAAAGCATGCATACTGCTACTGGCTTGGCTGCAAGAGCTAGCTTTTTCTATTTAAAAAAAAAAAAGAAAAAAAAAAGAACGATGCATTGGTGCTGTGCCTTTGCATGTTTTAATGGGCTTCCCTATAAAGGCATTTCAGTTCCCAGACTGCCTGCTGAATCTGGATAAATGGGTTGCTGCCATCAAATGAGATAACTTGAAATGCTGTCATGTGTTTGTGAGGACTTTGTTGGTGTCAAGCAGTGTTAAAAAAAATAAATAAAAAAAAATAAATTTTTTTTTGGTTTTCTTTTTTTGTATGAATGCTACTGCAAAGAAGTTTGTTTTTTGGTTGAATTTACAAATTCAACTATCACCATGGTGTAAATGAGATATGGGGTGGCAGTTTCAGTGTTAATGAAAAAATACTAACTTAAATTTAACAGCAGAATAAACCAGCCTCTTACTGCAGATTTATGTTTAATTTGGAATGGTCATTTTCATTCAGAATACAGTATTTATAAGGTCCCTTTTGATGTTCTAATGATGTATTGATTCTCTCTAAAAGGGTAATTAAAGCTCATGTAAACATGGATAATACCTCTATTTGTCATCAAGTTAGTTCTACATTTAAAAAATAAATAAACAAAAAGGTCATTTAAAGCACATACAATTTTGAATATTATCATTCCAGATCACAAACCTGCAGCTTGTTGGCCATATGAGGATCCATACTGTTGTTGCTGCTGAGGGTAGCCTCCAGCTGCAGGTGTTGTCTGAGTGTAACTGCTGTCAGCAGCTGCGGCAGCAGGTTGAGCATACGAGCCATAATTCTGCTGGCCATAGCTTTGCTGATAGAAGAAAACACAGTTTAGGACTGCAGTATACATCAACTAAACAGTCACTGGCATGGAAAACAGCAACACATTAACATTACACAAATTTGTCACTTACCTGTGCCGACTGTCCATAATTTTGTGATGGCTGGGCAGCATAGGAGGCGTACCTGCAGAAGCACCAGATATTATGGGGTGCCCTTACCATTTTAAATTATTCCATTCATGATGGGATGAATGATCAATTGATTAGCAATTTAATTATACTGGATGAATAATTTTAAAGTTATTATATCATACATTTTTCTGGGCAACCGTCTCAAGCCCACGTTTCAAGACAAAAGAAAGTTATTTGAAAGAGTTAACAAAGAGTCTTACCCCTGCTGAGCACTGGCCTGATTATAGGAGCTGTAATCTGAAATAAAGATATAAAACAGAGAGAGAGAGAGAGAGGGGGAAGTTTAAATTCAGAAAAACAAAATGCCATCTTTCGCGCGCGAGGAGCACGCCACACAGGCCGCTTGGGTGGTCGCCATTCAATACGAAGGTAATGTAAACTTCATATTGAAACAAAACAATAAGTTGCACCAAAACTAGCATAGGCATGATGGAAACATAGACAAAAACGTTTTAAGACACTTTGCGCCTGCAATGTAAAACAAAATTGTACAAAGAGACCATGCGGCAGTTGACCGCGATGACTAGACGAGCCAACAAAACGAGGCCTTCAACGCAATGCTAGCGTCATTGATGGTAAACCAATGTTTCAAATGCAAAAAAGGAAACATGAACAATTATACTGGCAAATAATAATCTGAGATTAAATAATGCATATACATTTTTCAGTCTGTATCACAATTTAGCTAAATAAAGCATCGAAAAGGTGAAAATTCCGCACTCACCCGGAGCTGTCGCCATTTTAGTGTGCCTGTACGAGACGCCTGGACGGAGTTGGCTGCGAGAAGCCGTTCTTTTCCAGGCGTAAAACCGCGTGTAATCTCGCGAGACATAAACGGCGAGGCTGCACGTACTGCTAGGAAACCAGTTTGCAATCATGGTAATCTGAATGGTGGGAAATGTACGAGGCAAATTTAACAAAATCTTTGTTTGGAAGCAATTTTGAGTGTAATTGGGCAGCTTATACGTACCAATGTAATGTGAGATTTGTGTATTCGTAGTATACAAAAGTATAAACAAAATATTGACACTTTATACTGCGCTTTTAAATTATTTCAAGTTTGTAGTTAACTTTCTTAATATTTTAAAAAGTCGTTTAAATGTTTTACCAATCAAAATGTGCAACAGCTGTATGAAATTTAGTCAGTCAGTCAATTTGCAAATAAAGGTGGTATACGGTGTACTTGACTTATATCTAATGTGAGTTATTTGTCATGTACATATGTAAACATTTAGCATTTTCATTTTTTAAAATGTAAACATTTTGCAGCTTTCTTCCCATTGATTTAGTTTTTTTTTTTTTTTTTTTTAAATGTTTTTTGCTTTGGTTATGTGTTGTTTTGTTTCCACTGTTTGCTAATTAATTGTAATAAACAAAAATGTAAAGAATAATAATAACAATAATAATAACAATAAATGTATCAATAATAATAATAAAAAGAATAATGAGAATAAAAAATAATAAATTATTTGTAGAATAACTTCTCTCCACCTCCACAAACTACAACATTAAAATACTCTAAAATAGTCTCACCATACCCTCTTCAAATAAACTATAATTTCCAAAATTTAAAGGTGTAAAAATATATTGCACCAGGCAGAAACCAACACACTGTTTGATTTGAGGAGCTATCAGCTTAAAATAAATCAGTTATTTTTACAGTATAGCTCGAGAAATACAGTAATGTGGATGTCTTGATTTTCTTGTCCAGTGGGAGGCGGTAATAAGTTCTATGATAATGTGAGAGTTCAAACCTTAAACACTGCGCTACAAGTTTTTTTTTTTTTTTTTTTTTTTTTTTTTTAAATAAACTTGATTTAATATAAAAGCAAAATACAGTTTTTAAAAAATGGGATAGATCATGGGGGTGTAAGACAGACATCAACCTCTACTAGGTTGCTCGCGGTTATGTCTGTAGTTGCTCGCCTACCGCCGGTAGGTATCAGTAGAAGAAGAAATAGAAGCAAATGCAAATACAAAGAAGAAGAAACTTGCGGACGTGGTTTCCCTTTTAGAAAACATATTTATATTGATTGGATGTCCTTATTTTAAAATACCAGCTAAAGTCGCAGACTCCAAGTTAATCTTGCTTTATGACATTGAGAAGATGTGAACAGAAGAATATCGTAGTCGATGTAGTAGCCATATCTGTGGAATATAACATAATAATGATTGAATTAAACTGGAATTGCGGTTCATTGAGAAGCGAATTCCCTTTGTAATATTGGGTATTTCTCTTCTGTCAGTCCTTTAACGATGAGCACCGACGGATGTTTAATTGTTGGAGTTATCGTAGAACAAGTGACCGTAAAACCTGCAGCCGAGCTGAAAAAATGCTGAGTCGTATATTTTCAGTGAGGTTTTTGTTTGGATCAGATCGCCCTGGGTTCTGCCTGGGATCAGCTCTATTTATAATATTTATGCTTATGTTGTATGCTGGGGGTATCCAAGCAAGTCTCAGTATTGGGCCAGGAGGACACTTCCCAAGTATCAGAGGTAACTGCTTTATTATTATTTTTTTTAATAGTGGTTGCAAGTAGCAATATCCCAGAGTATACAATATATAACTCATTTTGTCCCCCACAGATGTGTTTCTGTTCTCTCTGAGTCATGATGACCTACCTTCTCTGCTGGTCAGTGTTACTATGCTGCTGCTATTTGGACAATATCAGGAGCGTCGCTGGGGAACAGTTGCCATGCTGGCCCTGTCTATCCTCACAATGATCATACTACCTTTAGTTTACACCCTGGTTATCTTTGTGGGTGGAGGTGAGGCAAGTCGAATTTGTGGTTTCTCTGCCATCCAGCTGGCTTTGTTTACAGCACAGTGCCGACAGGCGATACAGCGGAGGCTCCTAAGATGTTTGCCAGTCTGGTTCCTTCCCTGGCTTCTGTTGCTTATTGGCCTGCTGCTGCTGCCAGGGACACCTGCCCTTCTTCACTTCTGTGCAATATGCATTGGACACAACTGTATCCTTTCTCTCTCTCTCTCTCTCTCTCTCTCTCTCTCTCGCTTTTTTTTTTTTTTTTTTACAGTCAATTCATTCTTATTAGTATATAAACCTCTGAGGGCCAAAAGTTAAATACATCGATTAACATTTAAACAAGTAATTAATTGCAAATTTAACATGTAATCGGTCCATATTATATCATGAACAGGTGATAAAACAAAAGGCCAGTGGGGACAGGAATGTTAACTTTTACTCACTTGTCCTACCAAAAAGCAAAATACCTTGGCATTTAGTTCTAGTGTTTTTTTTTTTTTTTAAAGAAAAATACTTAACGTAACTTGCAGATGGTCAGCACTTTATTGGGATGTTGCAGGAACTGGAAGCGTCTAGGTTTTGGGATTCCATTCCTGACTTTGTATATGTTCCAACCTCAGCAAGGTTCAGATTGCCGACCTACACAACCTCACAGAGGTGTTGTAACTCATTAAAACTATTATTGATTTTTCACAGTCACTGTGTGCATCACAGTGACAAATTTCATAGCTTTTTATTTTTTATTTTTGCTGTTACAGATCATTTCCCCAGTTGACTCCTGCAGCTCAGCCGACTGCGCCCCCCATGAGCATTGCTTTCAACCACCGCTCATGGATGGAACCATTACCTGCTTGGATAATGAACGAATCCACAGCACAGTCTGAGGCGGAAGTACTAGAGGAGGAAATGCTCAGAGCAGGGATACTGGCCTCATTACAAGATGCTCCTGAGGAGGACTCTGATGCAAAAGTAGAAGTGCCTAAATCATCTGTTTCATCTCTGCGGTTAGTCATTTTCTTGTGTATGTGTGAGTTCATGTGCAAATTTGTCTATACTAAAGCAATTATTGACAGGTTTCTGCTAATGTTTCCTCTCAGACTCCAGCAGTTGGAGAAGATGGGCTTCCCCACAGAGAAGGCTGTCGTGGCATTAGCTGCATCAAAGCAGCTAGATGGCGCCATCTCCCTGCTTATTGAAGACAACATTGGCGAGAAAGCGGTGGTGGTATCAAAAGGAAAGAGCCCACCGCCACCGCAAAGCACTTAGACAACCACATACATCTAGATGGAGTCTGTTACAGTTTTTGAACTTGACACACTATGCTTGGGTTTTGCTGAGCTTCTGTATTCTCCCTGTGGGCACATGTTGAACTGTTTTAGTGATCAAAAGTGGAAAAAGGGGATGTAAGATTGTGTGCTCTCTAAGTACATGCAAACTGTTTGAGACGATTTCTTGTATCTGTACATAACAGAGAGCAGATGTCATTCATTTAAGTTATAAAAGCATTTAATGAATAGGTCTGTACCACAAAGGAGAACAGGTGACATGTTGAAAAAAATAAAACAATGAACAATATTTTATTACACTGATCATTTTGACAGGATTATCTTAACACGGTAACACATTTGAAGGAAAAATGTTCAAAATATGAAATGGTTACGCAACGGTTTACGACAAACTACAAATGATCATTTAAATAGTTTCACAATAAATTCGATATAAGTTGAAAAAACAACGTATTTTCATCAACCAACACAACAGTGGTAAAAACAGGTTCAAGTTCCATTCCATCTTTTGTGAGTGTGCGTGAGTGTGTTTCAGATGTTGAAATGGAAAGTCAAGTTTGCAGAGCTGTTTTAATTTCAACATACTTTGTTTACAGGTTGCAGCTCTATGTAATGTAAATAATTGTGCATGTTTTGAACACACTGATGTCCAGAATACATTGCAATCACATATCAGTACTTTCAGGGGAATAAAGACAGTCAGAAATTACAAATAACTGTTAGCAACACATAGCTCACATAGAGATGACTTCATGTTCTTAGTGCACTACATAACACTGAATAAAACAATAAGATAGAAGTATAACGAAGTGAATACTAAAAGAGGAGGTTTGTCTGTGATATTGTGTCCATGCTCAATATTCTTAAACAATGGAATCTCTTCAGACTGTAGTTATATGTTAAAGCAAAACAAAGACTCATCAAGTCTTTTGTCTCACATCTTTTCTCAAAATTACCCTTGTTTTCCAGAATAGTTAATAATTCAATGAGCACCATAGAAGACTCAGATTTTCCTTTTTTCTATTTTCAAACAAAATTTTTGTTCTTTTTTTTTTTTTTAGTTCTCTACTTAAATACATGAAATACATAAGCAGCTATTCAGAGCATTTTCTAAGGGTTTGGATATGGTAATAGAGGGGTCGAAGTAGTTGTAAAGTTATTGATGGAGTAGGACAATGTGGAGTATCAATGGAGTTTCCCTGAGGTGTTCCCCATCCTAAATCTGTCAATAAAGCCCAGACTGGGCACCAAATATGGTTTGAATATGTTGAGTGCTGATGAGACCTATTGGAGAGGAAGTCAACCCAGCCTGTGATCCTCAGGGTGAGCAAAGGGTTATTTCCCTCAAACCTTGGTGTCGGAGGACAGAGGGGAAGCAACTCGATGTGGAAGTACACCTGCTCGCTTATCTCTGTAGAAACTAGGGGAGGTTGTGCCAAACGGTCCATCCCCAGACCCTAGATCAGGTTCTGTTGAAGAAAGAAAGCAGTTGGAACGGGTCCTCCCTCTCCACCAGTATGTGCAGATGTGTGCATTTTACAGTCCTCATTCAAGTCTACATTCAGTGTGCTGCTTCATTTTGATTCCCAGACGCCGTAGAGGAGGCACATCTCATTACGGAGGATGTTAAAAAGAAGTTTTTCTTATCTGTAGATGTATATTTTCTGATGTTTTGTATGGACCTATAACAGAAACTACTAGTTTGCCTCAAATATATATTTATTATCGGCATTTTGAATATTTTTGGTTAAAGAAAAATATCTATGATGGAGAAATCTTAAATATCGGAATATTAGAATGAACTGGGGGATTATTATTTAACTCAGGATCACTTTATTACAGGGATATTGTTAATTTATTCCTGTAGATTCTTGAGGAAATTATTTAATCTTTCTGTCAACATTTGGACAATAGGCTCCCAAAATCTCAAAGTAATCAATAGCAAACTTTTATTCTTTTGCTTAACTAAAAATCTTTCATCCATTTTTTTTCAACACACCAAATAACTCCAATTAATCTGGTATTTTGGTTGTCATTGTTTTTAAAAAGGCTTCTGTCAATTTTCTTTCATTTTGTGTGTATCTTCCATTTTTGTAAAATGGATCCCTTATTCTTCAAGTGGAATTTGTTGCTGATTGATTTCATGATTTATTGTTTATTTTTTAATTCTTAAAAAGTTTAACACTACAAAGTTACGGCAAAAATGACTGGCTTACAAAATCCACAAGACATCCAAAAAAGTCCCATAAAAACGAATGCTTGAACCTGGCAAAAATACATCAAAATGTGCTAAACTGACCAGGATCTAATGACCAAATAGCTTCCAAATGTGTAACTTGACGAAATATGGTGATTTGAATTTGACTTACTTTGTGTGAAAGTGGGTAATTCAACTTTTCTGATCCAATAATTTCTCAAAGTTGTTATATCTGTATCTATTACCCTTCTGGCAATAATATTAATAAAAAAATCAAAGAAGTCTTATATAAACCCACTGTTGCTTTCTTAATGGTTAATTGTCTGATAGCACACTAAAGCAAATGCATCACAGATCTCCAAAACCAACATTATAATTAAAGTGTGTGTTTGCTTCAGTCCAATCAATAACCAAAATATGTGCAACTTTTAAGATACGAAGAAGGTGCCTCTAACATTTGAGAACCTCTAACCAGTAGCTTCTTGGCACAATTTCTTTAATAAACTTGTGTTTAACTAAAAAATGAAAAGAAAATCCCTGCAAATGTTAAATCACAGAATTTCCACATAACCGTGACCAAACAATACAGGTGTTTAACAGTATAGCCATTATCAGGCAACAAACATCCAATTAAAGCGCTGATTCAAAATGAATACTGCTTGAAGGTATATGATATCACATTTTCCAGCTGTGTTCCCACCCCCTTCTAACCATTAGAAGCAGACACATGCTGATCTGAAAAAAAAAACTGAGCGAAATAAGATTTAAAAATATTCAGGACTACATCTGTCATAGTATGACCTTGACAGAGAAAAATGACTTTAATATCTGTGCTGCCATCAAATGATCAATAAACAGCTTTAAAAACAACAAACAAAAAACACATTTTAAAAATACATGTTATTTGTAACTAAATCAACATTTAATAGTTCAGTAACAAGTGGTTATCAGTGAGCTTCTAACACTTTATCAACACTTTCTAGATCTTGTCTATGAGGTAAGTGAGGGCCGGCGGGACTGTGGGTGTCTCAGCGTTACCTGGCCAGATGATAGCCTCCAGCAGAGTTACCCTGCGAGCCAGAAGCTCAAGGTCTGCCTGCAAGTCGAGGATCATCTGCAAGCTAATGTCCTATCGGAGAGCAGTGACAGGGGGAATGTGTGAAGGCGTGGAAGCATCAGCCCGGTTCCTGGGGCCGCTCGCGACTGTTCCCACCCCCTGTCTCAGCAGTGAGGTACAGAGGGAGTATGAGCCCCCTCCGCCCCTGGCTTTGACCCCTGTCTAAAGCTGACCCTTCCTCAGGCCTCCTACTCACCATGAATACCGATCATAGTCTCAAGGATTAAAACCCTCTCGGCTAAGATCTTCAGCGCCTCTCTGATTTGATGTATTCCGTCCCCCTGTGAAAATAGATACAGCTGTCAAGGTAAAGAGCACAAGCTAAAGGCCTGTTCGCCAAGATGCAAGTCATATTTTCTCAATACAGTTCAGAAGTTAGGAGGTTAAAACAGTTCACATATCTGCCCAGCACACTTAACCATTCCTTATATTTCTCTACATGTTCTTCATTCTCTGAACATGCTGCCATATGAAGACATTCTCTGCCATGCTGGGCTGGGCAACATCAGCATGCACACTACAGACCAGCGTCATGCTGGCAGCATAGCACAGTTGAAATACACTCTTCAGAACATAGATATGATCATGCCATCTGCACTCTCTTTTTTAGGTATCAGCTCAGCAAGACAAATATTTTAAGGTCCACAGTGTTCAGTCTCCACACTGCAGGCATAAAAGTTACCCAGAGTAATCTGACAGAGTGAAGCCTGTTTTGCATTGACATCTGATTTGTCTTTTCTTCCAGGAAAGGGTATTGACCTCGTGGGTCGTACTTTAAAGCAGAGGAAAAATAGTGGAGCAACAGAAGTAAAGACGGCTGAAGCCATCATGATCTTCAAGGACGGCATGCAGACAACAATGGATGAAATGTGTGATGCCAAGCTGAGTTATTCCTTCTAAAAAATATATATTTGGTATACATTCAAGACAAAAATGCTTTTAGTGAAATTTCTCAACAGTTGTTGGATGTATTGACATAAAAATGCTGCTCTTGACCCTTTTAGGGTGTTAACTCTTTTCATCTTCCATCAACATCAAGCAAATCCTGTTTTCTAACTTTCTGGTGCATAACCAAAGAAAGATGGGATGATTTCTACATATTTCTGTCTCATTTCTCTCTTAATTTATCTTATTTCTAACAGAGAAGGTTACAGTCACTTAAAAACATGGTCTGTTGCATTTGCACTTTAACCAAGTCTGCTCTGTTGCCCTATAAAAATCACTTCATGTCATCATCCTTTTTTGAACCACTTATTTACTCATTTTTATAACTATTATTATATGAATATTGTTTTATTACTTAATTTGTTCTGTACATTTGTACTTTTTTTCACAGCTTTTAACTGTAAACCTGTTTTGTGTTACATAGCACCGTGGCCCTAGAAAATTGCTGTTTCGATTTTCTGTATGTAGTGACAAATGGGGAATTGACAACTTAAACATAATGACACTATGTTAGTTTATGCGTTAGACAGGTTTAGTAATTTATTCAAATATTAAGAATAAAGAAGCTTATGCAATGTCATGCTTTTCATGCAATGTTGCATTGTGGAAGAAAAGAGGATAGCTGTATCCACTCCACTCACATCAGAGCACAACACTTCTTAACCCAAAAGAATCCACCACTAACATGTAATGGAATGATTTGGCATACACATATTTCCTTAATATTTCAATGAAATATTTCCAAGAGAATATAATCAAACAAACTGATTACAGCTAAAAGCATGAAAGAATTAAATTTGAATTAAGCTTTTGCACTCAGACCTTTTATTCTCATGTTGTTTTGCATAGTTACATGTATATGCCAAAATCAGATGCTGAAAGGTGACTGTGATGGGTAGCCATGGGGACAGTAGCTTGCAGAGGGAGTCAGACAGCTTTAGGGTCAAGAGGACAGTGTCGTAACAGGGGACAGCAGTCCAGAGCACACCCCAATGACCGACAACAACACATCACAACAAACAAACATACAAAATCAGACAGATTCAACACCGATCACATCCACTCAAACCAACACAATAACAGAGAAAATGATTAACAGATTGGAATTTGTGGGAGAAAAAGAAGTGCAGCTAAATACAACAGTTGGAGGCTAATCATAGCCACATGGACAGTGATTGCAAATGATTGTAACTCTAACCTGAAAAGTTACAGATAATTTAGAATAAACTCAATGCAATTTTAAGATATTTTCACATGTTATAGCTTGAATGGAGATGTCTCACAGCTAGTTTGCTCTTGTAAAATGAAAAGGAGGCACAAGAAAATGAACAGTTAGAGACATTAAACATCAAATGCTTCTTAGAAGAATACATTTATTTGATCTTTGGTCTAAAGGCAGAATTTTCCTGGTTACACCATGAACCACCAACCATTGTCTTACCGGCAAGCCCTTCTCTCCTGGCTCTCCTTTGGGACCTGGAGTGCCCTGTGAACAAACACAGAGTTTGACTTTGAAAGATGCGATACAGGAGTACGCTCCTTTTCTCAGCGACCATGTTGTCACTGGTCAGTGGGCTTTGAGTTGCTGCTTGAGAACACAGATTACAGTAAGATTACAAGCTGTGACTTGTTGATGTTTATTTTGAGGTAGCTTACCGGCTCGCCTCTGAAGCCCCTTTCTCCAGGGTAACCTAAAGGACCCTGAAAAATCAAAGGCATGTTGTAAACCTGTTACATTATAAAACTTAATGAGTTGTATCACTCAAGCAGTTTTTGACTAAGTTAGCCTTTTAACTAAGTCTGTCATCTGCTTTGACAAACACATTAGCAGTCAAAGGTTTGAAAGACATTTTCCCACGTGGAAAATTCTTGATTGGTACTGTAAATAAAGTATATAGACCCTTTGGGGCATTGTGAATTTGAGGGCCTTTGAGAAAATAGTTTTTAAAAACTAAGGTCCAGATCCAGATTCTGTGGAAAAAAATTGACAAGCTTAACTTTTAATTACGTACCATCTCTCCTAAGGTTTAATAAAGTTATGCCTTGTAAAATCACAGAAAAATGGGATCATAAACCGTTGTTTGGGATGATCTTGGCTTAACGGAGGGATAAATTAATCTGAACTGATTATACTCACTCTCTCTCCGCGTTCTCCCTTCGGCCCCACTGGGCCCTGTGCTCCAGGAGCTCCAGGTTTCCCCTGTTCAGATTCAGAGAAATGAAAGGAAATACAATAATGACACATCAATGCAGCAACTAAACTGAGAGCAATGAATTCCATAAAGTGCAGGACACCACTATAACGTAGGAACTCTTACATTCTGTCCTTGGGGGCCAGGAGGTCCTACTGGGCCTCTGAGACCTGGGGGACCTGTGTGGTAGATTGAAATAAATAATTTGTTTTGACTGATGAAGAGACATAAGTTTGGCCTGACAGATGACAGTTTCTCCAGGTGTTTATGACTTTTGACAGCATCAGCCATCAGAAAACCAGAACGTGACAGAAACCATGAAGACTTCCGATTGGAACTAAACAAAATCTGATGGATAAAGCTGAACACATTATCATAAGAGCTTTGTATGTGAAACCACTTTCAATGTTAGAATGTTTGAGTGTGTGGACAGATGTTTTAGAGCCACAACACAAACATCCTGCAAAGAGTAAACACTCACCGACAGGTCCAGGAGGACCCTGAGGTCCTGGAATCGGCAGACGTTGTGAGTCATGGAAAGTGTTGGTGAAGAAGGGGTCTTTTCCACGGTCTGGAATTGAAACAGAACATAGAGGACACCCCCGGATTAGGTGGAAAAAAGAAGCTAAATCTTAATGACTGCAATCTATCAGATTTAAACAACTTAAATTCCAGTATGACGTATCTGTTATTGCATTGTAATTTTATTACCTACCTTGTTAATATGGTTCTTTAGGTAACATTGGGATTTATATTCTGTCTTACTTGTGGGTTTCAAAATATATCCAAATGTTACTGCCATGACATTGTGGCTTTGTGTGGATTACATTGTAATTTCTGACTTGAATGAAGTCATTCATGTAATGGCAAAGATTATTGTTCGTATATGGTGAGATTCAGGGTTGAGTTCAACATTGCCATTTAAATAATTATGATGATCAAGCAATCATTTGTAATGATGAGAAGCATGTTGAAAGTTCTTCAGTGTAGAATATGTGTGTGGATATACTGGAAAGCTTGATCCATATGAGTGAATAATGCTTTCTCGATACTACCTCAGGAGCTCTAGAGGGCGCTGTTTTACAAGGAACTGAAATTTCTCTTAATGGCTTCAACAGTGTAGTAAGCTGCACTATAAAGACTAATCAAAACTACTAAGATTAGGGGTGGATAATACTAAATAATAATATTTAATATTTATGTAATATTATCTTGGAGAATATTCAATATACTTTGTGCAACACTGATCAGTGCCAGACAGACATGCATACACAGCATAAGGACGAGAGGAAGGGATTTGTGCTATGTGTTACACATGTGTGCTAGAGGCAGTGTGTGGCAGGTTATTTTACACTGGCAGGAATGCGGTCACAGCATAAGACATTACAGATAAAGAAACGATGGGAAGGAAGATGAGGAGGAGGACTGACATCTATAGACATCCTCCACCTGGAGGATTGTTGCAAACCGCTTGACGTCTAAGCAAAGGTGGCTCTCTATGTGTCTGACTATTTCTGGACAAGTCTTACGTTTTCTTCCCAGAAAATAGTCGGATCTATGCAATATATTATTCTGATATTTTCTCACAGTTTTCCTCTTCACTCATTGAAGCCCTAGGCTGCTGATTGAGGGACCGTCTCCTGTTCTGAGGATGGGAATTCCAGCATTCTAATGCTCATGTGGAAGCCAAATAAGCCAGTGTTTTCCAAAGGAAGCTCAGCACAAGACTCCCAGCCCCCGTCTCTACTTATGTTCCCCACTGTTACTTTGATGTGAATGAAATGGCCCACAGTCTCGGAAATCTTCGTGCCAACCACAGCATCTCCATCTAGTTTTTTCTGCACAGGAACCCCGAACTTACAAATCCGTGCGCAGCATACTTTGTTTTACCACTGAAACCATGTATAAAATCCGCCCAGCTGTTGACCTTGAAAGAGCGGTGGAGCCCCCCCACCCGTCTCTCACAACCCCCGCCCTCAGAGGTGTCTGAATGGCCTGCTGTACATCTGGAAACCGTTGATAGACAGGTTCCCATCCCAGCATAAGAAGACTGTCAATCTCATAGTTTAGATCCATTTAACACTCTGAGGAGCAAGTAGCAGATCAGCGTCATCCCGTCTGTTGTTTTTTTTTTCTTCTCAGTTTGTCCTTTGTGGAGTTTTAAGTGTCAAGTTAGAAGTCTATAAAACCTGAGTCATAACACTAGAGAAAAACAACAACACATATTATAACTGAAGGTGGGTGCATCCACAACAGATTTTGTTTGAAAATGGGGTCACGTTGTCTGAACTGGTTCACATAAAGACTATTTGCAAGGAGGGGGCAGTAAAGTGGCTTACATGGATCAACTTACTATCAGGGTTTTTATTTTCTTTACAACCAATGGAGACTTTCAAGTCCATAAAAGTAAGATGTGAGTTTCTAAGCAGTATCACATTGTCTTACATGTGTAGCATATTAAAAGAGATACACTACAATTAAAATAAAAATGCAATAGTTTTTTAAAGACTTTGATGATACCGGTGGAATCTGTATGATGCCTGAAAAGTTGATATTATATGTTGCTGTGGTTACATGTAAAACATTTTCTTCACATCATTTTAGCATTTTTCTGCCTGGAAAATTTCTAGAAATAAAACAGGGAAAAAATATTATTATTGCAGCACAAGTCAAGAACTAGTGGGGTTTTTTTAGCTGGTCATATTAGCAATACCAGTTCATAACAATGCCTACTTTTTGCTGATTTACTGAGAGAATGAAGAGCTAAAACCTTTAAAGTTTTGCTGTTTTTATCACTTTTAATGCACAGGGCAGCCATGTTGGATGTTTGATAACTGTAATGGGTCCTCTGACTTCCAGACTCAGACAGCTGACTTGTGAATCACTTTTAATGAAATTTACAACTCAAAACCTGACTGTATGGATTTTCCTAGTGAAACTGGAAGATAACATCAATGCAATTTCATGCTAGCATCTCACATAGAACATCTGGACCAGAGTTAGACAACTCTGGTCCTTGAGAGCTGCAGTCCTGCAAGTTTTAGATTATGACCCTGAATCAGGTGTGTTAGAGTGGGGAAACGTTTAAAATTGGCAGGACTGCAGCTCTCGAGGACCGGAGTTGCTTACCTCGGGTTTGAACTAGTCATCAAATGGTTAAGAGAAAATAATTCCCCCTGAGAGCACTTTACAAACTATACAGGTCCTGCAGTGAGCTCTACATTTACGTCTTTCAACAGTTATAGGACCTTTGAAAATGTCTCTTTGATCCTAAAGTGTTTATTGAATGTGGCAAATAAACTGTGCAGTCTGTAGATATATGTGGTGTGTGCTTCTGTGATGAAAAAGATCTTCATATATTCATTTATCACTAACACAGAGTCATTTTAACCTTTTGTTGTTGGATTTGGTGTCATGGTGAATATAAGAGGTGTAAAGTGTCTTCGCTCTCCTGAGTCTTACTGTGATTTGGCTCTGGGATGTGGGCGCTGGTAGGTGATGGTGGTCCTGGGGGCCCTGGAGGTCCAGGTGGGCCTGGTGGACCTCTTTCTCCTGGGAGTCCTGGTTGATCACAGAGGCCCAAGAGGAGTGGGGGGTAAGAGACATGTTGTAAAGTCTTAAACTTTCTTGAAGAGAAGCACAGCACATGGCCAACTGATAAATGACTGTGGGTGATATGCTGATTGGTAGAAAACCTGTGACAGAAACCAGAGAGGGTGCCTGTAGCTAAAGTGTCGCTGCGACATGATTATTTCAGCCTGTGCTGTGTGGACATCTTGGTCACTAAAAGTGTCAGCCACCTAATTCAGCCTTTGATTTCAAGGTGGAAAAAGCATCTGAACAACATCTGACCTCAGTGAGGGAACATTGCTTGCTGAGCACCACGTCTCAGCCTGTGTCAAACCAACACTCACCACCTTTCTGTTTATACACTGATGCAACTGATGATGACATACCACTAAGCACTGCATTGCAGCATGAAGTCATTCCAGCTTTGGTTATGACACCTCCATGGCCTTTTTGTTATTATTAATCTTTGGTAAAGAATTGCAGCACAACTGACAACGATATGGTTAATTAATAAAAACAGTAAACTGAAATCAGCATCATGTTGGGTCATATTACCAGTCAAAATTTTCCTTATGTGAAATATTATCATGTATCAATATCATGTTTTTCTTATACAATAATAGCTCCCACGAACAGCTGCAGAATGCTGTGGCAATATCTAAGTAGATATTTGCAATACAAATTCCACTTTTCTTACATGTGTGAGAAAATTTTGCACGACTCTGGTCACATTCCATTCCTGTGTTTATGTTTCTCTTTAAGCTGGACAAAAAAAAATCTACACAATAAGAAAAACACTGTACCTCTTTGGATACTTATGAAGTAATGGAGATAGAAAAAACAATAACACTGCAGGCATATGGAAATCATAAGGACCTGGGGTTTGTATATGTAGAGCTCATGCTCCGTTCAGATTGAAGTCACATGGCGCTCCTCAGAAAGTGGGTTTGTAGTTCAAGTTTTGCTCTAAATCTCATCTTTGCCCAGCAGCAGGCACAGAGCTGGGTTTATATGTTAGTTGGAAAAGAGAGACTTTTCTCATCCAGAGCTGATCCAGAGCAGAGGAATAACAATCTACAGCAAGAGCAGATGTTTTGAAACACTTATAGCACCATTTACTTTATTCATCATTCATGTTACAGCTGGATTTACTTCTTTTCCCAAATGGTTGTTTATTATTTTAACCAAAGAGCTCAAAATATGAAGAAGAGATTCATGAGTTTAGTTTCTGTCATGGCTGATGACTATAAATAGATGTATATGTTGGGGGGAGTTTATAAATATACAGTCAACAAATAGAGAAGTGCCTGCTGCCCATGAAGCACTGCTTTTTTCAAAACATATGATTTCAAAAGCAAACCAACGAAGTGCCCAAACTCAGCAGACCTCAAAAGCCGCTGGAATTCTCCAACATTTACTGTCTGCGGGCTGACTGAGAAGTTAAAGACAAACACTCACATCTAGTTGACTTCTCAACTGTTTCTACAACTTTTGGCCAGTAATTCATCATTTAAATGTTTTGTTCTATTGACAAACAAGAACATTTTGATTAGATTAGATAAGTCAACAAATGCCCTGCGATGAACTGGTGAGCTGTCCAGGGTGTACCCTGCCTTTCACCCTAGGACTGCTGGGATAGACTCCAGCTTCCCCGCGACCCTGAATTGGATTAGGCGGTTAGAAAAATGAATGAATGAATGAAAGTCAATAAATGGCTTGCTGGACTGTCCTTATTTTATGAGTGACACAACTTTACATGCAAATTGACAAGCTGTGTGTGTCAGCATCTGGTCGGAGAGGGTTCTGGTCTAACCATCGTTTGCCAACAATGAGATGTGTGTGTCTTTACCTAAAGTCCACTCTTACCTATTGATCCTGGGGATCCCTTTGATCCTGGGGTTCCAGATGGACCCCTTGTCCCCGCCTCCCCCCGAGGCCCAATAGGACCTGGCAGCCCTCGAGATCCTGGCTTCCCTAAGAGGAAGAAACAGCCATGAGTAATCACAAAATTCTGATTGGCTTCACATCAGCTGAAAGGCAACAACTACAACTTACCATCTCTTCCAGGAAGCCCGTCTCTTCCCTTTTCACCCTGAGGGCCTGAAATGTCAACAAAGAAATGCTTTAATCCAAAATTTTATACCAGTCATATATATTTATATTTAAAAAAATCTTAACATGATCCTTTTGTGAGATCCACTGGGGAATGTGAAGCATTTCTGCCTAAGTAAGACATCAAAAAGGGCTGTCATTATTGTGTTAAATTATCATTTATATAAAAATAATAATAATAATAATGGCCCTGTGATGGACTGGAAACCTGTCCAGGGTATACCCTGCCTCTTGGCCAATGATTGCTGGGATAGGCTCCAGCTTCCCTGCAACCCGGAATTGGAACAAGCAGTTAAGAAAATGGATTGATGGATGGTATTATATATTTTTTCATCCATCCATCCATCCATCCATCCATCCATCCAAGTTACAATTCCAAATGCATTTATTCTCTGCTCCTTTTTCAGTAGGCAGAATATGTCTCTACGCTTGGTTTTCTGACATTCCCCTCAGTGGGAGCAGAAATTCGCTAAGGTTTTGTGTATTAGATTAAAAATGTAGCCATTAAAAACAAAACAAAACGTGGGTTTCTGAACAGATCGTGAAGTATTGTCATTACTTATTTAAAATAAACTAAAGGTTGGAGTCAGGTTGGGGTCCAGCCTTTGACTTTACCATTCTTAAACCTTGATTCTTTCTTTTCAGCCATTCAGTGACAGATTTGTTGTTTTACCATCCTGTTGACTGGCCTAATTTGAGCCAAGCTTCAGCTGTCACACAGATAAGCCTACATTACCTCTGGGTTACTTTGGTGTACAGAGGAGCTTATTGTTGACTGAATTATTATAGCACATGTGATAGTAGGGCAAGTCAACTGCATGTTTTCAGCCATTTCCACTGCTAGACATGACTCCAGGAAAGGAGGATGCTTTCATGCTTCCACACATTCATAGAAAGTTGAAGTTAGAGGTGCGGACAACTGGACTTCTGGCTTTTGTGAGAGGAAATGGATGTGTGTGCAGTAGAGGAAATAGGATATGAGCAGAGCTGAGCAAGTAATGGACCGGAAAAGCTGCGTGAGGTTATTTTTAATTCAATAATCAAGCATAAATTCCTGGACCCCAATTATTGGTAATACACACATGTGTGCTTAAACTTAAAATTTATGATGGCAGATCAGTGTGATACGTCTACCTGCAGGTCCCTGCTCACCAGGGACTCCCTGAGCAGGCACTGCCCCCATCAGTAATGAGGCCTCTGGAGGAGTTCCTCCTTTACTCTGATGGTTACGATGTGATATGGTGGCTGGTGATGTGAGCAACTGCACCTAATACAGGAAAACATTCAACAAAGCACAAGTCATTTAACAATTATCACAACTAGAACAGGCCTATGAAACTACGCTGTGATGCAGATACAGTATTTATTCACCTTTGCTTCGAGTGAGTTCAGTCTGTCACTTAAAGCTGTTATTCGGCTGCAGTTGAGACAATCTAGAAAACAGAAAATTACTTTTTTCAGCTTTAACAGATACTCGAGTGTGCTTCTGGTATTTTGTCCTCAAAAAACAGTAGCAACAAATTCACAGGTCTTACTTGAGATGGGCTCTCCTGAGCGAGCAGGCGGGCGCCGTACCATGGAGGGTTTCCTAACGGCCTCTTGAGCAACAAGCTGGTTCCCTGCATCTGTAAAGATAAAGTGTAGAACATCACTTTTGTTGCATGGATTTACTGATATTGAAGTTTAATGAGCTAAAAAAGAAAACATTAGATTTAGAAGTTTCTGTTTTCTAATAAAGATCAGTGTCTTGTCCTGGTCAAAAAGGAACGCCAATGTGAGTGTGTTGGACCTACAGTGATTTCTAAACCCCCAAACAGGGTGAGCCTGAGTTGAGCAAAAATATTTGGGTGATGTTCTCTCTTCTCCTTTGATTTTTACAACAGCAAATGTTGTCTTAATAAGTTTATGGTTAAGTTTATTCTAATATATTTGGAATAAACTCTGGGCTGTAACATAAACTCTGCAATAATCCGTTTATTCCACTTTATTTTAGGCTTATTTCATTCACTAGTCACTAGTTTAACAGAGTGCAATCTTTGTTTTGTTAACTGTGGTCTCAAAGCAAAATAGACAACAAAGGGGGGGGGGTTCTTTAGGGTTAAATAACAGTATTTAACAGAGTGCCACCCTTTTGATGAGCATAGTTTCTTCAATTCTCTGTCAAATCCACGGCTCATTTGCAACTTCCCTTTCATAACGCCAAGATGGTGAGTGCCAAAATGCTGAACTTATCAAGTTTTTACTTGATACAGAAGTCTAAAATCCAGCAGATACCATCACATCATACATTCATTCTTTTATAGTCCTTTAATTCTTCATACAACGAGGAATAGCATACATATGTAAGAACCACAGCAACATCCCCCCCCATATCAACTGATTATTGTAATACACTTATTTTAAAGATAATTATGACATTAAAGTAAATCATGTTACTTGCTTGATGACATTCATCAAAGACAATTTGGGTAATTTGGTTTAAGGAATAAAATCTAAGAAACATTTCTGATTATATAAAATAATATAAAATAATTTACCCTCAAAGCAACCATCAACAGGCTGGTAGTGCTGTGTATTTATGGACTCAGTGTGTCACCATTCCTCGGATTACAGACGACAGTCTTTACAACACACCATTGTTGTGTACACTGTTTCTATGTCAAATTGCTTTTCTTTTCCCTTGTTTGTTTTTAGAGTTTAAAATCACAAGGCTGGGATGAGAGATGTCTAAGGACAAACAATAGTTTTCTTATGTGAAGAGAACAGTCTTTCCAGCATTTAGTCTTTCCTTCATTTTATAAGGTGTGGGAGTTTGTGTCCTGGGGTTCTGGATGTTTTGAATGGGCAGACTTTTGTGGAAATGGTTAGACTGACTCCATTGTCTGCCCTGGCCTTGGTCTGGCTGGCTCAGGTGCCCCTGACACAAATAAGAGAGTGAATTCAGCACCTCATTATCCGGCAGGAAGCGTGTCTTTCCCTTCAGTGGCCAGCAGCCACAGCTATGTCAAGTGGTACACTACAAGCCATGAAACAGCACCTGCAGTGCAGAGCTGGGGAAGGACAGCTCTTATACTCTCAACAGTTTCACTTACTGTATCATCAGACATCATAATCCTCCATCGCACCAGAAAAGAAAATTTTTTTTTTTTTTCAAACTTAAGATGTAAAAGCATGACAAGTTGACAGATAACCAAAAGAGGGGGACCAGAGAGAGCACAAGAAGACTTTGAAATGAACACACAACTCATGGTTTGGGGTAAATTGAGACTGCTCAAATTATTCTCGCTCCTAACCTTTGTGCTCATGATTTCTGTTTTAGATTCTGGGTATTTCTCAGAGGATTACATGTGTAGATTTTGTTTAAGCATGTACAACCTGAAACTGAAATGTTATGGCATGAGCGCTGCGTGTTCTCCTTTACATGCTTCAGAAACAATCTGAGTCTCGCCGAGAGATGAGGAGAATACACCCTTCCTTCCGCTCTTCACTTCTCTGTACTGCACTTGAGTCCATATGGGGGAAGGCTGCACAGACAAAGAGAGGTGTGCACACATGCACAAGCACATCCCACAGACTTTTCCTGCAGAGCTCAAACTGTGTAGATGGCTGCATTCAATTACAAAGTGGGTTTCAGCGTAGGAAATGTAGTCTTTGCTCCTCCCCTCCCAAAGCCACCTCTTCTCCCCCTGAAGTGAAGAACATTCAAGATTCCCCCCCCCCACTCACCCACACTCAAGCTTTTGTATGAGGTACTAATCCAGCTTTGGCACAAGAGCCACTGCCTCCCACATACACCTCTCACACACTTTTTCTCTATAGCCTATTGCAAGACCCCTAAATTCTTGTGTATGACAGTGTGGGCGTGTGTGTGTGTGCACGCAGATACAGGATGACTAGGATCCTGGAAGTGTGATCCTATGCTCCGTTGGCCAGTAATAACATCATCCCGCTACATCTGCTCTTTGATTGCAGTGGTCTAATTGTCCCAGTGGGGAGAGTCATAGAAATGTGATAATGTGTTTGACCTGTTTACCTCCATGTTGCATTGGTTTCCAAACGGGGACAAAGTTACAGGTCTTCATTAGAAAAATACCCCCACAGAGAGTTCAGCGGGCCGGAGACTGTGCTGACATCAGCTGTCTCTTTGCATTTCTTCTCTCTTGCACAAACTCATGTAATTTAGTAATTTGTTTACAAACACGGCCCTACACGACCTTTGCTCCTGCTGGTTGGCAAAGTTGGAAGATATGAGTAAATAATACTGCAAGAAATTTGTCTTTTCTAATTTTAAAATCAGTTGTGTGTTCAACAAGTTATGAAAGATGACCCCAGGGATGGCAGAGATCATTTAGTTTATGATGATATGTAATGCATATGTTCAACCTTGTGTCCTGAAAGGTTGTGACATTGTGAAATGTAAATTCAAAAAGTAGGCAATGATTTAAAAATCACTGTATATTTAAATGAACTAATAGAGAATTCACTGTGGTGCAAATAGTATCCCAGTTCGGATTATCTACCTATCAGAGATAAGTAAGTGAGTTAAATATTTCTGACTGCACTGTGGCCATTAGCTCGGCACAGCAGTACTTAGAGTGGCTGCCCAACTCTTTTTGTCTGCGAGTTATTCTAGTCAGTGTCAAATCTTCCACAATAGAAGTTATGGTCAGAAAGGAATGTTTCTATGAAAAAAACATGAGCTGTGCCCATTCCTTCCACATCCTTAGTGAGAATTAGTTTGTGTTCCCATCAATCCAGACTGAAGCTGATTGACGTGGGACTGAATGCCAATTAAAGCCTTTTCATTGCACTCTAATACCAGATGTTAGCATGTTAGAGGGTGTTTTGATCAGTGTAAAAACAAAGGGAAAAAAAAGCTTTAAAAAATGGGTCTGTCAGCCAAGCCAAGCACAGCCAACTTTATTTATGAAGCACTTTAAAAATAGTAAGTACCAAAGTGCTGATCAGTAAGAATACACATCAGGCCACACATTCAGATCTATAAGGCTCAAAGAAGCACAAATTTCCCAGCTCCGGTAAAGAAACAACTCTAAGAGGTATGTAAACATCAGCTATACTTGCCTCTTAGAGTAAGGCATATCCGAGTCTCGCTGATGCAAATGTAAACGTGCCTTTAATGTGGACTGAGTGATCATGCAAATCGTTTTACTCACATTACTGAAAAACAAAAGCATGTAAAAAAAAAAAAAAAATCTGTTTCTACAGTGAAATACAGAAGTGCTGACAGAAGGAGTGAGATCAGTAACTTTCTTTGGTAATGTTCTATGAGCCAACATCCAAAAACATACCTACGCCAAGTGTCATAAAAAGACCTAAGAGAGGCACGTCATCTGAGCTGACAGCACTAAAGAGAACCCAACATTATAAGTTTTAGATCACAAAAGCATCAATAAGTAAGCTGCTTCATTACAAATCTGATATTATTGGCTGAAAACTTATGTAAAACTCTGAGGTGATTACTGGAGTTATAGCAAAGAGGTGAATTGGAGTTACACTTCTTATTCTCTGATGTGGGGAGGGTGGAAGGCTGGGTCCTTGTAGGGCTTCATCTTTGTGAACTGCATACACAACCAAAACACACGTGACCCAACACAGACTGTTTTATTAATGATTCGTTGATGGATCATTATTTTCACCAATATCGTGTAATAATAAACCTATAAAGTGCATTTACTCCTTACTCAAAACTTGTCACATTTAGCTGCATGATCCTGGAAACTCAACACTGGTTCTATGTGCGGAGAGACAGGCAGGCCTTAACAAGTGAAACTATTGTTTCTCGGTCTCAAAATCTGCACAGATGATGAATAAATATACGAGAGATGAACTGTGTTGTCTCAAAGTTTGAAGTCTGGCAGCCGTTGAGAGTGGAAACTGCGTGATACATGCACAAAAGTGTAGCAAACAGACACAGCAGAGTTTAAAGTCCTGATCCATCTCTGTCTGGTCAATTAGCTGAGCTCAGCGCTGCAGCATCATTAGTGATCAGGCGCTGACAGCCAGGCAGGGGGAGGCATTTGTCTCTGTCTCTGCACTGGACAGACTGAATCCTGCTGCTGCCTTCAGACAAACACACGCACTATAAAAGTGATGTGCTGTACTCTCAGAAACAAGCCAAGACAAATGGGGTGTCTAATCAGAACATATGTCTGCTGAGTGAGCTGTTTCTTCCTCTTATTTCCAAATCCGCCAAAGACAAGTTGAAACACTGTGACCCTGATATTTTTCTGTTGTTTTTTTTTTTCACATTTCAGACAAACCACATCCATCACTTTTATTGTAGTATGTCATAATCTTGCAGAAAAAAATGTTTATGTGTTGTGTGATTGAATGATGTAACATCTACAAAACCCCAAGAAAACTCATCATAAGCACAACAGGAACAATGTTTTTTATTCATTTTAGTTTTATTTAGTACAAAAATTGCATCATTTGGAATGGAATTTACGTCACCACAAAGTGAAAAAGGTGGAATATGCATCTTTATAGACTGCTCCTCATTGATGACTGGTTGAGGTCAGTCTCGGGTATAAAGGTGAAGAACCAGCAGCTTCTCATACAGCTGGCAACCCTCAGTCTGCTCACCTGGTCCGGGTTGTCTGCCCAGATGCAAACTTTCATCTGAAAGCCTTTGTTTACTGTGCTTTCCCATGGACTTGGCTGTCTTTTATTAGGTGATTGGCTTAAATTGCAGGACACACTTCATCATTACCTTCCAACAGAAATGCCACTCTGCCTGTCCGCCTCTAGGCCTGAGAGCGCGGCAGTCCTCCTTCAACCATTCAGTTGTAATTACAGGTGAGAGGGAAGTGCGGCCGTGCTGTAACGACTAGTCGGATAATTGATCCCAGAGGAGAAGTTGAGCAAAGCGAGACTGTATCTTTGCTGTCCGGCTGTTTGAGCTGAAAAACAAGTGCACTGAAGCAGCCAGTCCACACCTGCATTTCTCTTTTTTTTTTTTTTTTCTTTTATAAGTCTAGGTGAAGTGTTGCAAAGACCTGATGCAAATAAAAGCACAGTGGAGCCTCTAGAGCCCTGAGCTGAGAGCATGCAAAGTCAGAGAAGATCTCACCTCATGCACACACATCTCACCTCATCAGTTAGGGCTGACATTTAAGCCAAAGCAGTACAGGATGTACAAGCACCACAGCACCATAACAACACTCCCCACGGTCACCTACTAGCAAGAATGAGAATAATTAATTACACTTAGACTTGCTTTTTCTTTTGAGGCTTTTATTTTTTTTCACTTGTGGTTTTTTAAATAGCTTCTTAGTCTGTGATATTTTGAACATGCAAGATGTGTTTACTCCCTGGCATACTTTTGAGAAAAAAGGTCAATGAGCTGCTTTAGCAGCTAACTTTGGAAGCATATAAATATAAACACAAAGATAAAAATGAAAGACGCTCGTTTGCTGTGACCAGCAGCATTATCACTTTATCTCCACTAGTTCTCACATCACTCCTTTCAGCTCTTCCATCTCATCCAGATGTGCTCGTACACACACCCTCTAATCTTCCACAGGAAAGAGGAGGATCTCCTGTCTTTCCTTCCACCTCTCTGTCACATGCAGAGCTGTCTTTACCTCACCTTCCTTCTCAATAACTCTCCCTATCTTACTCACTCTCTCTGTTTTCCAGCACTTGCCTGCAATGATGTCAGTGACATCTAAGTCTGACAACCGGTTCTCAGCAGGCAATGGTGTGTAATTACAGAGAAGAGTTGATCTGAATGGTTTGAGTGGCGGAGATGTATGTCTAGGCTACAGATCAGTACACCAACTGGCACTCAAAGCCAAAGGGACCAGGGGTCATTTTAGGCACCGACAGCTGTGGACGCAATACAGCGTCCCCTCCTCACACCCTTTTGTAAGGCTCCTCCTTACTCTATTTTCCAAAGTTTCATCATGTGAGTCTACTGGTATTGCCCCCACAGTCACTGAGACCAGACAGCTAGGAATACCTGCAAGGCACTTGTAGATAATAATTACAGGAAAAGTTATCTTTGTTTCAGAGTCCCTCACCACATTCACCTCTAATTACTGTGCAGAGCAGGCTTATCTTCACTGTTTATCTGCTTGTGTTGCGCCGAGGAGTTTCAATGGTAGCCTTAGGGATTGTTGCTTGTCTCAGTGTGAGATGTTGCTGCAACAGCAGGAAAATAAAAATAATGTAAAGGCATAAAACCCATAAGAATGTAAATGAATTTACAAATGAACAACTTTGAAGTTATATTGCCTGTTTTTATATATATATATATATATATATATATATATATATATATATATATATATATATATACATATATAGACAAAGAAGAAACCAAGAAAACAACATTCATCGACACATGGCAAAATGGAAACGGTTCTTCATGCCAGGAAAGAGGACAATGCTGTGGTTTGTGTTAAGTAGCTAAAAAAAAGTGGTGGGTACTGTCAAACAGCAGCACTGTGAACTGAGATACCATGTGGTTGGGACAGACTGCAAAACAAATCCACCCAGCAGATGTTTAATGAAAGCACAGGGCATTGGCTGACAATCCCACTCACGCCCTTCACTTTTATTGAGAGGCACAGCAATGCAGAAGCCCCGGGAAAAAAAAGTGCCTTCTTGTTGACCTGCTTTGTAAACTGCCTTGGTGATATTCTTCTATTCATTGCACTCATTTGGCAACTCACTGACTAATGCACGACTCGTTTGATATCTGTCCTTTCTGTGGTCACCAGGGAAACAAGTAAAGACAGGACAGAATAGAAGCAGACTGTTTGGATGAAACCACACACACACCGCTGCTGCAGCTTTAGTGTGGCAGGGAGGGGACCATTTTGTCTGTGACCCCTTCCTGTAAAACACTCACAACACACAGCGGTAATTAAAGTGCACTTGGATCAGCCAACATACTGCCACAAGGGGCCAACAAACAAAAGCTCTAAAGACAGCCAGGACCAGAATTACACATCAGCATTCAGACATACATATGCATATTACACCACTATATTTGTGAGGACATTCTTTTACATAAATGAACTCCCTGCTTCATTATCCCAACCAAAAAGCCTGTCTTCCACTATCAGTATGTAGTTTAAGCATTAGACAGATCCTTTTAAGGGGTGTGAGAAAGAAAAGATGCCCTCAGTGAGATGGACCAGAAAATAGCCCTTTCTGGGAAAGTAAAACACACACGCACACACACACCAAAATATCATAAACATGAATCATTTAAGTGTTTTTCACATTATAGTCCTATTAATGTACTTTGAGACATAACTTCAAATCCAATTTGTTTTTTTTTAATTATTTTTTTTAATAGTTTTTTGTCCTTCTAAAGGTAAGAGATCTGGTAACCTTTTCTTTTTTATTCATTTACTATTGCAATAAAGTCTTTTTGTTGTTTCCCTTCTTTTTTTCTTATTATATAATTAGGAAAAGTAATATTTGCAAAGAACACCTGGCTTTATGCTCTTCTAACTGAGCTGGCAAACAACATTATGTTTAATAATGCAGGTTTTTCTATCCCTATTTTCCACTGACATCACCATTGTTAAAAACTTTTAGGCTTATAATTTATTTGAACAATTACTTTTGGCACTGCAATGTTTTATAACATTAAATTTATCTGTGAAATATTTTATAATTTGCCCTCCGTCTGCTTGTATTTATTTATTATTCAGTAATATTAAAGTGTCTCTTTAAAGATGGATGGCAAAAGTGAATTACTTGAAGTCCAATGAAAGGAAGCTGAAGGTGGAAGGCTAGTTTCTTAGCTTTGCTTGATTAGTGTGACAGAAACTATGACCATACCTTGATGATTAAGAGACATGTTTTACATGTAACTTTGGGTTTTAAAATATTGTTTTTAACTGAAATACAAAAGTTATATTGCAGTATTTCTATTTTATTTCCACCTTCTAAAAGTTTCCTCGAGCCTGTGATGGTTTAATGCAGTAAATCACACTTCAGCAAAAACTCTGAAGAATAAAAAAAATGTGCTTTTTTTAATTATTATTCTAACAGAAGAACTTAAGAAAGTGTTGGTAACGGAGCTTTTCTAGTTATTTGCTCACTTGTCATTCTGTAACAACCTTATTATACAGATGTGCTGTATTTCACTCATGTAGAGGTAAAAACTAGAGATATTTACAGAAAGTCAAAAGCTATCCTACCATCAGCCTCCATGATTGAACAGTGAAGCCCCAATTCTCTATTCCAGCACTTAGCAATTCTTGTCTGAAAGAAATTGCTTACTAGAAATAAAATCAGGGATTAATTGACATGGAGGCATTTAACTAATATATAACACCCCATTTTGGTCTCCCGCACGGCTGGACCAGATAGTTTGTCCAGTTCTTGCTATTACAGCAATTCTGCATTATAAAAATGAGAAAAATCTTGAAAATGATAGATTTCAAGATGCAATCAAGGCTGGAAAGACTAAACAATAAAAAAAAGATGATGAATTGACCAACTGCTATGATAACAGGAGTGTATAAGCAAAGTTTGCCAACTGCTTCTCCTCTGCAAAAACATCCTGTTAAATTCCTGACCAACACACATTTTACTCTGACCCTGTTCGTTACCATGCAGAAGTTGACATGCATGCCAGATCACAGTGCACAGCTGCAGCCAAGCAGAAAGTGGACTGCTCCACAAACCACCAGCCAAACATTCTGCCCTTCTGTTGTACACACTCGGTGCTGGGTGAGTAGATCCTTTTTTCTCTTAGCAGTTGAAGGACACGTCTCGTCCAACACATAGTTTATTTATCCACCATCGTTCTGCACGCTCACTTATTGCAGCTAAGAGGCCTGTTGCCACATCAGCCAAATACAATTGCCCTTGTGAGGTATGATGTGTGCGCAAGTACACATGGGAGCAAATCTTAAGAAAAAGGTTTCAATAACCTAGATTTTCGTCAACCACCCATGTAAATAAAAAAACAAACAAAAAAAAAACTGAGCTCACTGCAGCAGAATCCATGACAACCAAATACAAACGCTCCAGTTGAGCATAATCACTGTTTGATAGTTGCTGCACTCATCCACACAGAGCCAAGACACAGCTGCCAGACACCAAGCCAGTCCAGCTCCCCTTAGGTCGATATCCTGCTTCAATAGTAAATCGTAAACCTGCCTCACACTGCAGGGCTATAAATGAACCAAACACTGTAGACCTGTGGTACAAACGGGGCAAGATCTTTTGTCACTTTTGCTTCAGGTATTCTTAAAATTCAGCTTCCTTTGCAGAGCATTATACATTTCCAGCACCGAAACAAATGATTTGGTTTGTCAGCTTCCTTTGGGGCTCCTCATGTAGCAGCGTGATCTCCATTTTGCCTTTGTAAGATTTGGCTCATATCACTGTGTAGGTATTTGGCTTTTCTCAGAGGCTTGTCAGGCGGGAAATGCTAGATTTAATTTTCTGTAATAGCAAAGACCACACCTTTAAAACATCTTCTCATTTTCTCCTAGTGAATATGACTGACTGCCAATAAAAACAATATGTAGAAACATAAACTTTCCTGTGCTGCAACCTAAAGAAGTGACAATTATTATTACGCTCTTAAAAATTAGTTGTGTTGGGATATGCTTGTTATAGGGTTTTGAAATATTTTCATGAAGATAGAGCTTTTCAGCATGCAATGGAGAATCTAAAAAAAATACCATTCGATATGTATTTGCACTTGAATCTACACACAAATGCAGTTTTAGGTCACTGAAGAAAGCTCAAAGCTTTTTAAAAACTGACATGTGAATAAATATTTAATGGAACTATAATGCTATAAAGCTATATTTTTTTCTTTTGATAGCAAAGCAGGAAACATCCTATAAAAAGGAATTTAAAACTGTGCAAATGTGCACTTTTAAAATACATTACTCCCCTTAGTGCTATAGCAGTTGGGACTTTTGCCTGAAAATGTAGGGTGGCTGCAGTTTTGAGTACACACAGTAAGTATCTAGGACTGTGATGAACTTTACTAAAACATTAAATCCAATGTGTTTGGGATTTATCTCAATAAATTAAACAGTTAGTAATGACAGTGATTATTTACCAGAGGTAAAGTGTGCTTTGGGCCCTGCAATGGACCAAAGCCCTGATGTATACAGCCTCTGACCTAGTAGGTGAGTAGCAGGGTTGCTCCAGTCCCATGCAACCCTGCATTTGAAACAACAGGTATGGATGGATGGATGGATGGATGGATGGATGGATGGATGGATAGAAGGGGGAAGTCTGAATATATTTCAATACATTCACGCTGTAAAAAGTGATCTTCAGATAAGATAAAGTAAAATGATTAGTTTAAAAAAGGAGGCTCGGTCTTTTGTTTTGATTGGATCTCATGTATATGTCCCCTACCAATCATACAAAGAGTGAATTCCAATTTAGACTATTACAGAAAAGTGCATGAAGTCAAAAACATCTTTGTTTTAGTAATATAAGGCCCATATATTCTTGCAGTGCATAACTACATTTTCTCTATACTATTTCTATACCTCTTGAGATAGTCAGAGCCATAAAAGATTCCTGCATGAGTGGAAAGCAGACGTGCACATCTGGCTGGTAAAAACTCCCATGGCTGTGCCTGTGTCAAACATGAAGCATGTTGGAAGACATCCTTTGTTGTGGAGCTGGTTGAGTTTACAGTTTACTACTGCACACACACTGACTGGACAGCAGAATGTCAAAGCTCCTGATTTAAAATGCTCAGAATATCTTCTCAAATGAAAACCCCAGTTGTAAAAAAAAAATAAATAAAAAAATAAATAAATAAATAATAATAATAATCTAATAAAATCTCAGAATGGAAAGACGACCATGAGTACTCTCAGGTAAGAGTGTGGTGATATCAACCCCCTGATGATCCATCGCTTTGTTACTTAAAGCTACATATGTGAAAGTGAAGCAACAGCGGAGAGCCAGAATCAACAGCAGGACCTCAACACTTCAGGTTCAGAATAAGATTGATGGTTCTTCCTTATGCTGCTACTTAACTGTCCTCGCTAGAAACGTACTGCTGCATCTGAGCATCACTCTTAACATCATGTATATTTTTGCACCTGTTTAAACATACAGAGCAGAGACTGACCTTAAAATAGTGCATCTGTGACAGAAATTTGAATAACACAGCCATCTACCTGATACAACAGTGTCCCACCTCAGTATGATGACAGACAGGACCTCCACACTCACCTTTTCTTGCAGACACACATCATCCTGTTTCAGCAGGAATTGAAACCGTAATTAAATGCAGCAGATTTAAACCTTTACCTCTCTCACTCAAAGACCAGTAGACTATAAAAAAATGTGTTTAGAGGGGTTGTGCTGGAATCCAACCAGATGGTGAACTGCTGCTGTTGATTTCTGGATTGGAGATGTTTGTAAAACTGCCTGAGGATATCAACAATTATTCATTTAATGAAGAAACCTGATTTAATTTCAAACATAATGCAGCTACCTGAAAAACTGTAATGTCATGACTCTTTGTTGTATTATAAAGGCAAGGTCATTTCAACCTATTAAAAAATGAATACCATATATCAGTCCATACATTTTCTTAACCGCCTAGTCCAATTAAGGGTCTAAGCTGGAGCCTATGCCAGCAATGCTTGGGTGAGAGTCGGGGTACCACCTGCACAGGTGACCAGTCCATCACAGGGTGAATACCATATATATTCAAGATAAAGACATATTTAACTATATCATGTTATGACAGATAAAAAATTTAACTAAAATAATACGCTTAATGATCTCTCAGCCTTGCAAAGATAATTTGGTCTGTTTGGAGTTTGCTGAATCAGTGTGTATTAGTGACAAACCCTGATGATTAGTCTTTAAACTAATGTGACCTGACTTTCTGAAAATAGTTTCAAAGTCTCACTGAGGTTATAACACAGCCCAGAATTTGCATACACGTACACATGCACGCTCACCCGACTAATCCACACATACAAATACTCCCACAGAATGAGTGAGTAAATGACTGTGAAGCTGAGCTCGTCTCAGTTTAATCCCTGCGTGAATGGTGTGCTGTGTACCAAGCATTCCTCTGTGTCTTTCCAAGGCTTTCTGGGGATTAGACCCCACTTACTTCCAGAGGCCGCAGGGTGGGATCAAAGCCGATTGAAGTTTTTGGGTTCACTGTGGTGGCTGTGGAGCAGACGGCTTGTATTCAGGGATACTCTGTTGAACACGACACCATGGCCGAGACGTGAGATAGTGACACAGGTCGAACACACCTGGTGGGGGTCAAACTGGCGCTAATCCAGCACAGCATTTACTGTCGCTGTGCTGATTGATGGCTAGCTTGTAGGAGGAAAGACTAACCTCCTGCAATAAAACAGGTATGCCGGATTTCGGCCCTCTAAGGTTAAACAAACACATATCACAAATGAAAGATTTTAATCATAGCTTTTCCCTGTCAATTCTACAGTCTGCACAGTATGAGGAGCCTCTTAATGAAACATGCATGTGACAGACCGTGCAACAATCTGGACTTAATTCAACTTGGAAAACACTGCAGGCTTTAAACTGGGTAAACTTACATCCAACAAAACAGAAGGAATACAAAACAAACACAATGGCTGTTCTGCAGCAACCTTCACACACCCCCAAAAGATTCAATCACCACCGAACCTTTACCCTAGCAAAAAAAAAAAAAAAACCCACGAGGTTTTTGTTAATCCATGAAAGACAACACAGAGGAAGTGGAGGAAGCCTTTTTTGTGGCAGCACAATGTGTTAAGCATTTGAATTACCAAAACAGCCCACAGCAAGTCTCACACAGAGAGATGGTAAAGAGCTCTGAGATACAGCAGCAGGAATTAAAAAGGCTAACATGACAACACCCCTGAGATATACTGAAAATAAACAGACCTTATCCGCAAATATACACAACTAATAATGAGGAATTACTGTGCCTGTGCCTGGGTTGTATTGAGAGGCTGGACTCACACCCGGGCAGACATGCAGTGCGTGCAAACATAAACTAATTACCGAATGCTGGAATTTCAAAAGCTAATCTATGAATAGTCAAAGTTATCTGCAGCATCTTGATCCTGATGACAAACAGTAACACACAGCATGTTTTGGTAACTCCCTGGGAAATAAACAAAATGACCTTCGGGGGATTTCAGTGCCATACAGATAAGTGTAATCACTGCCTGTCGAACAAAAAAAGTTTATTGTGTACTTTTATCTTGATTTTGTAGCCCTACTCTTTGTTCAATCAGAACAAGTTGAGAATTATAACTCATGAAAGCTCCTTGGGCACCACACGAATCTTCTCTCACAGGTGTCTTTTTGCATCTGCATGTTCAGTCTCAGCTGTGTCTGGAGTGAGACCAAAGACCCCACACTTGAGTATCAAACCTCAGTGACAACACCTCAGATCTGTGCAGTGTTAACTCCAGCATGGGGTTCTGTCTCATGTCTGCTTCCTCTTGACAGATATAAAAAAGAAAGAGGCCCCATGCACACAGGGGTGCTATGGTTTGATTGTGTTTTGCTCCATTGGAGATAAGTAAGCGTGTTCTTTGTGCTCTACAAAGGGATGATAAGAGAATGACGGCCTTCCAGGGCTGAGCTGTGCAGATGACAAAAACACAGACAAGTAGTAGTTGGTGTTGAGACTAAAGTAAATATGCCCATTACCCAGATGGCTGCAGCTCAGGAGGAAGAGCAGTTGTCTTTAAACTGGAAAGTTAGGAGGTCAGTTCCAGGCCTCTTGAGGTATGAGTGAAGGGTAAATGTAATGTAGTGCAAAGCATTTTTCATGATCTGCATGACTGGAAAAGTGCTATATAAGTACAAGTCCATTTACCATTCCATTACTATTTAGAAGTATGGAGACAAAAATGTACATAAAGTGAAGAAATAACTTTGACTTACACTGCAAAAACACAGAGAAATTGTTTCTGTATGTGAAGTGTGTTTATTCAACAATTTATAAAGTTAAAGAGATGAATAGCTTTTTTCAACTTTTACTGCTTTGAAACCTCAACATGAACAAAATACTTTAAGATGATAAAAGCCATCTGTAAATTATCTGCAGTCGGCTTTCACTGATGTATTTTTTTTTTCAACATCTGTGCTATTCATAACCAAAAGACTACTATCTCAAATTCAAACATAAGCACAGCAGCAATACATAATGCAAGAATTAAGTTTTGCACAGAGAAATGAGCAGAAATATTAAAAACACTGATTTACTTAAGGGTATTTTATGCTTCAAAGACAGATTTATTTACTGTAGAATGAGTTATGCAAGAACCAAAGAACAGATGTAGGGATTTGTACTCATTTTTTGGCTGAGGCACACCAGTGGGGGCCACTGGATAAAACAGTCCAGGAAAACTCTTCCTGCATTAGTGTTAGCTCACATCCAACTCTTTCTTTGAAGCTTCAGTTTGCCAAGTCAGAGTTGCTGCTAGGTGATGGATTGCTGTAACACCCATTCAGTGTAAACTTGATGCTCTCGAGATTTTTACACTCCCACCACTGTTTGCAGATGAACCACAGTTAATTGCACATGCTACAAATCAGAGAGACAGCCAACAAACAACATGGAAAAGGAGTAGAGATAAGAGTGGAGATGAAGCGGGGGGAGAAATCTGGGATGCTTCTATTCACAGTGCTTTTACCCACCCCCCATTCCAGAATGAGGGTCTTATCTCCGAAAAGCACTTCAACACAACATACCCACAGAGCTGACTGTGTGAAGACTTCCACATGGGGATGAAAGCACACACATACAGAAGAGAGGCTGCCATGCAGAGGACTGGAGGCAGATTATCAGAGGAAACACAGATCAAAACCCAGCAGAACCATCACCGCCTGCACGGCAGTGGAAGAAACAACAGGCCAAACAAGAGGCGAATAATGCCCAGCCATCAATCATGTCTTATCCTGTCAGCTAATAAAACAGACTGTGTGATCACAGTTTCAGGTCAACAATGGTCACCTGACCCTGCTGGGCTCCGGCTGGGGCCGACCTGGTGGATGCTGCTCTTATCTCAGCACTTCCTTACAAAGAAACACAAGCTCCTCCTCAGACTCCTCCCTGCTGGTATTCACAAAGTTTTTTGTCAACAGCCATCCTATGCTCCCTCACTCCCACACGGCGAGAAACTGCTGATGGAATACAAAAGAAAACTTTAGAAACAAACGGCAGAGTAAACTTTAAATAACTGGGGCACCAAAACCCAGCCGTCTTTTTCACGACTGCTTGCTTGACTAAGTTTGCTTTTGTAAAAGAAAAAAAGACGACACTCATATTCACATCCAAAGGTTTATTTTCTACTTTGACCTAAGATTAATCTCCAAACATATCACTCATTTTGATTGTTTGGCTAGTCAATTACAGATTTTAGTTCTGAACAAAACAAACTATTTAAAACAACAAATGGAACAGTCCTTATAAAAAGTTCAAATCGTGGCATAAATAGATCTGACTGACAACTGTAGTGCCTCACGCTGTGTTCAGTGGACCACAGTTGCACTGCATTGCCTACCTGTCACTTGTCAACAACATCTAGCTTTCATAGTCTGTGTGTTTTGGACAGCATAATGCTAAACCTCCTTTTTGATACACATACTTTTTACAGCTTGCAGAAAAACACTGCTTCGAGAAAAAAACAACACATTGACTTTATAATTCTCCTGAATCCTGATCAGGGTAGCGGGGAGCTTTTTCGGGGAGAGCCTTCCCCAAATTTCAACAGGTGAGAGATGTGGTGCACCCCTGAAGGGTCAGTGGTCCGTCACAAGTCCAACACAGAGATAAGCAAGAAAAAAACATGTGCTTACGCAGAATCTTCTTTAGTCAATTAACAGTTGTCTCGCATAAACCTCACTTGCCTGTCTAAGTTTTTAATTTACTTTACTGTGTATCTGATGTTATTTAAGAAGGTAAGTTAACCTTCTTTTCAATTAACTGTCTTTTTATTTAAATTATTTTCTCGATGTTACAAGTTTACATTTTTGGATCATCGCTAGAATGTGCTCTGTGTCTTCATTCTGTCAGCTTGGACACGAGCAGCTACAGCTGAAGCATTTACTAATTCTTTGTCATAAGCTCAGTCCTGTTACTTTCAGGTGGGGTTATTTACTCTGTTAGAGAGTAACAGTACTGAGTACCTATACCTGGAGTGAGATGAGCCTTTTGGCTAATTGACTAATTAGTGTGAATATCAGTTAAAATTATGCTCGTAACTTTATATTAGTGTTTTACAGATGAAACTACTGAAGTGTTTGAAATTTGAGTTCAGTGTCCAGTGTCCCAATCTGAATAAATTGCACATTTTTTAGTTACTTAGCACTAATTCTGGTTAGTTTTTTTTGGTCTAGTCTTTATGCAATTCTTTAATAAATTACGTATTAAAGAATTTTATAGACCTGAGGTTTTGGATCTCTTTTAAATGGTACAAATGGCTTCCAATCTTTTGAGAAAAATACAAATTACATGTCTATTCAGGAATTTTTTGGTCACAAAAACAAGAAACCAATCATTTCTTTCAACTTAAATGAAAGAAAATCAAAGGAACTTGTTGAGATGCTTTTTAACATGCTGTTTGATATAACAGGAGGAAAGAGGACTACACACAATTTTTGGTCTAGAAATCACAACACCCCCCCCCCCCCCCCCCCCCCCCCCCCACCCCCCATTGATCAGCAGGGGGGTAATTTATCAGAGTTTTCCCAGTCACAGCAGTCATGGTGATGCACGGAGCCCTAAACCTTGGAGATTAACACTCCTTACTAAGAGGGAGCAGAACAAGCTGACACACACTAAGATAAAACATCTGGCCTGTCCAGCTAAATATGTCTTCCATGTGAGCTCGTGTGCAGGGTCTGTCTATTTACCTTGAACGTATAACTGCATCTAGAGATAAGGGACAATCATCTTCTCTACTCGCAGCCATAGAACACAGACCAGAAATACTCTCACATGCCTTCAAGATGCAGCTGTTAACCAAACCAGTAGAAGCTTTTATAAGTTCTTCACCCTCTTACTCATCCCCTGTCTCTGCTTTTAAAAGGCTTACTAACACCATCTATAAACAACACATGAGGGCTCATTTTGCTGACTTGATGTAATGTGCGTGTTTAAATTGCAGAGTGTTAAACTACTTATGAAATCTATAAAATCACAAGCAACAATTTAGGACAAAGCCACCTTTAAAAGTCATTATACACCCATCTACATAGAACTAAACAAATCATGAAAGCTACAGATTTACATATGACATTATGACTCCACACGAGTAGAAATAAAAGTCATTTTTAACTGTTTTATTACTTAAAGTAGGTCATCCACCCTTTTTCTCCACAGCTTTAAGAGTGGGAGTGCCACAGTTATAAATTAAAAAATGAAACGCAGCTCCTTTGCGCTTCAGAGCTGATCTTTTTGTTGAAAACATTAGTGATAAATTCTTCTGTCTGAGCACTGGCTGGGTCAAAAAAGACTTAACATTTAAGTTTATTGCTTTTCTTACAGAACCAGTTACGTGGGCAAAAAAGTGTCATGGGGACCGAAACTGGAGGCAACAGCATCCATTGAGAACTGGGAGACATTGGTAAGCAATTTAGTGGTCAGTTTTTGAGTTTATATGTTTAAAGCACCCAAAAAAAAAAAAAAGAAAGCACAGGGGTTAGAGTCATTTGACAACATCAAAATTATCATCATGAGATATTTGGTCATCTTGAAAGCTATTGTCAGGTCTTTCAAATATGGTATAGACCAGGAATCTCAAACTCACATTCTTGAAGCCACTGTTTCCAGTTGTTTCCCTGCTCCAACACACCTGAGTCAGATTACAGGACCCATCAATTTGAATTTGTTGAAGCAGGGAACCACCTGCAGGACAGTGGCCCTAGAGGGCAAGAGTTTAAGATCCCTGTAACAGATGATGCCAACAGAAGTAGTCCATGTACCAACATGACCAAAACAGCCAGGAGCACCTGAAGTGCATTGATGTGAGCAGACACAGAACATTGGTCAATGTCAAAACAGGCCTTGTACTTTGCTACATAAGGCCGCTAGAAGCTGCTTAACACTAAAACATTATGTCATTTAGGAAAAGCACGAATAGGATGCAAAATGAAAAGTAGGTGAGTTGGGAGAGGTGATATGATGCTTTGGGCTCTGTTACTCATATGGATTTTAATGCCATAATGCACCTTCCAAAACCCTGCTGCTGACCAAACCATTTCTTATTAGTGGTGGGATAATGTGCACTGCTGCATTCCATCCCATCCCAAGGAATGGTTTGAAAAAATAAAACAAATCCAAGACATTAAGTAGACTACATTTTCCCGATTCTGATGCCCTTTTTCTGCAACTTACAGTACTTGCTACCTGATGCCACAGGATAGAACTTGGGAACCAGGAGGACTTCCACAGTGACATTTCATGTTTGTCTAATTGGTTGTATGTTAATAACTTTCATGTTAGATTATTTGAAGTTTATACAGTTTTTGTTTTTAAAAATAATGACTGGATTAATGTTGAACACTGTGGCAACTGTCAGGGCCATGGCTGAACAATAATTAACACAAACACAAGAGGACAAAAAAGTAAAGTTAGCCTCATGCAAGTATTTTAGTCAACTGACAAACTAAATTTTAGGTGAAGATACTCCCACACGGTCAGCTGAGCTTAAAAGCAAACACAAATTTTTGAATTTTGAAACTGGCTAATTCAATTCCATTCATATCCAATAATCAAACAACTACAAAGATAAATAATGTAAAATTATATCCAAACATTCATTATTCATTCATTATCCTAACCGCTTAATCCAATGAAGGATCGTGGGAAAGCTGGAGCCTATTCAATTCAATTCAACTTTATTTGTATAGCACCACTTCACAGCAATGTTGTCACGGGGCACTTTACATACAGAAATCAACATACACATCATTTCAAGCCAATTCACACATATCCTATAATAGAAACCAACTGATTGCATTGAGTCATGACTTCGATCCAATCCCCCATCCTGAGCATGCATGCGGCAACAGTGGGAAGGAAAAAACTCCTCTTTAACAGGAAGAAAACCTCCAGCAGAACCTGGCTCAGGGAGGGCAGCCGTCTGCTTCGACTGGTTGGGGTGGAAGTGAGGGTGATGCTTTGAGGTGGGGTGTGCTTAAATGGCAGCAAGTAAAAATGCAGAGTACATGAGGCCTAGTGGAAATCCCAGCAGTCTTTGGGCGAAAGGCAGGGTACACCCTGGACATCTCGCCAGTCCATCGTAGGGTTTATATCCAAACAGACTATGTCAATACATACAGAGATCACCTTAGCATCTAAATCTTTACAACCTCTAGATTTCATTGATCCAGCTCTCTTAACTCATAGCTTTTAGTGAAGAGTCAATAAAATGACAATCTAAACATATAACAGGTTTTTATCTTGTTCAACTCATAGATGCAGGTAGTTTGGCAACAGTCACAAAACAATCATTTTTTTCCTCATTTAATGTTAGGGTCATAAAAAAAGTTCCCCAAAAAACATTTCTCAAAAGAATAAACTGTGGGATAAACAATCTCCCCAAAAGATTCAGAGATGTTTAGGTTTTGTGATTAGTGATGCACAAGATTAGTCCATAATGTTTAACAAAGGGTTAGCAGAGTGCCTGGGGATTTCATTTGGCATATGGAAGGAAAACATTTTAGCCTTTGGCATGATGCTGCTCTTCTATGGCTGCACATTTCTTAGGCAAAGCCTGTGCAGCCAGTCAGTTAACATCCTGCAATCCCTTTAAGCTTTTAATCAACAATGGCAAACAACTTCCTCAAACTACATCAGTCAAACTGCTGATGATAGCCATCCACATTCCACCCGTCTGCTGCGCAGCCTCTTACTCTGATCCTTCAGGCACTGTCAAAGAGGAGGGTGGCCGCTCGCTGTTGAAAAGACTGCCTTGATCTTTACCAAAAACCTCCTGAAATGCTCCAGCAAACTCAGCTGCACTTTTAGAACAAAAAGTAAATGGGGCTATAGTTTCTGCACTGTCAGGTGAAGCATGGGGAAAGGAATTCCAGCTTGGAAAAAAGAGCTGCTCCGATGGATGAATGATCCTGCGCTGTGTTTTTAATTCATCACCCAGCATGCCCTCTCTGGGACCTGGGAGTGTGTGAGGCTTTCATCATAATAATGCCTCAACACTGACTGTGTAAGTTTGATGTATCTCTGGTGGGTATCAGTGCTGGCCACAAATTTCAACCTAACAGTGAGGAACTAAATAAAACAAGTCCACAGCACACAAAGTGCAGTTCCTTAGAAATGTCTCAGTCAATCACCCTTTAAACGTTGTGGCACTTGCACAGAACTCTTTTTTCCCTTTAAGTCATTCTGTCGATATACTGATATGCTGGAGCTGAAAGAGACACATTGTGCTCTCATTGAGTCAAGCTCTGAGGTGACTCAGAAATTTAAGACAGACTCCAAATGCGAACGTCAAGAAATTTTCTATCATAGTCTGGATACAGTTCTTCCACTTCCAGAACAAAACTTGCCATTATTGTGCAGGAAAGTTCAAACCCTGCACCCCTCAATCTTCTGCCCTTTCACCTCATGACTATGCACTCACACCCGGGAGGGACGGTGCACTGACTGTGAGTGAGTCAGGCTGAGTAAATAAAGACAAGAGACCTACAAATCTAATTTTACCTACATCATGAAAAGATGCATGACCCCAAAATGAACACAGTGGTTATGGCTTATACACAGAGTAGGGAATGATGCTCATCGTGGTTATTATTTCAATTTGTCCTTTAGGCAGTGACATGACCAGGTATTTCCAGTCCAACAAAACCCTCATTTCCTTTTCTCTTCAAGTCTTTTATAATATCTTCCCGTCGTTTGGCATAAAATAACAATGGCATCCCATCTCTTTGCGAGTGTCAGCTTGTGACAACAAGAGAGGAAAAAAAACATCCTGCATTCCACCTTTTCTACCTGGCAGCACTTTGGCCAACCTGTCCCAGCTTTGCTTTGCCCCTTTTTCACCAGTGAAGTCATTCTAACTTTACATACTCATCTCGTTCTCCATCTGTGTGTGAGAGGAATGGGTAATCTCTCCCTGAATGAGGCCAGAGGAAAGACAAGGGGTGAGAGCTGAGCTTAGACATTCAGGACAAAATGTAACTCTCCACATTGTCTCCAGGCCGAGGACCCATCTGGCTGCAGATTTAGTAACTCTGCTTCAATAGAGCTTTGTTTACTTGAGTAGCTAGGTTTACACAGGCAAAGTGGAGGGTTCATATAAAACGCATTAACTGAGAATAATCCTTCTGGTCTTTGTAAATAGGATGTAATGATGGGGGATGTCCAAAGAGGCTAATCATTCTGAAAAAATACTCTGAGAGGCTAATTTGTGTGCAGGCAGTTGTTCAACACCAGATCGCCTGATCTGTACCATCGTCGATCCAAACATATCCGTGTCACACAGTTTCAGACTGAATGTTAACACTGCAACCAAACTGAAACAACTTTCTCTGTTCCTAAAGCAAAGAACCCTTAATTCGCCAAACATTTTCATCCAAATTTTACTACTGAGTCAATTTCATAAAACTGATCCAAGAATTCTTAAACTGTGGGCAGGATTTCATGTAAAGTTTTGCAGCATGAACGTCTGGGCACATAGTCTGTGTGGCAACATGCAAAATCACCCTCCCTCTACCTGAGAATCATTTCTCACAGATCCATCAGTTTATCTATAATCTATAATCATGTATATCGTCAATAACTTAAAATAACTGGTACAATGATTTTCCAGTGTTGCTGTTTTCTCAAATCAACAAACCAAAAATGAACCTTATAAAACTTTCATCAGAGATCTGTGCTGGCACAGTAGCGTGCAAAGATTTAGGCACCCTTTCCGGGACTGTAAATGTCATTATTAAGATCCAAATTTAGAAAAGGTTCAGAAAAGATTACATGGATATTCTGTTTTTGTACAAAATGACTTCTGAATAATCATGGTCTTATCTCCAGAAGGCAGCAGTCAGAGCAGCTTTTGTCTGGAGACTCAAAGGCTTTCCCTGCATTCAAACTCAGTTGAGTTCCTCAGATAAAAGCCATGACAGGGTACATTTTTTGTCATCTAAAACAACTCAAACATAAAGGAATTTTATAGTAATTTGAACAAGAACTAACTGGATTTTTATAGTGTGTTACTTTTCTAACAATTATATATTCATGTTCCCATGTGTTAAAACATAAATATTCTGTCTGAACAAATAAAGTGAGAAAGTAAATAACTGTCTGAAGCTGTCTGATACTTTTGAGAAATTTGAGCTCTAAGCACACTTATCAAAAGCTCAAACCTGAAAGAGTCCTACCAACTGTTAAGGCATGGTTAAAAACAGAAGATTAGGTGATTCAAAATGTAAAGGTTTGTAAATACACAGACTCCCCGAGTTTCGGCTTAACAACCAGCAGCTATAGTCTCCTTTTAAAAGCAAATAGCTTATTCCCCCAATAAATGGTCATGTACAAAGTTTACAAGTAGCTCCTTCATCAGCTGGTAATCCCTTTAACCTTTGTCATCAAATGGAGGATCAAGATAACATTTTCAGCAGGCTGCTTGTAAGATCACTAGAAAAACAAAGTAAAACCTCACTTTGACTGCAGCAGGAAGGTTTTACAGACGCTGCAGTGGTGGAGTATTATTTTATTATGAAGCAATAAAACACAAAATGAGCAATGTTGGAGGAGACATCACAAGAAAACTTCTCTTGAATTGTCAGAAGAAAAGTCACCATCAGATGTTTTCAAATTAATATCTGAATAGGCTCATTAACTGCTGAGAACAAATTTAGGTGAACAATGAGAAAAAGATGCCCAAACTTTTACAAGCCCGTTGTATCAAAGATTTCCAAAAAGAAGGAGAACCTCAGCAGCTACACAGCACGTTCACAACTAGTCTCCTGGTTGTCCTGCAGTAACATGAGCTGACAATGTATGATGTGACTACTATCGCTATTAACAAGCAAGCCAGTGTTGAATTATTCTATCAAATTATAAATCTATAATAACACTGGCACTGTTACAACTGTTACTGTTGTGCATTTGGTTAGAGTAATGTGATGACTGTGTTGTCTGGCTGCCAGACAAGGTGTCTACAATGCTGAGCAGACATGCTCTCATAGGATCACACAGTGTCCTCAGCAGGTCAGATGGAGCCATTTAGAAAAAAAAGTAAATAAGAATGTTTGTGCTTGCCATATGAAATAACAAAGCCGTGATCACACGAGTGACTTAGTTAGTTCATCAGACTTCCTTCTTTTGGCTTGCATGACCAAAGTCATCCGAGGAGTGAAAATGAATGTTTGATTTTAGTGTGAGTTTTGTATGTGTGTTCAAGCTTGATGTATGTCTCTGTGCTTGAGGAAAACGGGTGTATTCTGTGCTTTAAACGTGCTTGTGTGAAAACACGAGTGTTTGTTTGCTTCTAGGCCTTAACTGTGAACTCAGGATGAGTGATTGAGAGGGCCATAAACAACTGAGGAAGCAGAAACACACAGACACCCTATCTGGACTGTACTCGTGATTCTGAATGAGGTTGAGGAAGGAGAGCCATCGGCTCTGCTCGTGGCCAAGGTCCAATGAAAACAGCGGTGCTGTTAAAAGCCCCCCTGGATGAGTCCCAGAGGTAGGTGGAGCGGACAGAATGAGGGCCTGGGTTTAGAGGTTCAGAGGTACGTCCTGTTGTTAATGAGATCACCCCATTGGGCCTCTCTGGCTCTGAGCCCTCACATTACCTCATCAGTCACACCACCACTGCCACAACCTTAAATACCGGGCCCAGGCAACACTACCCGGACAATATGCACATCACTGTATCCCCCAGAAGTGATCACAATCATATGTGAATCTCCATGTGAACACAAAGCAAGTGCCACATCATGCTGAGATGGTCTTTAGTACTTCATAATGAACAAGCCTCAGTCTGTGTGCTGATCTGTACAGAGATGCATGCATTATTTGGGCACCCTTGGTTGGGTGTCTTTTTTGTAACTACAAAAGTGACCCAGAAAAGGAGAAATTGTTGCATTTGCAGGTGTGTAGATATCTGAATGAGAAGACCCCCCACACATAAACACCCTTTCTGCTATCCTCTTCTTAGGGTCTCCTCTTCTGCATAATTATCCCGAAATCACCTCAACTACCCTAATAATTAAAGCCGCACTCCTTTCCGTAGTTTTCCTCTGAGTCCGAGCGTCATACCCACGGTTTCGATACGACCAACTGATACATCTTATCTGAAAAAACTTCCTTCCTTTAACCCTCGCCCTGGTTATTTGACACCTGGCCCTCCCAATTGCATTCGCAGGGCTTCCTCCACAAATATAACCCAAGGAGCCGTGCCTGAACTAAAGGGTTACTTTGATAGGGTAAATCATGAGGGTTAAAACCCCTCCAGCTCCTCATACATTTTAGAAAGAAGGGGTTCGAACCCTACCTGAAGAGATCAAAACTCTTAGTGCTTCCACTACACTACTTCCTAGTAAGGTCAGCTAATTTAAGCTCTTGGGCTCATGCCCCAAACATGTTGGTTAAAGTCCTTCCTTTGCTAATGAGCCCTTATATCCTATTCGTTCTGCTTTTTGAACTAGGCCTTGGAACCATGATTACCTTTACGAGTTCACATTGACTCCTCGCATGAATAGGCCTTGAAATAAACACTCTCGCAATTATCCCACTAATAATGCATCAACACCACCCCCGTGCAGTTGAAGCAGCCACTAAATACTTCTTAACACAAGCTGCCGCCGCAGCCATACTACTTTTTACTGCAACTACAAACGCATACCTAACAGGCCAATGGGATATTCAGCAGATACACCACCCCTTGTCCGCAACAATCATAACTCTTGCTCTAGCACTCAAAATTGGCCTTGCCCCCCTCCACGCCTGACTCCCCGAAGTGCTTCAGGGCCTCGACTTAACCACAGGCCTCATCCTCTCTACCTGACAAAAACTCGCCCCTTTCGCCATTCTCCTCCAGCTTCCCCCCACCAATGGAACAACCCTTATTGCTTTAGGAATGCTTTCGATCCTCGTTGGAGGGTGGGGCGGCTTGAATCAAACACAACTTCGAAAAATCCTTGCCTACTCCTCAATTGCCCACCTTGGTTGGATAATACTAATCCTACATTTTTGCCCCAACCTCACTATTCTAGCACTTATCACCTACCTTGTCATAACATTTTCAGCATTCCTTACATTCAAACTTAATAAAGCTCTTACCATTAATATACTTGCTTCCTCATGAACAAAAGCCCCCATACTCACCTCCCTTGCCCCCCTTATTCTCCTCTCCTTAGCGGGCCTACCCCCCTTAACAGGATTTATGCCAAAATGACTCATTTTACAAGAATTAACAAAACAAGACCTACCCCTTGCAGCAACACTAGCAGCTCTGTCCGCACTACTGAGCCTCTACTTCTACCTTCGCCTCTCATACGCCATAGCACTAACAATATCCCCAAACAATATTATCGGAATAACCCCATGACGTCTCCAAACAAGCCAAATAACCCTCCCCCTCGCCATCACAACTTCTATGACAATCTGCCTCCTTCCTGTTGTCCCAGGCATCACAACCCTTCTCATGCTTTAAGAAACTTAGGATAGCATATTCAGACCAAGGGCCTTCAAAGCCTTAAGCGGAAGTGAAAATCTTCCAGTTTCTGCTAAGACTTACGGGACACTAACCCACATCTTCTGCATGCAAAGCAGACACTTTAATTAAGCTAAAGCCTCTCTAGACAGGCAGGCCTCGATCCTACAAACTCTTAGTTAACAGCTAAGCGCTCAAACCAGCGAGCATCCATCTAGACTTTCCCCGCCTAGCTTCCACAAAATAGGCGGGGAAAGCCCCGGCAGGGTTTAGCCTGCTTCTTTAGATTTGCAATCTAACGTGTAACACCCCAGGACTTGATAAGAAGAGGGCTTTAACCTCTGTCTATGGGTCTACAATCCACCGCTTAAGCTCAGCCATCTTACCTGTGGCAATCACACGATGATTCTTCTCTACTAACCATAAAGATATCGGCACCCTTTATATAGTGTTTGGTGCCTGGGCCGGAATAGTCGGCACAGCCCTAAGCCTCCTAATCCGAGCGGAACTAAGCCAACCTGGCTCACTCTTAGGTGATGACCAGATTTATAATGTTATCGTTACAGCACATGCCTTTGTAATAATCTTCTTTATAGTAATGCCAATCATGATTGGTGGTTTCGGGAACTGATTAATTCCCCTTATGATTGGGGCTCCCGACATGGCCTTTCCTCGAATGAACAACATAAGCTTCTGACTTCTCCCTCCCTCCTTTCTTCTCCTTTTAGCCTCATCAGGTGTCGAGGCAGGGGCCGGAACAGGTTGAACAGTCTACCCCCCTCTGTCTGGGAACTTAGCCCACGCAGGAGCATCCGTCGATTTGACTATTTTTTCACTCCACCTAGCAGGGATCTCATCTATCCTTGGGGCCATTAACTTTATTACAACAATTATTAACATAAAACCTCCTGCAATTTCCCAATACCAGACTCCTCTTTTTGTCTGAGCCGTCCTGATTACAGCTGTTCTTCTCCTCTTGTCCCTTCCTGTTTTAGCCGCTGGCATCACCATGCTTCTAACAGATCGAAACCTTAACACCACCTTTTTTGACCCCTCAGGAGGAGGCGATCCTATTTTATATCAACATCTGTTCTGATTCTTCGGGCATCCAGAGGTTTACATCCTAATCCTTCCCGGGTTCGGGATGGTCTCCCATATCATTGCCTATTACTCAGGCAAAAAAGAACCTTTTGGCTATATAGGAATGGTATGAGCCATGATGGCCATTGGCCTTCTAGGCTTCATTGTATGAGCCCACCAAATGTTCACCGTAGGGATAGACGTCGATACTCGAGCATACTTTACATCCGCTACAATAATTATTGCAATCCCTACGGGGTAAAAGTCTTCAGCTGACTAGCGACTCTGCACGGAGGAGCCATCAAATGAGAAACTCCCCTCCTTTGAGCCCTCGGTTTTATTTTCCTCTTTACAGTAGGAGGCTTGACAGGGATTGTCTTAGCAAACTCCTCCCTAGACATCGTTCTTCATGACACTTACTACGTAGTCGCCCACTTCCATTATGTCCTATCTATGGGAGCAGTATTCGCCATTATTGCTGCATTTGTACACTGATTCCCGCTATTTTCAGGCTACACCCTTCACAATACTTGAACAAAAATTCATTTTGGGGTAATATTCGTTGGTGTCAATCTGACATTCTTCCCTCAACATTTCCTAGGATTAGCAGGAATGCCCCGACGCTACTCCGACTACCCAGACGCCTACACCCTGTGAAACACAGTTTCATCCATTGGCTCCCTAATCTCCCTAATTGCTGTCATCATGTTCTTGTTCATTATTTGAGAGGCTTTCGCTGCAAAACGAGAAGTCCTCTCAGTTGAGCTTACTGCAACCAACGTTGAATGACTACACGGCTGCCCTCCCCCTTATCACACCTTTGAAGAACCTGCATTTGTCCAAATCCAACAAGCCTAGCCTACTGGAGTACGAGAAAGGGAGGAATTGAACCCCCATAAGCTGGTTTCAAGCCAGTCACATAACCACTCTGTCACTTTCTTTAATGAGGCCCTAGTTAAAACTTATAACATTGCTTTGTCAAGGCAAAATTGTGGGTTAAACTCCCGCGGACCTCAAAATATGGCATACCCCTCCCAACTAGGATTCCAAGATGCAGCTTCACCAGTAATAGAAGAACTTCTCCACTTTCACGACCACGCCTTAATGATCATTTTCCTCATCAGCACCTTAGTACTTTATATTATTGTAGCTATGATTTCAGCTAAGCTCACCAATAAATTAATTCTAGATTCCCAAGAAATCGAGATTATTTGAACTATCCTACCAGCAATTGTGCTAGTACTCATCGCCCTCCCCTCCCTACGAATTCTTTACCTAATGGACGAAATTAATGACCCCCACCTAACAATTAAAGCTATAGGACATCAGTGATATTGAAGCTATGAATATACAGACTATGAAGACCTGGGATTCGACTCATACATAATCCCAACTGAAGACCTAACCCCTGGCCAATTTCGCCTCCTCGAAGCAGATCACCGCATGGTTATCCCCGTAGAATCCCCAGTTCGAGTCCTAGTCTCCGCGGAAGATGTCCTTCACTCCTGGGCAGTCCCAAGCCTCGGGGTAAAAATGGATGCAATCCCCGGCCGTCTAAATCAAACTACATTCATTACCTCTCACTCGGGAGTTTACTACGGTCAATGTTCTGAAATTTGTGGCGCAAACCACAGCTTTATGCCAATCGTCGTTGAGGCCGTTCCCCTAGAACACTTTGAAAACTGATCCTCCCTTATGCTTGAAGACGCCTCGTTGGGAAGCTAAACTAGGAAAAGCGTTAGCCTTTTAAGCTAAAGAATGGTGGCTCCTAACCACCCCTAACGGCATGCCACAACTAAACCCCCTTCCCTGATTAAAGACCCTTGCCTACGCTTGACTACTCTTTATCGCCCTCCACCCATCCAAAGTTGTATCATATACATACCCAAAAGACCTATCAACAAAAACTCTAGAAATTCCAAAAACCGAACCCTGACGCTGACTAGCTCGATAAACTTCTTCGACCAATTTATAAGCCCTACATTTTTAGGAATCCCTCTCATTGCTTTAGCACTCTCTCTCCCATGACTCCTATTCCCAAATCCCCAAACCCGCTGACTAACCAACCGTCTTGTCACCCTTCAAGCCCTATTTGTTAGCCAATTCACCAAACAAATCTTTCAGCCTATCAATGCCGCCGGTCATAAATGAGCAGCCCTTTTAACAGGTCTTATGCTCTTCCTTATTACCCTAAATATGTTAGGCCTTCTACCCTACACATACACACCAACTACACAACTCTCCCTGAATATAGCACTTGCCTTCCCCCTCTGACTAGCCACAGTTATTATTGGTATGCGTAACCAACCTACCCATGCTCTCGGCCACTTACTACCAGAAGGTACCCCAGTACCCTTAATTCCTGTCTTAATCATCATCAAAACCATTAGCCTGTTTATTCGCCCCCTTGCCCTAGGAGTTCGACTAACAGCAAACTTAACAGCAGGCCATTTACTTATCCAGCTCATTGCAACCGCTGCCTTTGTCCTTCTTCCTTTAATACCAGTTGTTGCTGTCGTAACTTTTACCGTTCTTTTACTTCTCACCATCCTCGAAGTAGCTGTAGCAATAATTCAAGCATACGTATTTGTCCTTCTTCTTAGCCTGTACTTACAAGAAAACGTTTAATGGCTCATCAAGCACACGCATATCATATAGTAGACCCCAGCCCCTGACCCCTCACAGGGGCAATTGCCGCACTTCTAATAACATCCGGCCTAGCAATCTGAATACACTTTCACTCTACAACCCTTATAACTCTCGGTGTAATTCTTCTCCTTTTAACAATTTATCAGTGATGACGGGATATTGTACGAGAAGGCACATTTCAAGGGCACCACACCCCTCCTGTACAAAAAGGGCTTCGTTACGGAATAATCCTCTTCATTACCTCAGAAGTTTTCTTCTTTCTAGGATTCTTTTGAGCCTTCTACCACTCCAGCCTGGCTCCCACCCCTGAACTAGGCGGCTGCTGACCCCCTGCCGGCATTACAGCCTTAGACCCGTTTGAAGTTCCCCTCCTAAACACAGCAGTCCTTCTGGCCTCCGGTGTAACAGTAACCTGAGCCCATCACAGCATTATAGAAGGACAGCGAAAACAGGCTATTCAATCCCTGACCTTAACCATCCTTCTTGGCTTCTACTTCACATTCCTCCAAGCGATAGAATACTACGAAGCACCCTTTACTATCGCAGACGGGGCCTACGGCTCTACATTCTTTGTTGCAACTGGTTTCCATGGCCTTCACGTCATCATCGGCTCCACCTTCCTAGCTATTTGCCTACTCCGTCAAGCTCAGTATCACTTCACCTCAGAACACCATTTCGGCTTTGAAGCTGCCGCATGATACTGACATTTTGTCGATGTTGTTTGACTTTTCCTGTATATCTCCATCTACTGATGAGGCTCCTAACCTTTCTAGTATTAATTCCAGTACCCGTGACTTCCAATCACTTAGTCTTGGTTAAAATCCAAGGAAAGGTAATGAACCTTCTCACCACTATAATCGCCATCTCCGTAATTCTTTCTCTCATCTTAATACTCATCTCTTTCTGACTTCCACAAATTACACCAGACTCCCAAAAACTTTCCCCATACGAATGCGGCTTCGATCCTTTAGGGTCCGCCCGTCTGCCCTTCTCCCTCCGATTCTTCCTAGTTGCCATCTTATTCCTCCTCTTTGACCTAGAAATCGCCCTCCTTCTCCCTCTTCCCTGAGCAGACCAACTCTCCACCCCGCTTCTCACTTTCATGTGGGCCTCCCTGGTCCTCGCACTCTTAACCCTCGGCCTGGCCTATGAATGAACGCAAGGCGGACTAGAATGAGCAGAATAGACAGTTAGTTTAATAAAAACATTTGATTTCGGCTCAAAAACCTGTGGTTTAAGTCCATAACTGCCTAATGACCCCTGTCCACTTTGTTTTCTCCTCAATATTTATTCTAGGACTAGCAGGCCTGGCGTTCCATCGAACACACCTGCTCTCTGCCCTGCTATGCCTAGAGGGAATGATGCTGTCCTTGTTTATTGGCCTAGCCCTTTGGACCCTACAACTTGATTCCACAAACTTTTCAACCGCCCCTATGATCCTACTAGCCTTTTCTGCATGTGAGGCCAGCGCTGGCCTCGCGCTCATGGTCGCCACTGCTCGTACCCACGGATCCGATCGCCTTAAAAACCTAAACCTTCTACAATGCTAAAAATTCTTATCCCCACCATCATGCTTCTTCCAACAATTTGATTTACCCCCTCCGCCCGCTTATGGTCCACAGCTCTCCTTCACAGCCTAATCATTGCAGTGGCCAGCTTTAGCTGATTTAAAACACCCGCGGAAACCGGATGAACATTGCTTGGCCCCTATCTAGCAGTAGACCATCTGTCAGCCCCTCTTCTCGTCCTAACCTGCTGGCTGCTACCCCTCATAATTTTAGCTAGCCAAAACCACACCCGCATAGAACCAGAAAATCGTCAATGAACATACATTTCCCTTATAATTTCCCTTCAAATCTTTTTAATTATAGCCTTCGGAGCCACAGAACTAATCCTCTTTTACGTAATATTTGAAGCAACCCTTGTCCCAACACTTTTTATCATCACACAATGAGGCAACCAAACCGAGCGACTCAACGCCGGCACGTATTTCCTTTTTTACACCCTAGCAGGGTCCCTCCCCCTTCTTGTAGCTCTTCTCCTTCTCCAAAACACAACAGGCACCCTGTCTTTATTAACCCTCCAATTTACCCCTCCAATAGGCCTTTCAACTTATACAGACAAGCTATGGTGGGCGGGCTGCCTATTAGCCTTTCTAGTCAAAATGCCCCTCTATGGGGCCCACCTCTGACTTCCAAAAGCCCACGTAGAAGCCCCCATCGCAGGCTCAATAATTCTGGCAGCAGTTCTTCTAAAACTGGGCGGCTATGGGATAATTCGAATAATAGCAATGCTAGAACCCCTAACCAAAGAACTCAGCTTCCCCTTTATCGTCCTGGCACTATGAGGAGTAATTATAACCGGATCCATCTGTCTCCGTCAAACAGACTTAAAATCTCTAATTGCCTACTCCTCCGTCAGCCACATGGGCTTAGTCGCAGCTGGAGTTCTGATCCAAACCCCCTGAGGGCTCGCCGGTGCCCTTATTCTTATAATTGCCCATGGCCTTACATCTTCTGCCCTTTTTTGCCTAGCCAACACCAATTATGAGCGAACCCACAGTCGAACAATGCTTCTAGCCCGTGGGTTACAAATAGTCCTCCCCTTAATAACCGCCTGATGGTTTATCGCTAGCCTTGCAAACCTTGCACTTCCTCCTCTCCCAAATCTAATAGGCGAACTTATAATCATCACCTCTTTATTTAACTGATCCTACCCTACCATTATCTTAACCGGTCTAGGAACATTAATTACAGCAGGCTATTCCCTTTACATATTCTTAATGACTCAACGGGGCCCTGTCCCCACCCACATCATCGCACTAGAGCCTAACCACTCACGCGAACATCTCCTCATGCTTCTCCACCTAGTCCCGCTCCTCTTACTAGTCCTTAAGCCCGAACTTATCTGAGGGTGAGTAATGTGCTGATATAGTCTAATTAAAGACATTAGATTGTGATTCTAGAGATAGAGGTTAAAATCCTCTTGTTTGCCGAGAGAGGCTTGACAGCAACAATGACTGCTAATCCTTGTCCCCTCGGTTAAATTCCGAGGTTCCCTCGCCTTGCTTCTAAAGGATAACAGCTCATCCGTTGGTCTTAGGAACCAAAAACTCTTGGTGCAAATCCAAGTAGTAGCTATGCACTACGCCCCTATTTTCATGACCTCCAGCCTTGTACTAATTTTTTTCCTGCTCCTTACCCCCCTTCTCTCGACACTCTCCCCCTACCCTAAAACCCCTGACTGAGCCCTCAATCAAGTAAAAACAGCAGTAAAACTAGCCTTTTTTGTTAGCCTCCTCCCCTTATTCCTTTTTTTAAATCAAGGGGCCGAAGTTATCACCACAACCTGGGGTTGAACTAACACCTTAACTTTTGATATCAACATTAGCCTAAAATTCGACTTTTACTCCGTCATCTTTACCCCATTGCCTTATACGTAACCTGATCCATTCTCGAATTCGCATCCTGATACATGCACATAGACCCACTAATAAACCGCTTCTTTAAATACCTGCTCACCTTTTTAATTGCCATAATTATCCTAGTGACTGCCAACAATTTATTTAAACTTTTTATTGGGTGAGAGGGAGTCGGCATCATGTCCTTCCTCCTAATCAGCTGATGATACGGACGAGCCGACGCCAACACCGCAGCCCTCCAAGCCGTCCTTTATAACCGAATTGGGGACATTGGCCTCATCTTCGCAATAGCATGAATCGCCACTAAACTTAACTCATGGGAGCTTCAACAAATTTTTGCTAACACCAAAGACCTGGACCTTACCTTCCCCCTCCTAGGACTCATTCTAGCTGCCACAGGTAAGTCCGCCCAGTTCGGCCTTCACCCCTGGCTTCCCTCCGCCATAGAGGGCCCAACACCGGTCTCTGCCCTACTGCACTCCAGCACAATAGTAGTTGCGGGAATCTTTCTGCTTATTCGCTTAAGCCCCCTCACAGAAGGCAACTCTACTGCTCTCACAACCTGCCTCTGCCTTGGAGCTATTACCACCTTATTTACCGCAACATGCGCACTTACCCAAAACGACATTAAAAAGATCGTTGCATTCTCCACCTCAAGTCAACTAGGCCTTATAATAGTCACCATCGGCCTAAACCAACCGCAACTCGCCTTCCTGCATATCTGTACACACGCTTTCTTTAAAGCAATATTATTCCTCTGCTCCGGCTCAATCATCCACAGCCTCAACGATGAACAAGATATTCGAAAAATAGGAGGTCTACAACACCTGACCCCTTTCACTTCCTCTTGCCTCACAGTCGGGAGTCTTGCCCTAACAGGCACCCCCTTCCTCGCAGGCTTCTTCTCAAAAGACGCAATCATTGAAGCCCTAAACACATCCTATCTTAACGCCTGAGCCCTTGTCCTAACCCTTATCGCAACTTCATTCACAGCTATTTATAGCCTACGCGTAGTCTTTTTTGTATCTATAGGATACCCCCGATTTAACTCTTTCTCCCCTATCAACGAAAATAACCCAATGGTTATTAATCCTATTAAACGACTAGCTTGAGGAAGTATCGTCGCAGGCCTTCTAATTACATCCAATATTCTCCCAGTAAAAACCCCCGTAATATCAATGCCTCTTCCCCTTAAACTAGCTGCACTGACTGTAACAATCGTCGGCATCCTGCTCGCACTCGAACTTGCTTCTCTAACTAACAAACAATTCAAAATCACCCCTAATCTCCCATACCACCATTTCTCAAACATGCTCGGATTTTTTCCTGCACTAGTCCACCGCTTCTACCCCAACATCGCCCTTCTACTTGGCCAAACCATTGCCTCTCAAACAGTAGACCAAACTTGACTAGAAAAAACAGGACCCAAAGCTGTTGTTTCCCTCAACACCCCCCTCGTAATTATAACCAGCAACATCCAACGAGGTTTAATTAAAACCTACCTCTCCCTATTCTTCCTCACAACTGCATTAACCACCCTTCTATTTATTTATCTAGATAGCTCGTAAAGCCCCTCGGCTTGAACCCCGAGTTAATTCTAACACCACAAATAAAGTTAATAATAGAACCCACGCCGCCAAAATTAATAACCCTCCCCCATGAGAATACATCAAAGCAACCCCACCAATATCACCTCGAAATACTCCTACTTCATCTGCCTCATCAACGGGCACCCATGATTCCTTGTACCAGCCCCCCCAAAACATCCCAGACATGACCACAACCCCTAGCAAGTAAAGCAATATTACCCCATACACTCGCCAGCTTCCCCAACCCTCGGGATAAGGCTCAGCAGCTAACGCCGCTGAGTATGCAAATACTACTAGCATCCCCCCCCAAATAAATCAAAAATAAAACCAACGACAAAAAAGACCCGCCATGCCCTGCTAATACACCACACCCCATTCCAGCAACCACCACCAGCCCTAAAGCCGCAAAATACGGGGAAGGATTCGAAGCAACAGCTGCCAGCCCTACTACTAAACTAAACAATAACAAATACATAATATACACCATAATTCTCACCAGGGTTTTAACCAGGACTAGCGACTTGAAAAACCACCGTTGTAATTCAACTACAAGAACTTCTTAATGGCCAACCTCCGAAAAACACACCCCCTACTAAAAATTGCCAACGACGCACTAGTTGATCTCCCCGCTCCCGCTAACATTTCTGTTTGATGAAACTTCGGCTCTCTACTAGGACTCTGCCTAGGTGCCCAAATCCTTACAGGATTATTCCTCGCAATACACTACACATCTGACATTGCCACTGCCTTCTCCTCCGTCGCCCACATCTGTCGTGACGTAAACTACGGCTGACTTATCCGTAACTTGCATGCAAACGGGGCCTCCTTCTTCTTTATTTGTATCTACATTCACATCGGCCGAGGACTTTACTATGGCTCTTACCTATATAAAGAAACATGAAATGTAGGAGTCATTCTTCTCCTATTAGTTATAGCAACCGCTTTCGTAGGCTATGTCCTCCCTTGAGGCCAAATATCCTTCTGAGGCGCCACTGTAATCACAAACCTTCTCTCCGCTATCCCCTATATCGGAAACTCCCTAGTCCAATGAATCTGAGGGGGCTTTTCAGTAGACAACGCCACCCTAACACGATTCTTTGCTTCCACTTCCTCCTCCCTTTCATTATTGCTGCCACCACAATAGTTCACCTAATTTTCCTTCACGAGACAGGCTCCAATAACCCAACGGGCCTAAACTCCGACACGGATAAAATCTCGTTCCACCCCTACTTCTCTTATAAAGACCTCCTAGGCTTCGCAGCCCTACTATTTGCTCTTATTGCCCTAGCTCTTTTTTCCCCTAACCTCCTTGGAGATCCTGACAACTTTATCCCTGCAAACCCACTAGTCACCCCGCCACACATTAAACCTGAATGGTATTTCCTCTTCGCCTACGCCATTCTTCGTTCAATCCCTAACAAGCTTGGAGGAGTGCTCGCCCTTCTCGCCTCTATTCTGATCCTGATAGTCGTACCCCTCCTCCACACCTCCAAACAACGAGGTCTCACCTTCCGCCCCTTTACACAATTCTTATTCTGACTTCTAGTAGCAGACGTAATTATTCTTACTTGAATTGGAGGTATGCCAGTCGAACACCCCTTCATCATTATCGGACAAGTCGCATCTTTTCTGTACTTCTCCCTCTTTCTCTTCCTCTCCCCAGTTATAGGATGAATCGAAAATAAACTACTCAAATGACACTGCACTAGTAGCTCAATGTCCAGAGCGCCGGTCTTGTAAGCCGGAGGCCGAAGGTTAAAGTCCTTCCTATTGCTTCAAAGAAGAAGGATTCTAACCCCCACCGCTAGCTCCCAGGGCTAGAATTCTAAATTAAACTATTCTTTGCCGAGCACCGCCATTAGTACATATATGGAATTCCCCATACCATCATCCAACCATACTATTAATGACAACATACATATTATGTCCTACATACATTAATTGATTTAGTACATGTGACATATATATACAAGTTTAAGAAAAACATAATATTAAATTAAACATATTTGTCAATCGAAGATTTACATAGACTAAAATTGAAGCAGACAAAAACTGATTTTAAAATAACGAAATTTAAGACCTAACACATAAATCCATATGTCAAGATATACCAGGACTCAAAATCTCGTCAAATCTCACTATTTTAATGTAGTAAGAGACCACCATCAGTTGATTTCTTAATGCATACTCTCCTTGTAAGGTCAGGGACAGAAATTGTGGGGGTTTCACTTAGTGAACTATTCCTGGCATTTGGTTCCTATTTCAGGGCCATTACTTGAATTATTCCCCATTCTTTCCTTGACGCTGGCATAAGTTAATGGTGGAATACATACGACTCGTTACCCAGCATGCCGGGCGTTCACTCTAATGGGCAAGGGGTTCTCTTTTTTTTTTTTTCCTTTCACTTTGCATTTCAGAGTGCACACGGGAATAGCTGACAAGGTTGAACATTTCCTTGGTACCAACCAGATAGTCCAATTATTTTAAAATATTGATAGACGAATTGCATAACTGATATCAAGAGCATAAAGATTGATTTTTTCTCCTAACATTTCCCTTATCACACCCCTCGGCTTTTGCGCGTTAAACCCCCCTACCCCCCTACACTCCTGAGATAGTATTACTCCTGCAAACCCCCCCGGAAACAGGAAAGTCTCGATTGTGTAATTAGCCGTTCTAAAGTTCATCTATTTATAATATTACAATAATGCAAATGCTAGCGTAGCTTAACTAAAGCATGACACTGAAGATGTTAAGACGAACCCTAGAATGGTTCCGTAAGCACAAAGGCTTGGTCCTGACTTTTATCAGCTTTAACTAAACTTATACATGCAAGTATCCGCGCCCTCGTGAGAATGCCCTCTCGTCTTCCACCCGAAGACAAGGAGCAGGTATCAGGCACAATCCTTATTAGCCCATGACACCTTGCTTAGCCACACCCCCAAGGGAACTCAGCAGTGATAAACATTAAGCCATAAGTGCAAACTTGACTTAGTTACGGTTAAGAGGGCCGGTAAAACTCGTGCCAGCCACCGCGGTTATACGAGAGGCCCAAGTTGATAGAGCACGGCGTAAAGCGTGGTTAAGAATAACTTTGAAACTAAAGCCGAACACTCTTCGAACTGTTATACGTGCTCGAGAACAGTAAGCCCATTCACGAAAGTAGCTTTAACATTTCTGACCCCACGAAAGCTGAGGGACAAACTGGGATTAGATACCCCACTATGCTCAGCCATAAACTTTGACAGTAAAGTACAACCACTGTTCGCCAGGGAACTACGAGCAATAGCTTAAAACCCAAAGGACTTGGCGGTGCTTCAAACCCACCTAGAGGAGCCTGTTCTAGAACCGATAATCCCCGTTAAACCTCACCCTCTCTTGTTCTTTTCAGCCTATATACCGCCGTCGTCAGCTTACCCTGTGAAGGGCTAACAGTAAGCGCAATCAGTAATACTCAAAACGTCAGGTCGAGGTGTAGCATATGAGAGGGGAAGAAATGGGCTACATTTTCTATATCAGAACACACGGATAATGAGATGAAAAATCATTAGAAGGAGGATTTAGCAGTAAGCAAAAAATAGAGTGTTTTGCTGAAACTGGCCCTGAAGCGCGTACACACCGCCCGTCACTCTCCCCGAGCCATATTCAGACAATACATAAAAAATCATTCTCGGTAAAGGGGAGGCAAGTCGTAACATGGTAAGTGTACCGGAAGGTGCACTTGGATAAACTCAGGGTTTAGCTAAGCACAGATATAGCGTCTCCCTTACACCGAGAAGTCACCCGTGCAAACCGGGTCGCCCTGAAGCCTAACAGCTAGCCCTCCCCCAAAAATCCAACCAAACTATATCTATACCCCCTAATACAGTTAAACCTTTAATTAAATCATTTTTCCCCTCTAGTATGGGCGACAGAAAAAGAACTAGGCGCAATAAAGAAAGTACCGCAAGGGAAAGCTGAAAAAGAAATGAAACAATTCAGTAAAGCACAAAAAAGCAGAGACTACTCCTCGTACCTTTTGCATCATGTTCTAGCTAGTGCCCTTCGAGCAAAAAGCATTTTAGTTCGATACCCCGAAACCAGGTGAGCTACTCCAAGACAGCCTAATAAAAGGGCCTACCCGTCTCTGTGGCAAAAGAGTGGGGAGAGCTTCGAGTAGAGGTGACAGACCTACCGAACCTTGTTATAGCTGGTTACCTAAGAAATGAATAGAAGTTCAGCCTCTTAACTTCTTTCCTCACATAAAGACCTCCTTAACTGAGACACTAAAGAAGTTTAGAAAGTTAGTCAAAAGGGGTACAGCCCTTTTGAAACAGTATACAACTTTCCTTAGATGGATAAGGATCAAACTCAACAAAGGCAAGATATTTTGGTGGGCCTAGAAGCAGCCACCCTTCCAGAAAGCGTTAAAGCTCAAATATTCACCCAAACCCTAAAATCCCGACAATTTAATCCGACTCCACTAACATTATTAGGTCACCCCATATTTACATATGGGGGCGATTATGCTAGTATGAGTAACTAGAGAGTACAGACTCTCCCTTGCACAAGTGTACCCCGGAACGAACCCCCACCGGACATTAAACGGCCCCAAAAAAAGAGGGCACCAGGCCAAAAAGAGAGCACAAGAAAACCGCCTGCAAACAACCGTTAATCCCACACTGGTGTGCTAATATGGAAAGACTAAAAGGAGAAGAAGGAACTCGGCAAATCACTCAAGCCCCGCCTGTTTACCAAAAACATCGCCTCTTGCATAAATAAGTATAAGAGGTCCCGCCTGCCCTGTGACTAGAATGTTTAACGGCCGCGGTATTTTGACCGTGCGAAGGTAGCGCAATCACTTGTCTTTTAAATGGAGACCTGTATGAATGGCATAACGAGGGCTTAACTGTCTCCTTCCCCCCGTCAATGAAATTGATCTCCCCGTGCAGAAGCGGGGATATTCATATAAGACGAGAAGACCCTATGGAGCTTTAGACGACAAGACGGCCCATGTTAATACCCCCAAAATAAAGGAACAAACCACCAACCCCCCGTTTTAATGTCTTTGGTTGGGGCGACCGCGGGGAAACACAAAACCCCCATGTGGAATGAGAGTACCCCTCTTACAACTAAGAGCCACAGCTCTAAGTAACAGAATCTCTGACCTTAAGATCCGGCAATGCCGATCAACGGACCGAGTTACCCTAGGGATAACAGCGCAATCCTCTTTTAGAGCCCATATCGACAAGAGGGTTTACGACCTCGATGTTGGATCAGGACATCCTAAAGGTGCAGCCGCTTTTAAGGGTTCGTTTGTTCAACGACTAATAGTCCTACGTGATCTGAGTTCAGACCGGAGCAATCCAGGTCAGTTTCTATCTATACAGTGATCTCTCCTAGTACGAAAGGACCGAAGAGAGGAGGCCCATGCCACAGGTACGCCTCTTCCTCACCTGATGAAAACAACTAAAACAGGCAAAAGGACATATTCTCCAGCCTAAGATAACGGCATGTTAAGGTGGCAGAGCCCGGCCATTGCAAAAGACCTAAGCCCTTTCAACAGAGGTTCAAATCCTCTCCTTAACTATGATTTCAGCCCTTATACTCTACATTATTAATCCCCTCATTCTAATTGTATTTGTCCTACTGTCAGTTGCTCTCCTCACCCTCGTTGAACGCAAGGTCTTAGGCTATATACAACTGCGGAAAGGCCCGAATGTCGTTGGCCCCTACGGCCTTCTCCAACCTATCGCAGATGGCCTGAAACTATTCATCAAAGAGCCAGTACGGCCATCTGCCTCCTCCCCAATCCTTTTCCTTCTTGCCCCTACACTAGCTCTAACCCTGGCACTTGTACTTTGAACCCCAATCCCCCTACCATTCCCCCTCGCAGACATAACCCTTGGGATCCTCTTCATCTTGGCCCTATCCAGCCTAGCAGTTTATACTATTATAGGCGCCGGATGAGCCTCAAACTCAAAATACGCCCTAATTGGGGCCCTCCGAGCCGTAGCCCAAGCCATTTCCTATGAAGTAAGCCTAGGTTTAATCCTCCTCAACACTATCATCTTCACAGGAGGCTTTACTCTGCAAACCTTTAACACAGCTCAAGAAGCCACCTGACTTATTTTTCCCGCATGACCTCTAGCAGCCATATGGTACGTCTCCACCCTTGCCGAAACAAACCGAGCCTTGGCTGTGTCACGTGTACTGTCGCTTCTGGGGAAAAAAATGATCAAAGATATTGAGCTGAGAGGGGGACTGTGAGTGTGGATGATTGACATCAAATTCTGACCTGCCTGTAGCTGGAGCTAACCAGCTTATGGAGGTTGGCGACCTAAAGCTAAGCTGCGCTGTAGCAAGCTAAAAATCTTGATTGGGCTACTTTCTGCCTTCTTGCAGCTGAATATCGGGTCAATCAAAAGGAAACACCCTCAGTTATGCTGAATTTCTCGATTAAATTACTTTTAAACGGATGACTTACAAAAGATTCACTCCCCTTGTAGTTGTCATGAGGTAAACCTGACCTATCAAACTTAAAAGTGTTCTTTGAATCAGACTGTAAACATATTTATTTCTGCTGTGAAGTTGTTTTTCTTAACATGCAAGTCTATAGTGATTGACTCACTTTTGCATCCAGTCCCTCGTAGATGAGGGGAGAACTGCAAGTTTCGGCCGTTCTACAAAGGCTTCACAAAGGTTGCTGCTTGGTGCCAACAATTTTGTCCATGTCTTTAAAGTCACACAATATAAGACAGCAAAGCTCCTCCAGGATTCTGTTACTGAAGTGATGCTTATCTCATGTGGTCTATGAGTGTAGAAAAAAAAACCTCTCAAAACAAGTTGATCTTAAACTCGTAGTCACTCCTAATCCATCGCATATGATGTTAGGTCTTAGTATTGCTGTTTTGAGCACCAGACAACCGTTATCTTAATTTTTACTATACAGGACAGCTCAATGCACCTCAGTCAAATACTTCCTAAAGAACAAAAAATCATCTTGTAGCTGAATGATTTCTGCTGATGGTATGATTGTCACATTGTTGTGAAACCAGAAAGTCAAAGAGCAGCTTGTTACAAAGCAGAAAACTCCTGAAAGTCATAATAATTTACAAAAACTACCAAAGTAGCTTTGCAGCTTGACTATAAAATACAATAACCAATAAACAAAATAAAAAAAAACCCTGAAAAGAGTCACACAAAGAACTTTATTTCCTGTTTCCTGGGTTTTATCTGAGGCTTTCATTCCTTCTTAACCTTTTAACTTCAAAATATGAATTACCACGCATGTTAAAAATAAAGTCTAAGATATCGATTGCATAAAAAAAAGGCCATTGACTAAATAATAAAACAGTGTCCAAAAGATTAAGTTGCTCATACGCTCCTTGTCTTCTTTGTTTGAGTTTTTGTTTTTCTCTGAATGGAGATTGATCAAGATCCACATGTGGTCAGCACACTAAGCCCATGGGGTCAAAGACTGCCCACAGTCAGCTGCAAAGGGACCCTGTTTACTAGTGCGGATTATGAAATTCCCATCACACAGGCCTTCTGCTTGAGATAAAAAAATAAAAAAATAAAAAAATAAAATAAAATAAAATAATAAAAAAAAAAAAAAAAGAAATAAAGAAATTCCCATCACACAGGCCTTCTGCTTGAGCCGACATTGAAACTTTGAATTGGCTTTAAGACTGAACTATTGTTCTTTTAAATGGCATGTTTTTATATACAGAGCCTTTTCATTGTGCTCTGAAAGAATAAAACATAATTAAGAAACATAAAGAAAAAGGTCTTCTGAGGTATTCAAACAGAGTGGAGCTCAAGAGATGAGTTTGAGGAAGATAAGGAAACTGGGGGTGCAGTTAACATTTTTTTAGTATTGACATATTCCTCAGTTTTGAGTTTGCCTCAGTCTGGATCATAACATAATTTGAAACAACTCTTTGTACAACTATTTGACTTTTAGTGCATATGTCATGTGTCTAGGTCTGTCACGTTAACAAATTTTGTTATGCAATTAATTGTGTCAGAAATGACTGCAATAGACGATAATATTGCTGCTGAGCGATTATTGTTGTCATTTTTAAACCATTTTCAACTAAGATAACAATAATGCCATGTTAATGCAAATACACCATTTTAAAGATCAACCTTCTTTTATTTTTAAAGAACATTTAGCTCAATTTGTAGACTAGACTCATCCAGTCCCAAGTCTGGAAAAACAGATCAGGATTTCTCCTGGAGTTTTAGCAACGTGGTTATTGTCTTAAAACAAACGCGGCAGAAAAGAAAGACAAATGAAAATGATTGCGTCTGGTAAACTTTTTGCGTGCACTTTTTCTTATGGTGCGATTAATTGACTTATTGCTCATTGCAACAGGCCTACATGTGTCCACATGGGATCAACCATGAGTCCCTGATTTGAGTCCTTGCTGGCTGGACCTTTACTGGAGACCACTCCAATGCTCACTTCATTTTGTTCCCATTCACTCCTATCTATCCTATCTAACCAAAAGGAATGCACCAAAAGGAAATGTTTAAAAACTTTAGCAGCTGTGTACAGGTTAAGCTTTATTCTCTATTTCCTTTCCTTGCCAGTCATGTGAGGTCATTTTTCTGTTACTAAGATATTTGGCTCCTTAAAGAAAATCCAGCTCCTCTGTCAGGTTGGAGCCCTAAAAGCCAACCAGGCATGTCTCCAATCAGACCAACTGCTGGTGCAGTTCATCCAAAACCTACTCTCCCTTCTCGTCATCAGTGCAGGACTAATCATGACCATCAGCACCTCTCCTCTCCTCCCAGGTCATCACAGAGTCAACCACATGAGCATATGGAAATATATGCAACACAGCCTAAAAGTCAGACAGGGGCACTGTTCAATTGTACAGGTTTGACCAGAATTATGTGCATAGTGGCTAGAAAGCGGAGGCTAAACCCAGAATGGTTTGACGGCAAGAGGTCATAAATGATGTCACCACAACAAGATAGCTGTGATGTGGTGGTCTATTTGGGCTTTAGTGTATGTTGGAATGGATAAAGTTTACAGTTTTGGTTCATAAAATCCCCACCCACCAAGCCACAACACTGGATCTTCTCTTATGTGGTGTTGTGTATGTTTATTAACTTAAAACAGTGACAACTGAGCAGCGATATCACCAGGACTACTGGGCGGTGAATAAAACCACAGAGTGATGTGGCATGGGTTATTCTCATGTTTTTATTATATCTTTCTGTTTGTGATGTGGAAATCACTGAGCAGAGATTGTAACAGTAATAAGTGGGATACATAACTGTACTTACAGACACCCATACAACTGAACGATGTTAAAGAATAAATTTATGTGGAAGTATAGATCAATTATTTGGCTGTTTGCAGTTAAATAAACTGTGAAAACTTGGTAATTGAGTCATAAATAAACTTCATTTGAAACTTTTAGATTGAAATAAGTGCTCAGCTACACTCAAAAGCATAGTGTAACCATCTTAAGATAATAGACTGTCATTTTTTTCAAGTTTTTACAAAAAAACAAGAATAATTTCTTGTGTCTGAGTTTGTTTTTTTTTTGTTTTTAGAAAGCCTTGAAAAAAATTCCATGAGCCACGAGAGGGTGACGATAAAGAAAACTCAATTTTAAGCTGCTTTTTCTTTCTTTTTGACAAATTAGTCAATTCAAAATCTAAATTTCTTTAAAAGGAAGTTTTACCAGTAAGAGAGTGCCACATTCATGTTATGGTTTGCTTAATTAGTATTTTAACATTTTTCTCTAGGAGAGGGTGTGAGCGCAAGAGGTCATCTCACTTCGCTGGCCCTGCGATGGACCACTACCTGTCAATGACCCTCGTCTGTTAGCACCTGGGAAAGGCTCAAGTCCCCTCCAACAGACCCTGCATTGGAAAAATTAGGTATAGATAATAGATGGATAAAGAGAAAATACTTTTCTTTCTTAATAAATCATAATCTGGTTCAGGTTATGTCAAAAGTCATGAAACACAGGCTATGATTATTCCACCAAAATACATACAATTTGGTCATTTTATTAATCTTATTGGGAAAAAAGTCAAGGTATAAATGATGGTTACAGCTGACAATTAAATTGGGCATTGGGGCATCTTTAGAAACTTGAAGAAGGTAGATTTAAGCAAGAATGATTCATTTTGGTGGCAGGACTAATGATATATTAGTCTACATACTGTAATCTGAAACATCCATCATTTTAATAGATTACAAACTTGCAGAGGACTGCAGGCTGCAGCTGGGTCCACTGAACTCATCAGCTGTAAGGAACCCAAGCCAGCCTGCTACATCAATGCTGCTATTGTGTCAGCACTGATGTCAAAACGTCAAATATGTTTCATTACCTGCTCAGTCTACCTGAGAACAGTAGTGCTGTGTTATGCGGTACCAACATCATGCCACTCCGAACCTACAAGTTGAGAGATGGTGATATGGGAGGGAGCAGATGGGTTAATGCAGCTTTAATGACATCAGTTGCTGAGTGGATCAGAGATGAGATAATGGAGGGTGACCCACACCTTTGCTTGTGAAGTGGATTATAAAAGGGTTGAATTCTTCTCTTTTTCTTTTGAGAGGTTTTTCTGTATCATTATATGGTATAAAAGCTTTGTCTCCAGGTCACTTAGTCCGCCAGAAAGGGAGCGTCTGTGCTTTCTCTGCTCATCTCTGCTGGGCTGTTAAGTGCCCGTCTGCTTGTGTGTCACTCAGTCGGCATGCCAGTCCACTTAAACTACAGGGTGAGGGGAAATACCTTGACTTTATTGGGGACAGAAGAATACTTCAGCTGCCATGACCTGCATGTTTGTGTATTTGTGGGTGTCTGTGTGTCTATTTTCATCCTTTAAATTTTTCTTGCACTGCTGACTCTGCCCGCTTTATTTCTCTCTGACTGCAGGAAAAGCAGTTTTCAATGTACTCCAGGGGAAATTCTTGGGAAATAATAAATAAATCAGCAAGCTGAAGAGACATTTCCAGTCCAGGAGCCAAACACATAAAACTTAACTCAGATTCAAGGCTAAGTGTGTATGAAACTTTAAAAAGGGCCACAGAAAGTACCTTGCATCTGCATTTCTTGGAGTTAACTGGGATTTATTTTCCCTTTAAGAATACATGTGGCCCAGCAAAGAAGAAGATAGTTATCAAGACAGGTGCAGACAAAAGAAATAGAATAATAAATGTAATTTATTATTCCTTTCAATTATCTTGTATGCATCCCTTTGTTCCTGGCTCAAAAACATAAGGAGGACAAAATATGAAATAAAAGTCTTAAGGCTTGAGGAAGTTTAAGTTACTATTGTTTTGACTCCATCAGTATAATCTCACAGCCTGAAATCATTTTTCCATACAGTGTGTGTTCTGTATCTGGTTAACATGGAACATTTCAAATGATGCAATGGTAATAGTATCATAATTATTGGTCAGTATTACAATTCAGAAACAATTTCCGCGATGAAACATAATTTAGGTATTTTTGCAAACCTCATGCAAATACAATAAATGTTTTTATAAAACAGATGTTGGTATGGAAAGAGAGCAGGACAGAAGGAGAGAAAAAGAGAATTCCTTCTCTGTTTGCTTTAGTTATATTTAGGGTTTGGCTGGTTGATGTTTTCAGTGCTGTTGTTCGGTAATTAATGACCATCATGACAATTCCCAAGAGCCGAGGAGCAAGGGCTGAGAGGCCTGGACGCTCCCATGTCTAATCTCATCTGGGGCTCTAAGCCAGTTTGCCGTAACTTCAGCTGCTTCCAATTTAGGCTCGGTGCTTATGTGTTGGCTATTTCCATAACCATGAATATCAGCCGCAGGGTCTTTTCTGGCTTCAACCTGCCATAAAAGCAATTGATGCACCGTCATAGACGCTGTCTCCTGAGTGTGGAGATAATATTGAATGTGGGTGTGAGTGCAGCAAAATCTGATCTTTTTTTTTTTTTTTATGAATGAACTGGAGCAAAATAGAATAGCATTAAGTACACAACGCCCGCAAATGCAAGCAAACAGGAATGTACATAAGAAAAGAGGATTACATGAAAAAGTGGCTAGGTTTTTGTTTTGTTTTTAAGTTTTGACAGCGTAGCTATGTGTGGTCTGACAGGAGTGGGAGTGGAGGTCACCTTTCCTTGCTCAGCCCTCTCTCTTTTGACCTCAGGGTGTAGTCCCTCCACTCACAGCTACTAAAGGCTGCTGCCATTAAAGCAACTAATCACAGCGAACAGCTGCATCCCTCACTGTATAAATCCTCAATACCTCGTTCTCCCACCCACACATTGACTCTGGCAGACAAATACTGTAAACCTGCGTCCACACACTCCCACTCTTTCCTTACTAATAGCAAGCTGCAGCCGACTGATGTTTAAATCACGAGGTTTAGTGTGTAGGCCTGAGATAAGCCGCGCTGAGCTGTGAAAACACAGATTACATTTCTCCGGCTTATTACAGACAGCGTGCTTCTGCCTCCCAGCCATACCATAATTGTACCCCAAAAACCACAGCCTCTGCTTAGCTGCGAGATACGCCTAGATCTGAACCCCCCACACCACTCTACTCACCCATGCAGAGCTTTGACAGCCGTGCTAATTCAAGACTACATTCATCTATATGTTTTCTGCATGATGGCCTCCTCCTGCGATAAGCTGCAACCATACTTCTTTTAAGCTTCTTCCTCAATAAACCACATAAAGAACCGCATATCAGCGGCTGTCTCATAGTATTGCCTTCACACTTCTAAAAGTGTGCCATAAATAGCAAATAAGATTTAAAAAACTCTAAAATTCCTAAGAAATTTTACAGGTAATGTGACTGCTGAGTGTGCGGTCGCTTTCACTGCTGTACTATACGTCAGTTAACCTCTATGAGTCTTCAGCAGCCAGCTTTAATATAATAATGTTGCTTTTAAGGGATAAATTTGATATTCCCATCACAAAATTGCCTCTAAATGAGGTACAATTTGGATATTTGTGTCTGATGTAGCATAATTTAAGATGTCCCAACTGAAAACAAGCATTTACTTACTTGGAATACCAGAGCCAACTAGGCATACATTAAATCCCTGTTTCTGGCAGGCTATGAAAGAGCTCCCATCTGCAAATACTTAGACCCCGTCTTTTTTTACTCTCGCTCAATCAGTGATAAAGACCATTGTGTTCCAGGTCCAAAAGTAAGACAATATCTCCCAAACCTCATAGAAAACAATTAGGATCCAGTAATTACACCACTGGCTTGGAATTCAAGCCAAGTCCAGAGGTTGGAGTAAAGAAGAAAGAGCTAGTGAGTAAAACTGAAAAGTGCCTGTCTCATGTAGTGTTGTCGTACTTTTGCACTATGACTGAGTAGGTTTGTTTATTAGTATTGGTGTGATGTAATATTTTGCTTTTGGAACTCTCACTCTGAATGTGATCGGCCAAAAGTCCTTCGAAGCTTTCTTATATCTGGATGACAGCATCGGGTGATCTCTGGCCATTCTAATCTATCTGTGCACTGTAGTGCAGGTCTTTTAAGGCAAATAATCCAAAGTTTAAACATGGATATGTTATCTTTACTGCTCGGTTACATATGTTCCCCGACAGACAGACAAAGAGGAGAGAACAAAGTTTCAACGGAGAAAAATAATCTTCTCTTCTACATTCAATTATATCAGTGACAGTACTTGTAAATTATAACACACTTCCTTTCTTCTTTTAAACCTTAAAGCAACCCCAGATACTCGTTGCTTTGAATGTTGTTGAGCTCTGCTGTAATGCAGGCTGTCTTTGGGAGCCAGACATGGCCGGAGGCTTTTTGGGGTGGCCGGGTGAAAGAGTGGTACAGCTGAAAGGCTGAGTAAATGAGCGGATCATTTAAAATTTCCACAGTCTGTGAGAAACAGACAAACAGAAGAAAAGCAATGATGGGAGAAAAGGCATATTATGAAAACTAGAACTCCACGAGAGGTCTTTAGAGATGTACATATCCTGGGAACTACTTGTTTTTAATGTCTCACCTGGACAATGGATTTTAGAAAATGCATTAGTAGTTTTTGTTCTTTTAGACAGTACGTTAGCAAGCCTTGTTCTTTCAGAAAAACTCAATATCAAGTGCATTATCATCTGCAAACAAAGAAATGTACAGAGATTAATTAATACTAAATAGAACTAATACTTGTGTGTGGGATGAACTACAATGAACTGTAAGTGCAGCTTTAATTTCTCTTGGCAACACTGCAGCAACAGATTTTGCCGTGATCCAGACTCCAGTTTTGCCAATGTGGTGGCATAGTTTTATTTCTCCTTAAAGTGCAGACTGTGGTTGGGTATCAGGTTCCGCGCTGGCAAGATGTTCTGCTCACATGGTAGGAGCAGAATAAAGCACCAGCAGTCCTGGATAGCATCCATGGTGCCGAAGAGTAAAGTCCTGTGAATGAAGCCTGTCACTTCCACTCAGATGTGCCTGTGATCTAAGCCACCCGGAACGACGCTCAGATAAGTGGCTAATCCCAGCATCCCTGCTGGTTTGACAGCCCCCTGCTGTCATGACAACTAGAGGGGAATCTCCTCTGGCAACAGCTTAATTGGATAATTTCCTCCCAGTTTCATTTTATGTTCCTCTCCTTCTTTTGTTAAGTAAATTCTGCAATTTCTGTCAGCCATGTTCTGTGTTTTATTTGAGAGAGGGTCAATTTAAAACAGGGGGGATAGTCAGACATTTTTACAGTTTCCGCCAGAAAGTGGGAATGTTTCCCTATTCAGAATCACTCTGCAACAGGCCAAGAGATCACCCAAGAGTTGTTCTTACCTCACCTTAGAGTGGGAGCATAAAAAAAAAGTTATATAGCCCGCTTCAGCACCACAAAAAAGTAACCACATTTACCACTGTAAACATTTATTGTCCTTTGTGTTACACAGCTTGACAATTTATGTTACACCCATTCAAGCTCTGGGTCATGACATAAACAGACACTCCACCCTTCTCCACAGACTGCAGAGACCTGAGGACTAGTGCCAGAGGAAGTCATTATATGCTGTGTGTGTGTGTGTGTGTGTGTGTGTGTGTGTGTGCTTGGTGGGCAGCTACTGTAGTCAAAAACAGAAGTGCTAGCATGGCACTTTATGAAGAGGAAGACTTTGTTCCAGCTGGATCATAATACTGAAAAATCATAGAAAAGAATAAACCCTTACGTGGTACATTTAGTTTTGGAATTGACGTTAAAAGTGATTAATAAAGTGGTGGTATCTGACTCACACAGGAGAAGCCAAGGGATCTTATTTCTTAACTTCATTTAGAGGACAGAAGCTGCCTTATGTAAGCCTAATGGAAATCGCTCCTGTTTTAAAGTATGACTTGTGCAAGCACGTTGGAAAGCAGTGTGTCCAAGCTATGAGGCAGCAATGCGAACAACCGAATGGTGACAAGGAAGTGAGCTTGAAGACGAGAATACTGAATAGAGAGTTGGCAGGATGAGAAAAGACAATATTTAAAGGTGAAAAGAGAAAAAAAAAAAACAGAAACTGATTTCTTTAAACCATTTCAGTCTAAATGTTGAATGGTAGTGCCATCCCAAACACTGACTGTTTTTCATTTCTCCCAGCTGTTGTTCTATCAGTATGTACACATGTCTAAAAATGTCTTCTGTGTTGACTTACCTTCTTCACAGGCAGTGCCGCTGAATCCTGGACAGCATTTCCACTCTAGAGAGGTAATAGTGCGGTACACCACTTTGTACGAAGGTCTGACCACTGTCTTGTAGCTGAAAAATTCACAAAATCAGAAGCCATCACATGCAACATAGTGTTTCCTACATTCTAACTTAGAGAAGGAAACAGTTTTTTTTTTTTCATGTATTCATTCTTTCATTCATTCATTCATTAAAAAATATTAATCAGAATGGGTATTTTATTACTGCCAAAAGTGGTTAAAATTGTCTTGAAAAGAGACAAAAGAAGCACGTTCATAATGAAGAAGATGGTGCTTTGCATTCAAGAACCGCACCGGGCAATGAATGTTTCAGTCAGTGGCTGGTCATCTCTGTGTAGAGTCTGTGACTGGCTGGCAACCTGCACCCGGTATGTTCAAAGCTTTTGAAGATGACCAAACTCAGTGCTCTAAATAAATGACATCACCATATCTACATTTTTTTTAAACAAAAAAATGTATAAAGTTTTCTTGTAAAACAGCCCCACCTTCATTTTTGGACTATTCTCATCAGTCTACAGCACATCTAGCAGAATATGCATCACATATCAAATGTTTCACACATTTTACAACATTTTGTGATATAGGAAAATTATTTAACTCACTGCCAGCCAAAAGCATCTGCTATAACAATGTCTGGGAGCCAGTGAGTTTGTTTTTATCTTCACAGTTAATGAAATACATTACAGGGCAGCTGATTAAAGAAGACATAAATATGTTATTTCAGTCTGATACCATCAGCAGAACTTATCTCAAACTTCAAATCATTGATGAGAAGGTGAAATTAGTGAGGTTTCTTTTGTTTGTTTTCTGTTGCCCTTGCCCACAGTAATCGGTCGTGTACTACGGGACCATCACATGAAAGCAACATCTCACAATAAAAACATTATAAATGCACAACATAAAAACTATTTTTAAATGAGAACCCTCGACTGTGGATTAATAGTTGAAGGTTCTTTATTTAAAGAAGAGTGTTGTAAAATGCTCCTCGCCTCTCACCTGCCTCCTGAGCATCCCTGTGGCCAGCGACATGTCTGGTAAACCCGCTGGAGGATTGTCCCGTTCTGCACCTGGCAGGTCACCGTCTTAGTGACTGTATAAGGACACCAGTTCCTGAAGAGACAAACCGATCAATGAAAGGAAAAAATACAGAATGTAAAACATATCCACAGCAATTTATGCCCCACTGTAATTATTTTCACATAAAAAGATGATTTAAACTTTTAATTAAACACTGGAAAGACACCTTGAAACAAATGCAAGTGTATCATATGGAAAAACCACATAAGCTAATTAGCCATACAGCAACATTTAGGATGCTGTGGTGTAATTTCCTTCCCCCATTTGTTTGGAGACTTCTTTACAGTGTTTACAATGCTTTAATCAGGCACAAGATTCACAGAGATGTATTCACACTGAGATCTGTGTTCTAATCAATACACATCCGTTTTTGCATTCAGCTGTATGATGAGGTGACATCCTTCAATAGGGAATAAACAGGAAAACAAGGTCTTAAAACAAACATGATGGGTTTTCATCGCAGGTTACTGCTGGGTTACAAGTTCACTCCCTTCCCCAAGAGGCTTCATAAGATATTGTCAGGTCTCACTGAGGCTGTTAAAAAAAACTACAAAGCTTATATGAAGACCAGAGATGTAGCTCTGATAATGAGGAGCAATCATAGAGCAGTTATTTCTAAAGCCTCTAGAGGTAAAGTGTGAGGTCTGAGCAATATCTGAGTAAGATATTAGAAAAGATATCAAGTTTTACAAAGGCTGATTCATTTGTGAGAAGAATGAGAGCTAAACGGTTTAGTTTAATCCTCAGTGAGAGCCCCTTTTAATGAGAGCAGATGTCTCTTCCTGAAAGTACAAGAGGGATGACTTGGATAAAAGTTGAGCTTGAAAGCCAACTTTTATCTCATTCTGCAACTTAACACAGAACACTTGACTTTAATTTGTGGAAAACACTTCAAGATTGCGAAGCTACTAAATACAACATCTATTTGATCAACAATGAAATGCACAAAAACCTGCATTACATGCATTTATCAGAATATGGGAAATAAGGAAACAATTACTGTGGCCTGTTTTGATACAACCGCTATATGTAAAGACAGGAGCACTAGAAACCACAGAGCAGCTTGTGAGGCCCACAGCACCAAATACACTGTGTGTTGTGTTGCCAGTGGGTTTGCAAGAGTAGTGGGATGTTCTCTCATGCCAAAGTCTGTTTGTCAATATGTGAGACCATATGTTAGCCTGTATCAAACACAGTTTACACTAAAGGAAACCGCCAAAGGCAAAGGATGTGAAGCAGTCCTGCTGAACCAGCTCCCTTTAACAATCCCCACATGTTGTGGTGGCTGCACACACAGACCTGAGTCAGTGAGCAGTAGTTCATCCATATATGCTTGTGCAAAACCAGTGCAGGCCTGTTTTTAGTTCATTATTGAGTGATTTAGATTATTTCTATTGGTGTAAAACTTTTGGGTCTGCACTACAGCGATTTTTTTATCACTTGCTTACTGGAAACTTGACAACATTTGAGATAACAACAGCATATTGGAAGCACTACTGAAAAAGCCTAAATGGTGCAAAATTACAGCACAATCTGAATTAATCAGACTTCTCCAGTAATACTGGAATTCATCTGCAGCATGTTGTATAAATAACTTTCCAACATTCATGTAACTTATATTCATCAGCTGCTAGGCTAGAAAAATTAAAATGAATCCTTATTATAATTTCCCTGTAATTGCTTTCCCTGGTGTAGAAAACAAAATCTCAGACTTTTAAGGAACTGTGGTTATGCAGAACTGGGAGATGGTAGTGGGAAACCAGGGTTTGTACCCTGACTCCTCCCTACCACTTATCCTCGAGACCCAGCAGATAAACATCTGAGTTTCCCAGGCTGAGAGCAGGTTTCACCTGGGAACAGCTGAGATTGTCACCAGGGGGTATATGGAAAGAAGTGGGGGGTGGATTTTATGGTCTCTGCATCTCTCTTTTCATTGCACATAGGCAATTAGCAAAAAGGAAATGACAGATGAAGTTGCCTCAGTGAATGAAATAAGACCATTTGACTTATCAATTACAGTTTTGGTGATTTAAAAACTACTACACACACAACTGGCTACAACTAAATAATATGATATATATATTAAAAAACAACTTATTTAAAAGTACACATAGTCTTCTACATATAGACAGGAAAACACAACAACTGGATGCAGGCTAAATCCTGAGACCAGCAAGCTGCTGAAAACTTCTGTGCATAAAAGGAACACAGGTGTTCAGCTTACTTAGTCTTTCACTTTTAAATGTTTTATAGTCAACACCTTCCTCTTACCCGAGGCACCCATGTGTTATGAAGTGTGAAGCCCACCAGCACCATGCTGTTTCACTGGCAAAACACCAAGTAGGCCCTCAGTGAGTATCAGGTCTCAAAGCACACATGGCACACTCTGAATGCTGGGCCCAAGCTAAATAAATCATCAACCATCACAAGTCACATGTAGCCAGAGCCAACCATTAAAAGAAAAGAAAGAAATCCAAAAAAAAAATTCAGCTTTGTCCCATCTGTTCATCAGCGCTACAGACGCCAAGATAGGAAGATATTGGAGAGAAAGAAAAGGAAACTCAACCCTTTAAATGTAACATATGCAAATGTAGACTGTAAGGTGGTAAAAGAAACAAATGTATGCTGCATTTTAGATAAAGAGTGTGCCCTCATTTCACCCTGTCTGCTCTTTTTTCCATCATGCCACTGAGTTGATGGACTTTCAGCTGCAGACTGTGTGCGGAGGAAGAGCATGGGAGGCAGAACCATGTGAACTGACAAGAAGGTTGATGAGGGCAAATCACAGATAAGATTTTGGAAGAATAACATCTCAGTGAGTCCTTCTCCATCCAAACGTCCATTCACATACAGTAGGAGGAAGAAAGCTGAATTCTCAAAGATATGTTTGAATTGTTGCAAGGATATAAATCTGAAGGAATTTTTCCAGATTTCTGTCTGTGGGAAAATACTGGAGAACAAAGGACAAAAGAGTGATGTGGAAAATGGCCAGAGCGAAGAAAAGAGAAGAGAGGAGAAGAGGCGAGAGGAGTAAAGAGAAGGAAGTTAGGACATTTCCTCATGAAGGTCAGATTAGGTTGCTTCTGATGGCAGCCGCAAGATGAAACAAAAGAAAATTATAAAGCAGTGTTGGTCTCTTGGGACAAAGGAGAAGCATAAGATTAATGTGGCACACCAACAAATGACATGGAGACAAATAGAGTACAAGTCAAGGTGAAATTAATGAAGAGGAAAGGAAACTACATTCCTAGAGAGAGAACCGGAGAACCCCACACATGAACAGTGTAAAAGAAAAAGTAAACCTGATAAGAATCACATTCAGTCTTTAAAGTAGACGAAGAGAAAAAAATAACAACTGAAGTGGACATCTACAAAAGACAATGAAGAGAGCTGTGCTTCAGGATTTACTCGAATTCATGGAAATATCAAGGACATTATATCATATCTGGGAAGATGCTGGTTAATTATGTGAGTTTATTGTTTCATGGCTCATACTGGGGTCAGCTGGTGAATGACATCATTATAATCTCTGCCAGGTCAGATGCAATGCTGTAGTGTTGTTTCCATTCCTCTTTTTGCATCAAGTCTTTTCCAAACAGGCTAAAGTCACCTGAAACAAGTTTATAAACTTAAACACTACACATTTTATATTTATCATTTCATGTACCTTTTTTATTCTTATCTTCTAAATGATTACAAAAAAATCATCAAGCTATTAATATTGTCATATTCTGACTCATTTAAAAACAAGACACAAAAACTTGGAGGGTTGTGCTGAGGTGTCTGCAACTGAGATTTTTGCAGCAGATTTGGGACCTCCAGGCTGCAGCTGTAGCCTGGGATCTGTGGAGTTTCAAAGCTGGGTCAACGGCTTGAGCATTGTCCCAATGGGGGAGGCTACTGCCATCGAAGAATGTTTTTGGCATGGGGGAGGGTATGTGTGGACTGCTTTTGTGCAGGCATTTGTCAAAACCCGGTGATATTTCAACATATCAAATGCCAATAATTCTCCTCCAGTGGAAGCTGTAACTGTCACAACTTCGTCTTTTTGATTCAGCTGATCAATTTGATGAGGCAAATTATCGTTTACATCCCAATTTATGAAATGACTAATATGCTGAGTTTTGGTCGTCAATCAGCAATTACAAAACAGAGCTGTAGAAAGACACTTTACTGCATATTTCCAATTTTTCCATCTAAGCAAACAAAGATATGTGAAAGCACAAACTGAAGCCTTCCAACTATTAACCTACTGAAATTACAGGCTCACTATAAGTGCAGTCGAACAAGTCATACAGCAGGTGGACTGAGACTTTCAGCTCGTTGCATGTCACCCAAAACCCCCTGACCCCTCTGAGGACAGTGGCAGATTCAGACCTACAGCTTTCTCTCTGTCTATTCTACCCTCCCCATCCGCAAACACTTACATCTTACCAAAACAAGCCGGGATGCAGTCAAGTCCCAGCTGCTTTTATTTAGTAAACATATCCACAAATGTCTGGCTGTGATGGATTGGGGAACTGAGCATAGAGGTGAGCCTGTGGAGCGATGCAGGCAGGGGAGGCGGGGGTTGCTGAAAGCCACCTGGACACACCTTCATCAGAGACAGGGGTTCACTGCCTCCAGCCAGTTTCAGCCCACACACACACACACTCAACATGGCAGTGTAAATCTTTTTTAGATGGGGAGCATGTTCTGATCCTATCACGATGACCTGGCTTTAGGCTGAGTAACTGAGCAGTAGAACTGTGGCTGCCTGTGTGTTTAGTCTACAGACTCCTTCAGAGAAAGACTCATCAACAGTGCTGTTATACAAAAGATCAGTCACTACATGAGAACCATCTCATCCTCCTTTTTTCCACTACTCAGTTAAAGTCAGATAAATCCATGTTATATAGTCATATAGCTCTCATTCTTATCATTCTGTCCACATGAAAAATTTTCTGTGGATAAACCAGAGCTCTAAAAGTCATCCTCCTCATCAAGTGAGAAGAAGATGGAGCTGCTGCTCCATCTTCTGCTGCAGGGAGAGCAAAACACACACCTCAGATGGTGGAGGTGCTAAGAGGAGCTACACAGAGAGAAGGTGGACCAACAATGAGAAGCGGACCCAGCAGAGTAATGTGTGCTACAAACACAGGAAAAAGGAAACCAGCTGTCAGGAAGACAATAGGAGCTGGTAGATGGATGGAGATGGGAGTTGCTCTGCAGAGTCATGCACTAAATAAAAGACTCATAAAACTTAAAAATAGACTGGACTGGTCATTTCATACAACAAGACACAGATGATTATTAATCTTGGGTAAACTATGTTACTGATCCTTACCTTTTGTGATATATTGGGGGTGTGAGCGGCCGCTGGCTGGTCTCTGCTCAGCTGCGTCCCGGTGGGATATGTTTTGTAAAGTCCCGTCTTCCAAGTCCCGTTAACAAACGTGGCCACCCAGAGTATCAGCACAGTCCAAAGCAAACTTTTTCTGCAAAGTGCGCACACGCTCTGCCGATGGTCCGGACCCATTTTTGTGTCATCAAAAGTGTGATCAGGTAAGTTTTTTTTTTTTTTTGTTTTTTTTTCTTAACGTGTCCGACTCGCTCCGGTTAGTAACGCGTGAAGCTCAGCTCGGAGGGGAGATGTGTCAAACTGCACCAGGTCGGTTGGATAATAATGATGCCTGACGCTAGCTCATGTGTGCAAGAACAAGTCTTCAAGCCTGAAGTGAGCTACGTAGAACTACACACTCTAAGGACTCAGCTTCTCGTTTGCCTCCTTTGAAAGTGAACCTTGAACGCTGAAGCGTGTGTTGTCCTCCCCTCTCTGTGTGTGTGTGCTCTGCCTACCTACGTCTGCCTGTGCTCACATCCAGCAGAGTCTTTCCAGCAGCAGGCATGAAACCAGCTTTATAATGTGGTCGGGTTATTTAAAAGCACAGCCTGCAGTCCTCTTTACCCTGCCCCGTTTCAGCAGCCCACTGAGGACAATGCGCGCTCAAGGTGACGGGACTTTTACGCAGCGTGGATGAGGGGGTGCAGCTTTTTAAGGTTCCTCTTAAATTATAAGTTGTGCAGCTATTATATGGTACAAACCACATTGTGAAAAATCTTTTGCCATATTTATGTCTTCAATTCATATGAAAGTTACTGTAAATGCTTTTACATGTATTTTCAAACACCACAGGCTTCAAGCGTATATCTAAATACAAGAACATCGAAGCAATGAGTTAGTGATACATCCTTTCATCCATGCATTCACATTTCTTTACCAATGTTTCTGGGGCAGGCTGTCAATGCAAACAGATATTAACCACATGGTGGTGGTCTTATCCAAACCTAACACCTGCACTGCGACCCGAAACAAGGATCTGATCTGTACATGTGTGGTGGTGGTGGTGGTGGGGGGGGGGGGGGGGGGGGGGGGGGGGGGGGGGGGGGGGGGGGGGGGGGGGGGGGGGGGGGGGGGGGGGTGTCAGCTGCAAAAGATCCTGAAGAGTGCAAGTAGTCGATGCTGCTGTCATGTAAGTTAAGTTTTATGGTGTCCAAAGAACTATGTTTATGTGTGAAATATTTTATTATTATTTTTATTCTATATTTCAGGCACCTTTATGCGTTTTTGTAAGGTCTCTAGGTCATGAGGGTGCCAAGTTGTTGAGGCTTGATGTGAATCCCTGCAGGACACCTGCAGCTGAAAATTATTTTGACCTCAGAGGATAGACTGGGATGCAGCTAGGGATCATTGCTTCAGTTACTCGCCTATTATTATCCTCCCCCCCCCACCCCCCCTCTTTCATCAAGTTAAAGCTATCTATTACCTTTTGTCACTGTTGATGTAAGCTCTTCACAGTTATATAAAGGTTCATTAAGCAACACAACAAATCATTATTTCCTTCTTTCAACAGGGAAAATAAAATACCACCCACCTATGTTTGGTTATAAACATGTCCTGATCTTAACTCTTAATGATACTTGTACTAGTAAAAGCTGGAAAGGCGCCTGCCTAACCTTTACCCCCTAACATTCAGACAGGACCTTTTTTAGAATACATAAAATGGTAATGAGATTCATTCTGGTGAGCTCATATGAGGTTTGGGGATTTTAAAGGAAAAAAAGGAAGCTTAAGAAAATACAGTATTTTCATTTTAACAGTCGTCTGCTTGTCTATTATTCACATCCAGAAAGCAGAGTTTAATCCAAGCAGCACATTGCTGATTATAGCTCAGCTTTCACTGTGCAGGTTACAATTAATGGATCAAAACTGTCACAGTTTTCATTTATGTTTGTCGGTGAAATTACTGCCAGATTGTATGCAGTGTGGAGAAACATCTACCTTGAGTGTGCAGCCGGCAGCACGTGATGCAGAAATGAACCCATGGAAATTGCAGTGATTTCTCTATAACAAATTGATAATGGGAGATGAGCATGCAGGTCAGTTGAATGGGCACACTCTCCAGCACACACACACACACACACGTTCATCTACTTGCTGACAGCAAATAGTCCAGATTATGTGCTAATACATTTGTACATTGTGTTTAGAGTTTTACTCAGAGACCTGGCGGAGGCAGTTGTCGAATCTCCTTATATCTGAGCTTTGAATTTTCTCTTCAAATTCGAAGCAGAGGGATATCTTTAACCTGAAATGAAAACTAGATTATCAACATTGAATGAATAAACTTCCCGTGCTCAACAAAATTCCCCTGCTGCTCATGATTCAAGAATTTTCTTGATTACAATCTTCATTCATTCATTTTCTGTACCGCTTAGTTCAATTAAGGGTTGCAGGAAAGCTGGAGCCTATGTTCAGGCAAGAGGCAGGGTACACCCTGGACAGGTTGCCAGTCCATTACAGAGGGACAAACAATCATTCATGCTCATATTCACTCCAATTGAGAATTTAAAGTGGTCAATCAACCTAACATGCATGTGAGTAAAAGGTGGGAGGAAGCCGGAGTACCCTGAGAGAACCCATGCACACATGCAGTAAGAACATGCAAAGTCTACACAATTTATGCAACTTATTGTTTTTGAAAAGCAACTTTTTATTCAGTGAATGTGTGGGACTGTAAAGGAGACTGCATGTCTCAGTGGAACTCTGTGTAAAATAAAGGTTAAATAGTTTTTGGGGAAAAAAAATCTAGTTTGCATTAATTTTTTTGCCCTTTCTCCCTCTGTCTGCCCCACACAATGATTTTATGCAGCCCTTATGCCACAAAAAGGGGGTAATACCTCAGCTCGTCCTGTTTGTGAAGAAGACCATTATGTCTGTTGCAGGAAAGCAAAACATGATTGTTTTCTCTAATAAGGTCAATATCCTCCCTCTGTTTGTTGTTTTCTCTTTTCATTTCTTTCTTATTGTCACATTCAAGGTCTGACTAACTCTTAATATGAGGCACACACCCAGCTTTGTTTTTGGTTTATTTTGTGCATGTGTTGGTTTGTATGTTAATGGTTTATGAGGATGATACTGTATAGAAGAAGGGGCAAGATTTTGCACATTGCTAATGGATGGCAGAATCTCAGTTCAGAGATGTCCCATTATCGGTACAGCCAACCTATATTGTTCTTGTAACAGCAGAAATGGCACTTTTGGCTTCTCTGTTCTGGAAAGCCTTCATACATGATGCCCCGTCCAGTATAAGAGGTGATCATGAAACATTAAAATCTATATGAGTCTGTATGGAAGTCTTTGAAGTTTGCTCCAGGAAAGTGCTTTAAGTAGGGGAAGCAACTGGGGAGTCAGAGACAAACGTCCCCTTTCCAAGGTTTTATGCAAAACTCTCAGGTCCTAAAGCCTGAAGAACACCACATGTATCTAGGTTCTCTTAGCAGCACAGGTGACTGCAACAGCAGAGCATAGAGGTGATGAAGCAAATGGCCAGAGGGTGGCAGCAGCTGAAGAGAGTGAAATAATTTTTGACTTAGTTTAAACCATCCAGGTTCCTCTCAACCAAATACACTAAGAACATCTTAGGATTTATAGAAAACGTTTGAGTGGACACACAGAGTCAGCTTATATGCCGATGTGTCTAAACAGACAGAATTACTTCTTGTTAATAATACTTTTTACACATTAAAAAAAAAAAATCACAAGAAGTCTTGCATCATTTTGCTCACATTCCAAACATATGCTAGCTTAATGTGTGTGTAAGTAAAGTGTGAATGTACTTGATTGTTTCTGATTTGTCACAAACTGATAACCTGGCCATTATTTGTCACACCTCTTATCTGATGTGCTCTGAATCCAATCTGCAACAAATTTGAAATGAAATTAACATATATATTTGTGAAAAGATACTTTTTTTTAAAAGGGCAACAATAAACCAAAACATGAACAGGTAATCAAACATAGGCATTTTACGCCTTAGAAGAACTAAGAATCACTTATTCTTGTATAATGAACATGCTCACATGGCGAATGTTTCTGTAACGCATCCATTTTTCTTTCAGGATCACAAAGATTCACGTGTTTGTAAAATCCCTTCAAGTTTGACCTAAAGGTATTTAGAGATGCTGGAAAACAAAAGAAAATATTTTATAAATCTTAATAGCATATCTGATATAATCTATTTAATTAAAAACTATAATGTAAATTACACTTAATTCAAATATGAATTGGATATATGAAAATACAACTTCTAAAGAATAATAGAGTTAAGGAGTTAGAATTGTTGCAGGATATGACGGCAGTGGTCGATGCTACACTGCCACCTGCTGGTGAGCCGCAAAAAAGACTTGCAAAAGGTCCTCAGGTTTTCCAAGTATTTCTCCTGGAACACACCTGCCTCAGATTCAGACAAGCTCTGCACATGTGTGCTAAATACTCATTGATTTGAATTGTGTGTTGCATTTGAGGCACTTGAAACCTGCAAGACACCGGTCCTCAAGGACCAGGATTGGGGATCCCTGCTCAAGAGAATCCTCTGGAATCAATCCCATGTCTGGTTGTGGATCACTACCAACTCCATTTAATGTTAAAAGAACTGAGTGTTAACAAGTAAAACCTAAATTTTCAGTATATTTAAAGGAACTTTGATGCTTTGAGTAGAAAGTGACATCCTGTAATGGTGTTAAGCTGAACATGAGTGTTAAATACTAACCCTAACCCTGTGCAAACTGAGTTTGTGTTTGGCATATAAAATTTTTACAAGCAAACTTTTTTCCTCTAAAAAAAAAAACAAGTTAAAAAAAAAATCTGCAAGTAGTTTTCTCATTATTTTCTCACTGGATGGCAACCCAAAACTTCAGGTTTTGAGTTTGGTCAGTGGCTCTGCGTGCTTGTGTTTGATGTTAATGAGGCTCAACTGACCGCAGGCTGGTGAGGATTTGTTGGTTATAAAAGTATAGAATTTGAATAAAATGTTTTCTTGCCAGGTGTTGTCATAAAGAGATCTAATGAGGGCAAAAGCTTTGGAAGGATGATACTGAGACAAGCCTGAAAAGGTGGGATTATGATTCTCTCTTGAACTGTCATAACTATGAGGAGTTTAAGTAAATGCACATAAAGAGAAATAGTTAGAAGATGCCTTTGATTTCAGGAATGGGAAGAAAATGAATCAAGCAGGAAAACAACTGAAGCAATGACCAGTAAGAATAAAATCCAGTCTCTCTCCAAGGTCAAAATGACTTCTATTGCTCAATCAACCCTCAAATGCTCCAATTCCCCCTTAACAACACTGTCTGCTGAGAGTGATGTAAAATGCCGCCTGGAACTAACGAAAAAAAAAAACAACTGACCAGCAGAGATTGACCCCCAAACACAACTTTCCATTTGTTGTGACTGTGAGAAGATGGGCTTGCAATCCTTAAACGGTTTCCTGAATAAAAACCTTATGAAATCAGTGTTTATGTTTGAAATCAACATCAAACTAGATTTACATTACATATCACAGCTAAAATCAACTACAGGAAAGAAATGCTGTTATCAGCTTGAAATAAAAATATCTAACATTTTTATTGAGATGATGGAAAAAAAAAAACAATTTAATTAATAAAAACAATTATAACATGGAGTGTTAGTCAATGAAAAAAAACAAAACAAGAAAAATCCCAAAAGGCCAAATAGCATTCTTCCAATTAAATGAACACAATTAGGGCTATATTAGAAGAAGAAGAAAAAAAATTACATACAAGCAAAAATTTAATTGCCAAATCATCAAAGAACAAAGCTTGCATTACAAAAACAGTAGCCCTTTTCACACACCCATTTGTCAGCCTAGGATTCATTGGATGTGAATGAACACACCTATAAGTCACTCAACGCAGATGTAAAGCAAAGGTGAGCGATGTCGGTGCCTCATGTTAGTCTGGTTTGTGCTGTTACAGCTCAGAGGCTGTATGAAAAGGGCTGCACATAACCAGCTGCCTAATTAAAATGTGTGGCAGTACCTTCATGTAGCAAAATGTGTCGCTAGAGTGTAAGTGCAAACAATAATGAACAACAGTGATGACATGTATGTTGGATTCCCTTTGAGAGGAAAAAAAAATCCCAATACCAATTTGAGGCAGTAATAAAGATATGCAATTACTCGAGCCTGACATCAAGACATAATTCAATCTTCTTTCACTGAGATTTAGTACAATCCAGCCACTGTGCAAAATACGAATGCAGGATCTTTCAAACTGAAGGGCTCATGGATGCAGCAAATTCTCCAAACATGGAATATTGGACTGAACAGCATGTGGCAGCTGTGAAAGGCAACACTGTGAACATACAAATGTTAAAAACACACCCCAGTAACATTCACCTGTAATTCTGAGACATTTTTATAATAAATTTAAAAAAAAAAAAACTCTGTAAAAGTATATACACCTTTAAACACACATGCCCAAATACTAATTAAACTCACACAGACAAGAATCTCTTGTTGTCTCTTAGTATCATAAATAAGACATTAAATTTTAGGAATGATATGACAAGTCGTCGTATGGTTGGACTTTTGCCACTGCACCTAATCACAGTGGAACAGGACCCATTTCACTTCTTTAATCCAGTGTTTGAAAACCAGATCTGCCAAAACAGAAGTTCGGTGAAAATCATAAAAATGGCAGCTTGAATATGGGCAATTAGGTGGAAATTAATGCTGTAGAGGGAAAAAACTGAGGAAAAAGTTGTTTCTTCCTTTTGTTAGATAACAGATTTTCCCCAAATACCCTTAAAATACAAAGTATTTGGATTTTTTTCTCAAAATAGTCTGCAGTGAAGCATACTGATCCTGGAAGAAAATATCCTCCAATTCATGAATGTTGAAATAAGAACTAAACTGATCTTCAGGCTGCTGGGATGGTCGAGTGGTTCAGTTTGTTTCTGAAACCGTATAATTTATTTTTTAAATTTCTGGAATGAACAAGAATAAATGTGAAAACCTGCTTTGTGCCATCGGACGTGCCTTTCTCAGCAGAAAGCCCTGCTGGCATGTTCCAGCTCCTTTAATCAGCTGTGATTATCATTATAGTCCCTTCACAATAAGCCGTCATGCTCGAAGCTGGAAGGCAGGAGGGAGAAAGAAAAGGGACAAAACTTGACTCCTGTCCCACTGTAGAATTTATTCTGGAACTCCACCCTGGAGAAGGGACAAAAAGTGAGATGATATTGTTAAAACAGGAATAAATTACAAACGCATTGACCTTAATAGTACCACAGGTGCTTACCAGTGCAGCCGAAGGGCATGAAGGAATGCAGACAGACCCTCCATGACAAGGAGGATTGACACAGTGAGAACGGCAAATAAGCCAAACACTGGAACTAGGAATAAAACCCCCAGAGTGGTGTCCATTCGTAGTCCCACTCTCATCACCATGGTCCACAGCACCTCTGACAGCTCTGAGTGCAGAAAAAAAGAACATATGTACTGCCAGTTTAGATAATACAAAAAAACAAACAGCGGTTTAACTATATCCAATCAATATCAGGCTTGTTTTTCATCTGAAATGAAATAGTTACTGTTTACCGAACAAGTAACAAATGCACAGAAGCTAAAGACTCAACAGACAACCATCATACTCACGAGCATGCGCCAGGCTCAGAGCCCAGAGCCTCAGATAGGAGGCCGTGTTGGAGATGCAACCTAGACAGTACTCTATAGTGTGAATGGCTTGATGAAGGAACTCATCTGCTAAGTTAAACTGCAACACAAAAACAGAAGTCAAGATTACAGAAAAATCAGAGGAAAATTGATTTAAGAAAAGGGAATTCAGGCTTATTGTTTGCTGTGCAGACCTCCTCTGAGTGATGTTCTCCACTACTGGACATATCACTGTGACTACTGCCTTCTTCCATGTCATGAGCTCTCAGGAGGTATAGCTCTTCTTCACTGTTTCGCCGCACACGCTCATAACCCTGAGAACATACAAATATATATTTAAACAACTTAAACCACAATAAAATAAATTAATTTCAATAAAGACATTTTTTACATTTAGGTGCATATTAAATGAGCTGATGTAACTCAAAGGCTCACCCTATACATTCCTAGACTGCGGCCTCCATTCTGAAGCCAGTAAAGGTAGACTGGTTTCCCAAGCAGTAGAACAGGCACTGAGAGAACAGCAATAACCACCAGAAATGTCTGCAGGCCAGGCTAAGAGGGAAAACAACATTTTAGTACTGCATGCTCCCTCTCACAGAGTACTGTGCCTTCAGTTACATCAGACTGGATCTGAGAAAAAGCAAGGAGCTTTGCACCTGTCCTGGATAGAGAGGATGCACCGCTTCACCCTGCATCAAGAACATGTTGATGAAGTGGATGAGAATGCTTGGAGCATGTCTGGAGTCCTTTGCAGAGAAGGCCAGCCATTTGTATATGATCATGAATACCAGGTAGCCAAATAAACATAACAGGAACAGGAGTTCAGGCAGAAATACCAAGTACAGGTTGTACTTCTTCCTGAAGTATCTGTTTTTATTGACAAAGAGATAGAACAGTTAAACAATAAAACTGAATATTGAGGATTTTTTTGAATAACAAAACTCGCTCTATTACTCACAGATGATTGTAGGTGCTCAGAATGACCCCAAAGCTCATGTGTATGATGCCCAATATCACCGACATCTTCATCTTATAAGAGTTAAGGAATGTAAGGCGGTTGGATGCCAAGTTCCATATCTTAAAGTGAGACAGATAACAACATATTACTAGTTAGTGGTAAATGATTAATGCAAACAATTTAATCTGAAGCACACAGAGAACCACTCCAGGTGTTTTTATTTAAACAGTGAAAAGACGACCAGACTCTTCCAGGGAAAATCCAAAAGATATTAACATCAGTCCCAAAATCTGCACTTTACTACATGTGTCTCTTTGCAATACTTTAACAGATCAGAAAAGTTCCCCATATTAGGACCAGATATGCTGATCATCATCAATAGTCACTTACACACCCATAGTAATAACACCAAATTAAAATGTCTGGGTCTTTAAGAATAACATTAAGTTTCATGTAGGTTTTTTTCATGCACCTAAAACAGATGATCTTAATTCGTTATATTTCTCATTTTTATAAACTACTATTACATCCTTAAACATGTTATCTGTTTGCTTTGCTTATGATAAATCATACATGGTGACTAGCCTTTAATATTCTACTCACCGGGTCAATGCCGAGAGGGTAAGGTCCATTGAAAACGCCAGTAACGTTTGGATCCAGCGTTAGCAAACTATTTCCTCTGAGAACCTCATCTCTATTAAGGACAAAGAAAAACATTAGTGCAAGTTACATGTTTGAGATTATCCTCATGTAAGCTGGCAATTTATTTATATCCTGTGTGGGACAACTCTCAATCTCACTCCTGGCTGGGAAGAGGACATGCTGCATTTTCTAGTGATGTTACTGAGGATGAAGCTCACAGAACAATTTTTTATCAAAATTTTTATCAAATATATATTTATTGAGAATAACAAACCTATTTGTGTTTTCTTTGTTTTTTTTTTCCCCAATAAGGACAAACTGTCAGGATATAAGACAGACGAGATACTCCAATAAGGTTCATTGTCTTTACAATTTTTATGGTTATTTAATTCTTATGTTATCAGACTGTTATTTTTTAGCAAGAGTCTGCCTGACAAGTCTTCCATCTTCATCAGAGGTCAAATGAACATGGAAGACCACCGATGAAACAGGTCAGGTGGGCTTAAGCTTATGCTAAAATTAAATGTCGGGTAACATAAGAACTGAATTAACCAAGCTAGAGGAGAAATAGCAGGGGAAAGTTAATCTTTCGAAAAAACCTTGAGCAGGAACAAAGTGATGACATTCCAGCTTTAACTCCAATGTGGAGGAGTATTCTTTACTAGGCAACACTGACCAAAAACCACCAAGACCAATTACATTAACCTATACCTTCCAGTTTTTTGAAAGATAAATTAGATTATGTTTAAATGAACCGGTCAGTTAGTAAATAAATAAATATCAGGCACAAATTAGAAAGTGCTCATCTCTAGCGACATCCTGAAAGCCAACTTAAGAACTGAAAAGAACCTAAGATGTGTTCATGTCCATAATCATCCATTATTGTCCACAGGCAAATGATAAAAATCAAATAAATATTACTGATTAAGATATACACAAGTGTGTGGGTTTTTGTACATTCATTATAGTTAAGCAATAAATAAATAAATGAACTATTCTAAGTGGAGCCCCTTAAGTTTTACAGGAAGAGAAACCTGGAAATGTATCTATAAACATGCATTGTACTATAGTCTGCGTTTACACTGCTGCAATAAATTCCTCCTTGTCCAAATATACTCACGTCCACCCTTTGGCATTGATCATGGCATTCACACTCCACCCAGAACCAAAGATATTGAGGGACTTTGAGAAACAGTCATTGTATATCAGACCAGTATAGATGGAGAAGAGGCCCATCATGAGAATGATATAACGCCCCTCAAAGAAGGTGTTCCAGATCTGCAAATACACATCCAATCATTTCTGACATGCTGTTTGTGCTTTAAATCCTATGTGCATCAGAAAACCTCCTTACCTCATTCCTGGTGTTTTTAAGTTTGCGGTTGTTCTCAGACAACACCATCCAGAGAGCAAACAGAGCCATGATGACTCCGTGACCCAGGTCCCCAAACATCACAGCAAACAAGAACGGGAAAGTTATGATTGTGAATGGAGCTGGAAATTTGCATGTAGAGAGGAGCAGAAACAGACTGGTTGTTGTGGAAACACTGGAGAATTATAGACAGTTCCTACATTAATACTTTACGAAAGCATAACAGAAATATGAATGACGGAAAAACAGACGACACCAATAAAACATGATCTAAATTGAATCAGATGGTCCATTAAAAAAAATATAGCTGGTTTTATGACTGTGTTACATTTTGGCCCATGTGATGCATCAACGAAGAAAAAACAAACAAAACACAAAATGATAGTAAACTAGAATAGCACTCAGAGAGCCTAGGCCTCCAACAAGCAGCTCGAGCTCTATCTCGAAATGATAAAGAACCCTTGAAAAACAAATCAATGAATCCAAATAGTCATCTGGATCACTCCAACATATTGAATGGAATCTAAGTTGGATGAAGAACCATCCTCAGAAAAAAAATCATAACAAAGCATGCAGTCGTTTTTACATTAAGTTTTTACAAAATAAGCAGAGAAAGATATAAAAGTCAGTTTCTGTGATCCACCTTCCTGACGGAGGTCACAAATCACAGAATAACTGATTCTCACTCACCAGGGTTTACCTCCCTGTAGGTACCCACTCCATATGCATCCACAATATTCTGGAAGCCAGAGGTAAACTTGTTGGTCCTTATCAGCGTCGGAGGAGTGTCAGTGGTGGGAATACGATTGACAAACGAGGGAACTGTCGCTCCACTTTTTCTCTGAAATATTCAAGTGAAATGTTGCAAGTAATTGCGATAGAAACTAATCAGTAAAAGTTCTAATTTGTTTGGTATCAAATAAGTAGCTCATGCAGATAAAGATTTAAACAGGAAGGGCTGTGGACATTATGTTCAGACATTTTAGCATATTGAACTTAGAAAGGCAGCTAACGAAAATAACAAATCAAGTGGGGTCATACTTATAATTGCTCCTTTTTTTTGTACACTTAACAACTTTCAAACAGTATAAACGATGACCCTTCAATGCTCAGCCCAAATAAAAATTATCTTTCTGGACCAAAAAACTTTTGTCATTTCATTGACAAAAGTTTCCATTTCTTATTTAGAAAAGAAAAGAAATCTGAGTACTTGAAAAGTCTGCTGTAAATTACATAAAAAGAAATGCCTGCTGGGTGATCAGGGTTGAAAACAAAACCCACTTTGTATCCAGTTTCTTACCGATCCATCTTCCAGGGCTCTTCGAAGTTTGGGAATGTCACAGATGGGACACCACACCTCCGCGATCAGGCACTTATTAGTCACATCAAAACTGCACAGATTCAAAATGTAGTAGATGGCCTTCATTTTCTTGACCTGGACAACCCAGGTGTAGACCGATTCTGAAGCCTTGACCAGGACCTGCCTCAGGTAGTCCTCTGTTCTATGAAGTACCTGGATACATTAACAAGGATGAAATGCTTTGTTGTGGGACAGCACTTAAAACATTCAGGAATTTCAAGAAACAATTACAATATATATATATATATATATACATATATATATATATATATATATATATACATATATATATATATTATTTTATTTTTTAACATTTCTATGACTTTAATAAAGGCTGATGTCGAGAACTAAAGTGTAAAGATGCAAAAAGTAGATCAAATACAAAAGCAGAGGAGAAAGGAGAAGAATGAAGAGAGTGTATGAATGAGAGAAAAAAAAACATTTAGTTAAGGTCTCATGTTGATCATGTGCTTCAGGGGTGAGCGAAGTTCTGCTTCTCATTCACAGCAGGTTAAAGCTGTCAAATGATTCACAGTGCGTTATCCTTGGCAAAAACTCAACTGTTTATGTAAACAGCCTCAAGAATAACCATGCTTCAGAAAATACATCAACCATGTATGCACTAGTCTCCAGTGGAAGAGTTTCACTGAATAAAGATTTTCCACAAGAAAAAGCAAAACAGGGAAAATCCTAGTTTAAAGTGACATCAATCTTTGTTGTACTTAAAGCAAGGAGATGGTAATGGTAACTATTCTCTGTCAATTATTAGCATGGATAATCAAATACTTAAAGAAAAAAGCATAAAAACATACTGTATGCAGATCCTGAATACGAGTTCTTAGTCCTTCCACAACATCATCCCTCTCCTCATTACTACTGGGATATGGATACAAGTGACAATGGTAGCTATGGAGAAGAAATAACATATTACTCACAACACACTACTCTTGACCATAAAAATAACATATGCATATAATTTTGTTATCTGCATGAGCAACTTATATAAACAAATGGTAGCTTGCTGGGTATAGTTTCAGATAATTACCAATCACAGATCTTCTTCACTTTCTGACCAATTTGGTCTCCCCAGTAAGAGATGAGGAACACCACACTTTTGGTAGGCTCGCCCTGCAGACAGGACATTACATTCATTACAGGACAGGACATTACATTCAGAAACTTTATATTGTCAACAAGCTTCAAGTGGTTTTTGAGCTATATTTTCCGTAGCAGAACTTTTCATAAAAAACAATCAAAAATAAAGATCTCTAGTTGTAAAATCAACCTTTTTTTTTTTTTTTTTTAAACAAGACACAGCAGCAAAAAGTCTTTAATTTCTAAAGAGCATTAAAGTCCCCATTTTGAAATAATTCAGTAAGTTTATATTAAGACTGAAGATTTTCTTGCACTGGAGGCATATCTGACATTCCTTCGGTGATCTGCTGCAGCCTTACATGCCTCCCCTCTGCTCGAGCAGAGGAAATGGATAATGTGATTAGTGCTGTCTGTCTGAAGGGACAAGATCACAAAGCACATTGTTTACAGGGACAACCATGAGAAAGGCGCTGCACAACTGAATTACTTTTGTCATTCTTTATTTGTCCCTTATTTAATAAATATACATGTGGTGGCAGATTTAGGACTTCTCTCTACTTTTTGTTATTAAAAGTGATCTGCACTTTTCCACTTTCGCCATTTTCACAGCCTCAGTAGGCACAAATGTGTGTTTATTTGTTTTTGTTATCAAAATTTTAACAGCATGCAACAGATCATAAACAACTTTTATTACTTATCTTTGTAAATATTATAAACAAGTGAACTATGAGTAAGAAATATTCAGTTGTTTAAATCTAAATAAGAATTATTCGGTTAATTAAGATTTTACTTATCTGAATGTCTTTCTTTATAATGTGCCTTTTTAAAAGTAAATAGTTTATGCTTTAATGATGAAGTTGTGCATGCTGCTGCACTTTCAAAGTGTACTAAAACGTTTTCTGCTGCTTTTAAAAGACACCCAAATGTTTACTATGAAAAACATTCACTATATACAAACACAGAAGATCCAATAATTGTGAAAGCATTTTTTGCTGAAGCTTCAAATGTCTCATCAACAATTAAAGAAAATTGTCATATCCAAAAAATTTAAGTTTGTTATCTTGTACCAAATCAAATACCTTGTTAAGTAAAATGTTCAATAAATGCAAAGAAGAAAAATGTTCAGAGAAAAATGTAACAACACTAAAAGTAATTTCTCTACTGTGCCAACAATAAGCAGTGTGAGCTGTGAGTAACCTACTGTATCAGGATCTTCTAGGTACTCTTCAACCTCAGCATAGCTGAGGATGGTGTAGCCTTTACATACTCTCCACAGCATCCGTTCAAAGGCCTCGATCTTTACCCTCTGAATAAGCCCAGAAATGAAACTGCAAGAAAACAAGGTGAACAGTCTATTGTATGCATGGGTTTAAGTACATAAACTATATTTCCAAATATCCACAACATGACAAGTTCCCATATGAAGTTGAATAAAATAATTCAAATTCCCATTAAACCTTCTTGCTTTCATAATCCCTTTTTTCTTTTAAGAAGTGTAAAAGACTGGAATAGGCATCTTTTTCTCTACTGTATAGTTAAAACCCATAGATTACTTAACAATAATACCTAAACTCTTACAAGAACTATTTTTTAATAGTGAGTGAACTTGTTATTGAATGTACAGAATTTAACTAAAAGTGGTGTGAAAATCAAATCGAAAAATGGCATATCGGGATTTTTTGCTTCACAATTTTAGAATCAATTTTTTTGGTTAATTGTTTTTTTTTTCCCAAATAAATACAAATAATTCAATATAAAATTGTAATTTTTATTGTTTTTATTGATCTTTTTAATTGTCTTCTTGGGCATTATAGCAGCAGAATGATGGTCTGGCTACTGTGTTGTTTTCTCCTAATTTAAATCAAGAAAAATGACGAGCAAAAATAAGTTTTGGACATTTTTTTTTAAATCTATACAAATCAGCAATATCGAAGACCTGTAAAAATCGCAATTTAAATGGAATCAGCACCCAAAACATCAAAATCGAATCAGGATGAAAGCATATCGTCACAGTCCTAATAACTAATGCCATTTCAACCACAGCTTTGTTATCTTTATTACAATTAAGCATAGTGAAGCCACGTTGGTCTCACCTGGACACATACAAACAGCTTTGTGATGGGACTGCTGATATAGTTCTTAATGTCATGAACTGGTTAACACTTTGTGCTGAATATCTAATATAAAAAGAAATTAAAACTACCAGCCTTAAGAACTCACTTTATCATTTCAAATACCTGTAAATGTAGTCATCCTACTACAGAGTCTGCTTATTCAAATAGGAAAAACAAATCTAAGTTGATGCTGTTTGAGCAACAACTTATTAAACAGCTACAGTCTTATTATAACCACTGCAGCTTGTGAAGATCTGGATCTTTTAAGTACGATCTGTGAATGAATTCTTCCTGGAGGTGATAAAGGTAAAAGCAAACAGAAAAAAAAACTGTGAAAACTTAATGGAAAACATTCTTCTTCTAAAACAGCAACTGTGCGAAATGAAACTATTCTTATTCACAATGTAACAAAGAAATTTTAGATGAGTTCGACCCCCAGCTACATTAACAAAAGTCACTCACGCCAGTTTAGCCCCCAGCCTCTGTATGCTGCTGTAGTCCATCATTGTTTCTTTTTCTAGAAAAGGAAACTCCTCATACTGAACCTGGAGCGGCTCTCTCTGAAAGTAAAGACAAAATACAAGAAGTTAAAGTATCTAAATGAAACCAAGCAGCAGACTCTTGATGTTTTCTTGCAAGAAAAATGAAAAGAGAATAAAAAAGTTCAGCTTAAATTTCAGACCTCAGCAGGTCTCTGTACAAAACTGCGGGTGATGCGTAGCATGTGTGTGTACTCTGTCAGCTCCAACAGATTCTTCTGTAATCTTTCTTTATTTCTGGTCACTTCGCCCAATTCCACCTCAAGTCTCTGCAGTTGCTCCTGTGAAACAGCATGTTGCATTTGACTAAAAAACATAAAAGATCAACAACAATAACAACAATAAGAACAAACTTACCATTATAGAAATGACATGCTTTGGTGAAGGAGCTACAGGGTTCACGTCTCTATCTGGCAGTGAAATATCAGCTTTCTTGATCTCCCTCAGAAGATAGCCTATTAAAACCAGAGGGCAGTACTTTGTTTGACATGTACAAAAAAGTTTCTAAATGTATTCAAGCTTTCAGATGCCACAGACCGATAACACTGGAATTGAATCCATGTCTGAGTGTGTTATTCTCTTCCTAATCTAATAATCCAGGGTTTAGTTAACCAAAAGACTGCAGTCCATTCAGCCAAGTCTACAACCAGCTGACATTTCTCATGACTGTAGGACCACTGGCTCTCAATTCATCTGTAAGAAGATCCTCTGTGGATTTGTGTTATCCCTGCTTTTACCTCAACAGTCACATCATTGCTTTATCTTCCCCTGTAAGGGGAATATAATTATATTTCCTCCTCAAAGACAGACAATGAATGGACACTGACAAACAGGGAGCCTTAATGGTTCAAATATCACATTAAAGACCAGTTTATCCTTACCTAGGATCCTTTCCATTTCTTCACATCTTTTGATCTCATTGACATGTCTTCGCTGGAAGGCATTAACACTGGGATTGAGCTGAAACCGGTGCAAGAAAATGGACCAGTGAGACTTAGAATGATGATAAATCCTCATACAATCTCATCATTGAGACAGTGTGAAACACATTGATATCTTCTGTCCTTAACCTCACGAACAAACTGTGATGAACTGCACAGTAAGTATGCAGAGGCCTTATAACAACATTACAATTTCTCTTATCTAATATCTTTTCATGCAGCAGTGCTGTTTACGTAATTACATAATAAACCTACAGCTTTTTAGATACAAGTCATTTGTGAAGTGAGATTAAGTTTTATTTTATTGATCAAAATAAGCATTACTTTTCAAGCAACTGGGTGATGTTTATTTACAGAGCAATTCAAGCAAGATTACAAAGCTTCATACCAAGTCGTTGTGATTTCATTCATGTGATAGTGGACCCCTGATAAACGGGTGTTCAAAGTTTTATACCAAATGGTGTACTTACGTCTCTGAACTCCACCAATCCCTGTTCTCCAAGTTCACTGATGCAGTCGTATGCTGATCCAGACTGCAGAAATAACTGAGCCAGACACATCTCCTCACCTCGGAACAGAGAGCCCATGTTGACAGCTCTGTTACGTCCCTGCTTGGCCGACGGGCTACACAATAAATAACTATAAAGCTAATTTAAGCGGTTTCCGTGAACTCTATTACGCTCATGTCAGAGATGGTAAGTCAAGTCCTTCCTTTTCCTTTCATGGTTTAGATTATGATACAACAGAATTTTACTTGCAAAACACTTGACTTTACATCGCTATCGTCGCTGCCGCAGACGCTGTTCCTGTTAGCTTGCTAATTTGCTAGCCGGATGAGCCCTGGTCTTGATTATTGAATGACAATTTCTTCAAAGATTCATCTGAAAATATAACAAAAAATGTCGTAATGGCTAGCGTGGCCCATTCCAATGTGTTGAGACAAGTTTTCTCACAGTTTAGAAAGTTTTAGACGTGCGCCTGCCTTCTCTAAACTCTCCACGTCATTTGACTTCGCATAACTGAAGACGATCAACGTCCACAGCAGCAAGTGTACCTGTAGACCAATGAACGTCACCCTCTGGAGTCTGCGCAGTATAACCCTAATGTGATGTTCTTAATCCCTCTGCACTGTCTGAAGGTGGATCCGCACCCTCTGACAAATTAATACTATTATAGACATTACTATTTTCCTTGTTTGGGTAGAATATATATTTGTTGTATAAGAAATTGATTACCAAAACGTCTTCGTTATAATCCAACAACCTACCAACTCTCCTATATGGAGATTTCAACAAACAACTTCAGTTTTTATGACTGAATTGCCATTTTTGTCTTGTACATTGTTTTGTTTAAAAACAAAAATATGAAGATCCAGGCTGTAAAATATCTTTCGTTTAAAAAAAAAAAGAAAAGAAAAGAATACTAAGATACCACTGGAGGCAAAGATTCTTATATGGGTATTTTGGGAAAACTTGATAAACATTTCTGCCCTTACATTACTATCTACTTGAAAGAAAGGGTAATTCACACAGTAAATTCAACCTTGGAAGAAGTACTCGTATCTTGAAATTAATTGCACCATAAAAAGAATATTAGGATGGTGCATAATGTTATAGTCAGCATTCTCCAACCCAAGGCCTTGTGAACTACCATCTCGCAGGTTTTAGTGTTTCCCAGGTACAACACACTTGATTCAAATAAAAAGGTCCTCCAACAAGTTCTTGTCATCTGCACCTGCCTGTTAATGAGCCATTGATTTAGGTCAGGTCTCTTCCAGCAGTGAAACACAAAAACCTGCAATATGTTAGCTCTTAAGAACCGGAGTTAGAGACTGCGATTCTAAGTGTACATTATTACGTATAACTATTTCACACTGAAAAATAAATGTGGAAATGAAATTCACCTGGACTGACTGAATGGTGATCAGTTTAACATTAGTTTCTTTAGTCTTCAGCAGTGTGAATGCTATGACTCTTAATTTTGTGTCATGGGAGAAATGAGAAGAAAAACTTCCACCTGACAAATCTGTCATGTTTGTGCTTTTTTTTTTTTAAGAGAAAAAAAAATAAATACTTGAAATCTAAAGTTTTAAATTAGGGTATCATGTGTTTAAGTCAAAAAGAATTAAAAAAAAGTAGGGTTTGGGGTGACAAAGACACACACACACACACACACACACACACACACACACACACACACACTTCATCGGTCCTGCAAACTCAGACATCTCAATCATGTGATGGAATTTCAGACATACTTAATGTGTAACTGGGCTTAAGTCATTTAGGCTGGGAAACACTGGTTACCTGTACATGTTACCAGCGGTGTTGGTTTCTGTCTGTTAGCAACAACTCAACATGTTACAGATGGATTTTGATTAAACTTTCAGGAAATCTCAAATGGAATAAGGAACTACTGATAAGATTTTTGGTTGATCCAGATTACCGCCTGGATCCAGATATTTTTTAAAAGGATTTGTGTTTACTGGCAGGACATTCGGATAAAGTTGCTATAAGAGCTGCGCAATCGAACCAACAATTGCTGGAAAAAATGCAATGGCTTGGTGGGGGTCTGTCTCAATTTGGTATATTATATAGGAAATGTTCATTTTAAAATATTTTATAGTAGAATCTGTATTATTTCCTTGTTAACCAGATTTAATCTGACTTGTTAAACATCTCATGAGGAAAAAAAAAGAAAAAAAAAAAAAAAAAGCATTTTCTATGGGACCTTGATGATGATCCTTTGTAGGACCTTTGTCCCTAAAACCTGAACCCCGAAGTGGCTTTTACGGCACAGAGACATAATGACTGTAAACTGGACTGGAGTCAGACTGGAGAATGGTACAAGCACAATGCTGTGATCAAAAAAATCTTCCCATAAGTCATTCTAAAAATATTTTATTACAAAATTCTGAATCAGTACAACTGTCAATATTAATAATAAACTAGACAACAACAACAAAAAAAAGACATACTCTCAACTGAAACATTTTAAAACAGCCTTTTTTAGACGATAAATTACAACATCTCTTAGGCTCTGGCTCACCGTTATCAGCCATTTTACATATTTCCTTAGATTTTAGAGAGCAATGCTGTGCCACACCTGTCTAATCTGTCTCCACGGAGTTCCAAGAATCGAGGCAGTGATGAAACAGAAAACCAAGATCATGCCCTTAGCCAACGACTGAGAATATGGTTCACCTGTGGGACAAACAAAAGCAGTCATTTTTTTCACTTTTAGATAAGAATAAAGGCTATCATATTACAGTGGAGACAATTATCTTGATAAGAGTGTTTTGCTCAAATTACATTTCTCAAATAATTGCACTTTATATATGACATTAAATTGGTATTTACTAAATGCTAACAAAAAAGAACATAATCTTTGCTCAGATTACATCATTTCTTACCTGTGTAATATCTGGTGATGGGAAAGGCGAGCTCAGGCCAACACACATCATTCCTGTTGCAGTCATATTCAGTAAAGTTGATCTGAAACCTACAAGGAAAAAAAGCCAAAAAAAAAAAAAACCAGAATCAATCAGCGTGTTAGAGTCAAGCAGGTAACTTAAACATAACTTTATTTATCTTGTCTAACAACTCTATGTAAGAACCTTGTCACTATTACAGCACCTGGCTTTTGGTGGTTCTGTGATAACAGGGATATCAATAAAAGTGACTGAGGAGGTGATTGGGAACAGCTGAATGTCCTCACACAATGAGTTCCCTCCTCCACAGTCTTGTGCCCAGGTGGACAAGGTATACCTGAAAATAACCAAAATTACACATTATTTACAATGGTGTTATGATTCCCAATGATCTAAGAATAAAATATTAATGGTGCATCTCAGTGGATATATATCTGATACACACCTGATTTGCAAATCACGGATTTCCCTTTGAGGTACACCTTCTACCAGGCCAGTGACAAGACTCCAAACCAGGATGTGCTGGTGGGATGGAATACCACTGCAAGTGCTTGCCGTGTCTTCCATTGCTGTACTTGAGTTCAGTGTCACAACTGAAATGAATGTTTTGTTAAACATTTAGTTGAAACAGCTAAAAAAAAACAAAAAAAACCCCACACAATTTGTCAGAAATGCTGTAAACTTGATTTCACAAATGGAAACTAGGAACGCACATGGAGAATTAGCCTTGGATAAAATAGTGTGTGACATGATTTAAGAAACATACTTGTCCCTATCAAATAGAAAGAAAGAATAAAAGAAAGAAAGAAAGAAAGAAATAGCAAAAACAGATATAATGAGATTATCAGACATTTGATCAAGACACAGACAGTTTATTTGCATTAAATACTCACAGCTTATGTTCATCCAGTCCGTTAGATTCAAAAGATCAGGGTTTCCACGCTTTGCCACATATGTGGACGTAATCAAACTTGCTTGTAGATTAGTAACTGTCTCTCTAAAGGAGAAGAACAAGCCTAAAACACACAGTATATTAACAGAGTATTTTGCAGAAAAAATATGAACTCGTATAGAGCTGCTGACCTTAAGAGATTACACTGAGGTGGGGTCTGTTGCCCGACAGGTAGCAGGCATCCTGATGTTGAATTCTTTCCAAATAAAACTACTTTCTTCTCAGCAGTAGAACAGAGTCCATCACCCACTGGTAGTCACATAAGACAACAATTAAGATAATTACTTTAAGCATGGACTGAAATGTATGTGATTCAATATAAAGCCAATCTTAATGATGACTTGGGTTTTACCTGGGTTCCAAATACTGATGAAGGCCCTTTGTATTGATTCTGATTCATTGTCCATAGTTCCAGCTATAACAGGTTTTCCCACCTGATAACCTAAAATTTAAAATGCAAGTTATGAGTATTTTGCTCATAACAAGGAGTCCCATATCTGGGATAAAGTACTATCTCTTGTTCCTACCTGGGTTCCCTGAGTTGGGTTCAGCAGTGATATTTCCATTGAGAAACACAGCAGAATATCTTGTAGTTAATGATACTATTTAGAGGACATGAAAAAGAAAATGAGTCACAACCTCAAGCATACTGATTAAGTTTCATAATAAGCCATGTTATCGAATGTCATTATTGGCACTTACCACTAACATTTGAGATAAGAGTCCCAATGGTGCGTGTCAGTGTGACAGCTGTGATACCATTTCCTTGCCAGAAGAATTTATAATCCAACGCCAAGGTCACATTTTCACATAGCAGCTTCTGAGCTTTAGATAAATAACATTTCAACATTAGGATAATGGGCAGCTTAAGCTGCCCTGGTAATGATATTCTTATAATCTAGATAATCTACATACCAGCAGAGGAAAGTGCATTGTTTTTAGAAATAAATGAATTCAAGTCTGTGACAACTTTGTCGGTTACATGTACCACGACATTTCCTGAAATAAAGAAACAAACCAAAATTTAACAAATTTAACAAAGATGAATTAAAAGCACCGCTTCAGTATAGTTAGGAGGTAAAACCCACCTCCTTGCCCACTCATCACTTTAAGGCTCAAATCTGCTGGTAGTGTCTGTAATGGTGATCCAGTTGGACAGGAGCGGAGAAGAGTGACACACTCAACTTGAAAGTTTTCCAAAAATGCAACAGGAGCACCGTTTACACACCGTCCAAGGACCCTCTGTGTAGCATAAACATACATTACATCTTAATGTCAGAGCGCTGGCAACAGACATAATATAGAATATTACAAAATATATTAAAGTATATCAAGAAACAAAATTTATACAACTAACCTGAGGAATACTGAAGTACTGGTTGTTCAGTGTTATAATTGGACTTCCTTGAACATACATGTTTACTGGTAATGGAGCTGACACTATCTGCCTTTGGAAGGATGGGCCAGACTTAGGTGTACTGCATAAATGAAGAGCAAAAGCTATGTGATGAAATCATTTTTATAAAACTTGCCAAATAAAGGATGATGGAAAATTGAAATAAAATTAAATAAGCAAACAAACAAACAAAAAAGACACACTAAACACTTTCTCACATTGTGCTGCCGTGGTAAAATAAGCCAAGATAGGGATTGTTTTCAGGTGGAGAAGTGACACAAAGAAATGGAAACCAATCTGGGGAGTTTTTAGAGGTCTGGACAGAGCACTGATAATCTGGATCAGGAGAAACCTGTCCTCCAAAGGGCCCTGGCAGGCAATGGGATGCAAACAGCTTCAAATCTTCACTAGCGCAGTCCTATTGAAAGACAAAACACAAATGAGCATATTTATATGGCAGGAAAAACTCATCTGCTCAAACAGTACAATAATAATTAAATAAATACCTTGTCACAACAGCAGCGAATGTCACATACTCTAACTGTTAGGTCACATGGACAAGGCCCCAGTGGTTGGTACACTTGGTTTGGAATGACTGTTTTATTATCTGAAATGGGCAAATAATTTATTAAAAAACATCTATCTATGTAACTCAAATAAGGCGCAAGCTTAACATGTAATTTAAATTACCATTTCCAGCCGAAGCAGGAAACAACCGGGCATTTATGGTGGCCTGGACCAGTAGTGAAGCCTTGGGTGTATTTCCAACACAAGCAGTCACCTGAAGGGCTTCCAGGACACACAGTAGCTTTGTACAACAATTCGTGCTTGTTTCATTCTCACCACAAAAATGCAGACTTTGATTCAGTCTCAGCTTAATTCGAACTGCAGTCTGGGGACAAAAACATGAGAACAAGACATTGGTGGATTGTTTGATTACATTCAGTTTTCTGGCCATTGTATCTTACATCATCACTTTATAAGCATCATAAGGTGAAAAGCTACTAGTTACCTATAAGATTGGCTTCTCACCTTTCCTATCTGCTCCTTTGTGAGCACCCATCGTGTTGCTTCATCAGTACATGATGGAGATCCAATGCTACCTGTAAAAGACAATCATCACCTAGCACTAAATTCACATACAATGGGGGAGGGGGGGGGGGGCAAAAACTACAATTTACAGTTTTACAAATGATAAAGCAGTCCCATAAACACGCCATTCACGTTTAGTAAACAGATTTATCTGGCGCAGGCGACCATGTCATCATAATATCTACAATAAAGCGTGGAGACCAATTGTTCAATGTTTTACCTGTTGTGTTAGATGGAGAAACCGTCCTCAGACTTAAAGAGACATCTGATGTGTTTCCGAGCAGAAAAGCAGTGACCGTGGGTCCAGTAGCTGTTACAAAAGGAGGCTGGAAAACTGTGGAACAAAATGTTACTATTACTGTGCAGCATCGCAAGTCAGCTCCATAAAAACGAGTTAATAACATAAAGTTTTGACCTTTACAGATGACTGATAGCACAGTTCTCTTACCAACAGTGTTCTGGGTGTAAACCAAGGAAATGAAGAGAAAAACACAAATGACATGGCGCGAAATGGACGCAGAAAATAAGGTATCAATTACATTCGCCATTTGGTTATAATGAAGTCGGCATATTTGTAAACTGTTTGCGATGTCTTAGCAACACGGATTTCAACAAATCACCATCGAGAAAGATTCTTGCTCTAGAAAAACGAGGGCTTTGAACTGATCGACTGCGCCCTCTTCTGGCCTGGAATAGTAGCTGCATTCAGTAAGCACAAGACCCCTAGTTTTAAGTACTCGATGCTGTGGGCAGTGGCAGTGGGTTTCCTTTTCTGTTACCTGCGCTAAGGAGCGCATTTCTTTCAAAGAGAACATGCAATTTGATTTCCTTGTCATTGTAAATTACAAATTAAATGTAATTATTGCATAAATAAAGACGCGTCCTCTGAAATGGGACTATTATGCGACAGGCCACACTTCACACACGCAAGTCAGCTCTTTAGGATTCAAAATGTGACCTTACATTTGGTCATAAAATAGACTTTTTAAACGTAAATCCGTCCAGATATCCTTTATTCGAAGCTTCATGTGTTTTTACACTATGGTTTTTCAGAGTGCTGAAATTTCTTTTGGCCCATCTCTGCGAACTGTGATGAACACACGGGACCTCTGCGCTGATGTAGAGTTCAGCCGCCAGATGGCAGCAGCTCACTCTTTCTGTTAATACGAAGACAGTAGAAGTAGAATTTTGCCACGTGACCGACAAACCAACGTGCTTTCAGTAATGTGTCAACATATCTTTGTACTGGGCTAGCTAACCAATTTAACAATGTCGTTTGAAAATCTAATGACAAGTCTGCAAGACTGTATGATCACCGAGGATCAACCACATGAAACTTTCGGCCAAACTCTCAAACTGTTTTATGACAAACTGTCAGAATCCTCCAGGTTGGTGCTCAATGTCCATATGACAACACAATCGAACTGCACTTGTTTAAATGGCACATTAAGGTGATGAGTAATTCTGCTTTCATAAACAGAAGTGCTGTAAAACGACAAAAGGAGCGGAGTTTAGAGGAGGGCGTCCAGCTGCTGAGACAACTGTCAGAGCCACAGCTTCGTGGTTTGGGTGACAAGCATCTCCTTCTCCTAGTCAATGTCCTTATATCCCTGCAGCTGCAGATGGTCAGTATCTCCACAGCCTGTCGTAAAGTGGACCAGGTCAGACAGTTTGTCTTCTGCGTACATTGCCTGAAATACAAATTGGATGTGATGAAGTATAATTATGAATTTGTTCGACAGATGTTGCAACATTTGGCAAAGGTGGACCACCAGTTGGTTTTTAGAGAAACCCTTTACAGGTTTACTTCCGTAGTTCAGGGTGATCAGGTATACAACTTGTAATCCACTTTTATTTGTGTTTATGTTATTGAAAGGCTGTGCAGATAATGTATGTATTGTCTGTTTTTTCTTTTTGTTTTTTTAGATTTTGTCTTCAGAGGATTTGCAGATAGGTTGGTCATGTTAAATGTTGTTTTGGTTTGTCACTCATTTCAAATGCAAGTTTTATTTATCTATTTGCTTTTAGCATGTATGTTTTTGGAGGACAGTACAGTTGGTCGTGAGGTGTGTCGGGAGTCATATACGTCCATGCTGAATAAAGTGTCTGAGTTATTCCCTGTCATATTGGAACAAGAATTCCTCAGAGATGGAGCGATGTGTCATGTTACTGTGAAGGTACATAAACACACACACACAGGTTTAATAATTGTTAAAATCCAGCACATTCAAACTTTTTGTGTGGTTTTGGTTATTGACTGGAGAACTGTGGTCCCTGCAGGTGTGTTTACAGATATTTCAGTTATTGTCCAGTGAAGTTGCTTCTCTAGTGTGGGAAGAGGATCAAAGGGGCCAAGCAGTGCAGAAAATCCTGCAGGCTCTAATGGACATAATACTTGGACAGGTTTCTTACTTATTTAGTGCATTATGTTAATCCATTAAAAGTGTGTCTGTTGTTCCAGCTATTATATGGGTACTTTTTTGCAGTGCTGCAACAAGGACACTCGTCTTTTGGCAGGCATTGCTGTGGCCATGCTGATCAATACAGCACCAGAGAGCAAAGCAGGAGGGGCCTCCGCCTGGAGTCTACTGCAGGTCTCTCACACAGGTGTGAATCTTCAGCTCTTTTAGCAGCTTAAACAATCCATGCACTGCAATTTGGTCATGTACATCTAAAAACCTAGAATCTTATGGTAAAGTTATATGGTTTGGAGTAAACTGTGCTTTAGGTAAACTGAAAGTCAACACAGTGATGATCGTCAGTAAATTAGAAAAAAAAGGCTAAAACAGCCGAAAGACTTCAGAGACTGGGAAGCAAAAAGCTGTTTTTTATTATGTAAGAACACTAGTGAAATTTAAGATGATAATTTGACATTTCCTGTAGAACAATTTAGTTTCTGTGCAATTTTTTTTGGCAAAAAATACATCTATATGTGCTTACATATTGCAAAAAAGTTTTAGACCACATTTCTTCCCCAAAATTTCATTTTAATTTTTAATGCAGCCAAAAGTACAAGGGTTTTTTTCCCCACGACTATATATGTATATTTGCATTACATGTATCTTTCTACGTATTATATTGTTTCTACTAGGGCTGTGACTATATGCTTTTGTCCCGATTCGATTCCGATTTTTTGGGTGCCGATTCGATTTAAATAGCAATTCTCACAATTCTTCAATATTGCTGATTTTTGTAGATTAAAAACAAAATAAATAAATAAAACCTTTTCATTTTTGTTGATTTCAAGAAGGGAAAAAACAACCCAGTTGCCAGACCATCAATTTTGTAATGGATTATTGTTTTATTTATTTATTTTTAAAAAAAAATATTTGTTAAAAAAATTGATTTTAAAATTCTGAAGCAAAAAAATCCTGATTTTCTATTTTTCAATTAAATTTTCCCAACCCTAGTTTCTACCATATGTGAGTGATGCATAAATAGATTTAATCTTTGTTGCACCAAGATCTAAAATGATAGAAATTGCTCCACACATTCTACAGATAAGTGTGAATGTGTAATCTGACTGATGAGTTATTCTTCCTGTTACTTCTCAGAACCATGGCTGCTGACTGTTGGTGCTCTGCAAGTAAAGTGTGTTCCTGCAAGGAAAGATGGAGTGGACAGGCTGTCTGTGATCAGGGGCCTTCTGACTTGCTGTCATCCTCACATCTTACTCAGTTCCTGTGATGATGCTGCACCAGTAAATCTACTGAATGTTTGTTAAATAAAAGCTCTTTGTTGTGCCAGATTTTCTATTTAAATCTGTTGTTTCTTTACTGTCAGATGTGCTTACTGCTGGAAGGTTTGTTTCGTCTGGTGTATGCCTTGTGTGAAGAGAAGCGGGGTTTTCTTTACTTTGGGTTGGAAGGTGAGTGACATCCAGAATTTGTGTGTTTAATGATCACATCACATGCTCAAATGTGACATGTTGTTGCAGTATTAACACTGTGGCTGAAGAGAGTGAAAGAATGTGTGGTGGATCTCTGGAAGATGTCAGCTGCCCGTCTTCTTCCCGACAACAGCGGCCTGCAGCAGCAACTCATTCACATTATCTGGACCAATGCAGAAAGTCCAGTGAGTCACTGAACATCATCAACAAGTAAAGTTTAGGTTCAAAACAAGATATGATATCTATGGACTTCTAAATAATGGAGAAAGCTGTTTACAGTCAAGTCACAACAATAATGAATGCTACACTACAACTACTAAAAACTCGTAGGTTATTGGGAGGTGATTAAAAGTTGGTTATTTCTATCTAGACTCTGTTTATGTTGAAATAAAGACAAAGACATCACCATGTATTTAAGAAGCTTGATAAAAGACTTAATCTGTCACTGTCTCTGTAAAAAGCTGTATCTGTCCTCCATGTTATCACCTCTTACATTAGCCTCTCTAATAATGTGTGATAGCATTGCTGGAAGAGTTGCTTAGTGTTGTGTGTCTGATGATGCATTGGCAGGTGGAAGGAGTGTCTGAATGTGCAAGCGGTGCCTTTATTCAGCTGCTGAACCTCTATGAGATGGACTGTGAGCATTTCTGTGATGCTAAGAAGACCTTTTATGCAACACTGCTTCAGCGAATAATGAAACTACCTAGGGAGGCCAAAGCCAGATACCATCACCTCTCTGCCCTGCTGCCATATCTTGGAACCAACATGGTGAGAATTGAAGTGTTACTAGAGACTTAATGGTGTTGAAATTATTGCTCCAAATGACATTTGTTTTTTTTTGTTTTTTTTTATTTCTCTGTGACCAATCAGGTGCTGGATCAGTATGCTGAAATACCCAGTCATCTCCTGAAGTGCTTATCAACCAACCACCTGTCTCCGTGTGGATCACAGCTGTATAAATGTCTGATCCAGCAGCAGAGGAGAGAGCTACAAAACTCTGCCTCGCTCACAGAGCTGGATCTCGCTAGACACTGGGCGAAGCTTTGGCAGCCTGTCCTTCATCAAGCTCTGACATCTGAAGTGACTCTTTTACAAAGCAACAGCTCAACGTACTTATTACCCTGCACCCTTCAGGTTTTCCCCTCTTCTGTGGACCATCTGCTTGCCTCTCTGGATCCTCATGTGCCTGGCCATCTCCACGCCTGGGTCTGTATCTTAAGCTCTTACCGAGCCATAACAGGTGGCTCTCCATGGGCTCTTCAGGGTAGCACCACCTTTGAAACACTGCAACTAGCTCTGGGGTCTGCAGATGATAAAGTCCGTCTTGCTGCCCTCAATCTGCTCAGTTGCAGCTCAAAGACTAAAGACACCCCGACCCCTGAGGAGGTGAGTATAATGAGGAGGTTCATTCCTCAGAACCTGAACTGCGAGTCCTCGCCGTTTCGTCAGCATCTTCAGGCTGGAGTGAGGAAGTTTCTGGTTCGTATCAGAGATTGCTGCTTAGCGCATATCAGAGGAGTAAAAAGCAAAAAGAAAGTGGATGCTTCCCACTCTCAGAGCCCCCAGGATGTGTTGGAGCAAGGAATAGGTGAGATACTTTGTTTTTTGAGTTCTTTGAAAGTTTGTAAGATTTAAATATTTTAATGTTTTAAAATTCCTTTAATAACGTTTTTTATATATAAATCTTTTAAACAGTTTCTGTTGCCATTATTTGAGTTTAGTCCAGAAGTTCATCCATTCATTATCATCCGTACCGCTAAGTCAGATCAGGGGTTGCGGAGGAGCTGGAGCCTATCCCAGCAGCCTTTGGGCTAGAGGCGGGGTACACCTGGACAGGTCACCAGTCTATCGCAGGGCCACACAAATAGACAAACAACTATTCACGCTCACGCTCCTAAGGAGGATAGATTATCCAATTAACATGCATGTCTTTGGACGGTGGGAAGAAGCCAGAGTACCCGGAGAGAACCCACACATAGTCAGGGACAGAGAAACACCACCATCACAGAAAGGCCACCGTCCACCATCCCCAGCTGAGGATTGAACCAGTGACCTCCTTGCTGTGAGGCCACAGTGAACGGAACGTTTTTTTTCTGTAAAAACAGCAAATGAAAATGAGCACATTTCTAAGAAAATATAAACTGGAAAACAAAGGAAAAATAAACAAACTTGAACGGTGTATGAAGTCTGAGCATAAAAACCGAGGGTAGCTTTATAAAGTGCTGTGTAAATGTCTTGAGACACCCCTCACTTCTAAATATAAAATTTAAAGCCAAGAAAATAAAATACATTTAACAATTTATTGAAGCTATAGCAAACTTTGAGTTTCAATTCAAGAAATAAAGAATAATGGTATTTTTCAAGTAAAGAAGAACGATGGGACTTTATCTGTAAGTCAGAACCAAAAGTCAGGTTCAGGAAAACAAAAAACAGAACACAATTACAAAAATAATGAAATCCTCGAAGACTGAGTACTGATAATTAAGACTTTAAGACTTTCCAGTCCATGTCACACCCTTAGGTTGCTCATAATAATTGTTGTTTTTACTATTAAATATAAAGGTGTAGAGACAAAGAAGGAGAAGAGTGGTAAAAGGGTACAATTGTTCTGCATTTACTATTTATTTATTTGTCTGTCTCCAAAATATATAATAGCTACTTAAAGAGGTGAAGTGAAAATGATAAAAGAAGAAATCAAAGGGAGACATACTTTGTGATCTGTGCAGTCACACTTGTATTTGAGTGTATATTTACAACAAGGTTTTAAGCACCCATATCTGATTTAACATCTCATTTAGGTAAGAGAGGTAAGAGAATAATAATAAAAAAGAACTCTTAGATCCAGCTTTCAGACCTTGTTCATTTTTAGTTAACTGTTCCATCTATCTCTGTTCAGGAAAACTTTATGACGCATCTTACAGGGTTTGTGGAGTGGTTAAGCTGTCTTGCTTACAAATCTCTGGCACCAGGACACAGTTATCAGAGAAAGAAGACTGCACTGCTGTTGCTGTCTGCAGTGCTCGAGACCTGCACAGACACCTGGAGCCCCGACAAGAAGAAGGGACAACCTCCAGGTCAGTGTCTTTAAAAAATGGAAACAAACTCATTTAAATGACCAAAATGCTCATATTTTATATACTAGATATATGATATATACTAGATTGTATGTTTGCTGCTGTATATTAATAATATGAGCATTTGTCATGCTAATAGAGGCTTTTATTATATTTGTAGCAAATATAGGAACTCTTATTACCAGTGCCAGACAAAGAGGACAGTGGGATTTCTTCTGCAGGACAAAACAACTGGTTCTCATCAACTGTTTAGAAGATTCTACTAGTGAGGTAGAGCGGACTTATCCAGTCATTAGTTTTTCTTTTTGTCTAATTTGATTGGAGCTTACAGTTCAGTCTGGGTTTTTTTTTTTTTTTTTTTTTTTAAAGATTCGAGAGCTCTCCACTGGGCTGTTGTTGAGATTTTTTCCTTCCCGTTTCCCGGGCGATATCACCGAAGTGCTGAACATGAGAGCCAAGCAGCTTCTCTGCAGCGCCCGCGTGCAGGAGGCTCAAATGGGAGCGCTGATGACGAAGGTCCTTCTCCAGAAGTAAGCCACACCTTCTCTCATCCCCATGTTTGTAAAACTGCTGCTTTGAATGACAAGTAGTTTTTGCTGATCATTTTCTAGATCAGATGAGAAACGTGAGAACTGCAGAGCGAACTTTACAGACAGCAGTGGAAGAGATCCCAGAACATCATGTGTTGTCAGATGCTTGGTGAAGGAGCTGCAGGAGCATTACGAGACAGCCAAAGCAAACATGCTGCTTGCTGCTAGAACTAAGCCCATTCATGGTGAGAGTGAAGGTCTGACAAATTTATTTAATTATACTGAGGTTTCTTTCTTTAAATTCTGTCATGACTTATACTGCAGGTGTGCTGTGTGCCCTTCAGAGATGTCTGCTTGAGGGGCCGAACAGTGTCTGTGACATACTAGATCCCCAGATGATCACTGAGATGCTGGACCTGCTGGAGAATTTAACTCTGTTACTTCTGGCTGTTCTGTATGGAGACCACAGTGCTTCTATCACTAAAAAGGGTAATGAAGCAATCTGCAGAAAGGTGCAAACTTATTTTGGATTTAATTTAGTCATCATGATCTCAACTAATGTCTTCCATCCTAGATGCCCCACCTTCTTTTTGTGATATGGGAAATGCCATCAGCTGTCTGATATCCCAGGAGTCTGGAGCTGGCCAAGCTGATGGAGACGAATGTGTCCTGCTGTCAGAAGAGCACAGTCTTGTTCTCACCTGCTGCTGGGTCTCTCTTAAGGTTTGACAGAAGCCCATGGACCATTATTGGTGTTTATTAGAAGTCTACCCACATTGATTTTTAAGTGTATTACCTCAAATTAAGCTCTGTTGAGTTCTACTGAGAATAGGCTATTTCTGTGTCTGAACCTTGAGATGTTAATGCCTGTCCATGCCCCTCTCAGAGAAAGGATGTGACTTTTGCTGGCATCTGCTCAGTGATTTTAGAGGACAGACTTAGTTATCTGGGGTGGGTGGATCAATGGCAGTCTCCACTACCAGGGGGAGTAGTTCTTTCCCTTCTTAAGCTCGCAGACTGAAAGATCTCAGCTTTGCCCGCCTGACCACACTTTTGCTAAAAAGTGGAGCAAGCAAGTGAGAAGGGCGGTTCAATTTTGTCATTGTTGGGCCTCATACACAGACTATGGGGACACACATGACTGTTGGAAACCCTTTAGAAAGTGAATTTTGCATAATATTGTAACTTTGAATGAATAAGTGTTTAAAACGTATGCCTGCTCTTTGCTTTTCTTTTAGGAAATAGGAATTCTTTTAGGTTCCTTGGTGGAGAAAATTTTTACAGAATCCCAACAATCCAGCGTTTACCGTCTAACTAAACAAGACTTAATCAGAATATCCAAACTATTCGAGAATATTCTTCTCAAATGCCGTCACTGGGTAAGTGGTCCATATATACTTAGAGGCATCAACCCTGAATCTCAACAGTTTCTTTGTGAAGAGCAGATGTTTTCTCACCAGGGGGCAGTGGAGGGTTGCAGTATAGGCTTTACGAAGTTCTGCATCTCCTTGCTGAGCAGCAATGATCCAGAGCTTAAAGATATTCCAGCTGAAATGCTCAAACAAGTGAGTGGTGCTTGTATGTATTTTTCTTTGACTTAAGGAGGTCCTGGTCTACAAGCATGTTTAAGTATCCCACTTAAATTTCTCAACAGGGATTGCAGGTTGTGCAGTGCCCTCGTTCTACATCGGTGACCCGGCGGGCTGCAGGCTTGCCCATGCTGATCCTATGTGTTGTGTCAGCAGAGGAGGCCAGTAAAGCAAGGCCGCTGTTAACCCTCAGTATGCAAACTTTGGTAAACACAGCCAAAAGCCCTCTGGATGAGAACTGGGATCAAAAGCTGGATCTGCCACAGGTGTGTAAATGCAACAACAAGAACAAGGTTTTTTTGTTACTTATATGATGAAATACAGATATCATTACATAATTGGCCTTTCTATTGTAGGTGTGTGCAGTTCATACTCTTCAGGCTCTGGTCCGCGGGGCAGGTTTGGGAGTAGCCATCCTTCAGTTTGCACCCGCTGTAGCCATCTTGTCGCTCACTCTCCTTAGTTCTCCTTCCTGGGCCATGAGGAACGCCGCTCTGCAACTTTACAGTGAGACACAGGCACATTTCTAGTTTAACACCCAACTATATAAAGTATTTAAGTAGTTTTTGTGTATTCATCTTCTTATTGATTTCTAAATAAAGTGTATAACATGTCAGAAAATTACACACAAAAAGAAAAACAGCTTGATTTTCCCTAACAAATTTGACATTTTCTATTTGCACTCAGATTTTCAGTTTTAAAATTGATCAGTTTGTTGTTTTAAAAATACATTACATTTAATCCTTTGGTGCTTGTTTTATAAATCAATTAGATTGGTCTTTACTTAATGCACCCGCTACCAGATTAACTAAAATCTGTCTGTAGGCTCTCTGTGCTCGCGAATGCTCGGCCAGCGGTCCAGTAGTGATGAGGCTGGTGCTGCCCAGCATGGCATGTCGCCGGCTGCGTTCTTCTTCCACTATCAGGAGCTCCAGCCTTTCCTACTGGGTGAACTGAGAGGGGCCGCACAAGACCTTCAGGATCCAACCAATAAGGCCAAGCTGCATCTCCAGCCATCACTCTTCCCTATCCTCACTCTGCTGGCCCAACTCCTACCTGGCATCCAGGATTCAACAGAGTGATTACTGTTTATATGGTTTTTTACTTGATTGCTTGATTTTAATTGAAGAGGTTGTATTATGTTTTGGTTTTTTTTGTAATCTTTAGTATTGTGTAGTTTTCTTTGAAAAGTTCTGCAAAGATACAAAGTTCCAAACTCCACACCAGATATTTTTTTTTTTTTTTTTTGGTTTATCAACTGGCTTTTTCTATTTTTACTTGTCTTTGTTATAACGAAAGGCATGCCGTGACCTTTTTAACATTTATTTGGCCGGTCAAGCAGGCTGGGCTTCTCAGAGGGAAAAGACGCCTCAAATATACATAAGCTGAAATGACACGTTTCAGATGGCAGATGACAAGAGGCTCGACAACAATATGCAGTGTGATTAGAATAATGTGTTAAGTCAGTACATTTACTCCTAAATTATGTTCAACCCACAATTTACAAGAGCACAGAATCTTCCAAGTGAAAAGATTTTCTTTTCATAATCAGCTTAGACAGCATTTGTGTCCTTGCCAGAAGCTGAGTATCGAAGATGTTTGCTCAGTAGATATGTTTTAGAGCCAACTGTCTGCTAGTTTTACTTGGAAACACTGGAAGCAACAAAAAAACATCCTTTCCTTTCACATGTCCAAAAGAAACAACAGTAAATGTTTCCAAACCAAGTCCTGCACATAATGCCAGAGTCACCATTTTACTTTTTTTTTTTTTTTTTTTTTTTTTTTTGTACATGTTGAATTACAAGTACCATGATCTTTACTGATACATGAGTGTGTTGCATCTGTCTCTATAATATTATTTAGCTTCTTAAGTGTCTGACTGAGTGTCGTCTGGTTTTTTCCCAGTGCCAGAACATTGTTGGACTTCCTCCCTCCCTTACTCCAGCTGTCTGCCAGCCCGATTTACAGTGTACGAATGATGGCCTCTAAGGCTCTGGTTGCCATGACTCCCCCCTCCCAGTACATGGGCATCCTTATCAAACTGACCGCTCAGCTACCCAGTCCTCAGGATGGCCGCTGCCACAACCAGCTCCATGGACAGCTGCTGCAGATCAAAGCCATTATGGAAAGAGCTCGCTGCACTGACAGGTGAGACAGCAAAGAGCTTTTTATTACTTCATCAAACTTTTTTCTGGCTTTAAAATCCTGCAATGCTTCCATTGGTAGTGGGCGTTCAGATGACCTGAGTGAGGTGCTGAGCAGAGTGCAGGCATCACTGTGGATGGCCACCGAAGCTCAGCGTTGTCCCCTCATAAAAGCGGTTTACATCGGGGTGGTGGACTCTCTAAGAAGACACTGTTGTGGGAACTTCCTGTCACAACTCAGTGATACACTCATGCAGGACCTCCAAAAACCTCAGCAGAGGCTTCAGGTGTGTGACATGCTGACAACCATGACAGACAGAAATAACTGCCTTAAGAGGAAGTTTTAGCTTATTGTCAGGAGGTATGATTATTGCAAAGCAAGGCAGTTTTAAATTATACTGTCATAAGTAAAGAATTTAAACAAAACTTGAAGTTACTCTGTATAGATGTTGCTGTTATTGCAGGTTTTTGTTAGTAGAGGTATTAATGTTGTTGATGCTCATTAATCTTTGATAGTTTTTGGTGACTACCAACTAATTTTAATGACATTCATTTGGAAAATACATGATGAGTTCAAGCTGCCGCTTGACTGGAAATTCCTCCTGACTGAATACTTAGTGCTCACTAATTAGTAAACCTGCAATGGACTGGCAAGCAGTCCAGGGTGTACCCTGCCTTTCGCCCAAAGACTGCTTGGATAGGCTCCAGCTTCCCCGTGACCCTTCATCAGATCAAGCGATTAGGATTTAGAATGAATAAATAATTAGTAAACTTGTTATAAAAAGTAGGGACGTTAAGAGGGGAATTTTCCTGGCGCCAAGTCAGTTTTTATTATAAGTAAACTTAAGTTCAATTCAATAGCTGGTTCCAAAATATTTTTAATGTAAAGTCATTAGTTCATCTCTGTGTAATGGAAAGCTAACTCTTGGCAACTTTTAGAGTAGTTTTAAGTCAAATAAGTTAACATTATACGTTTATTCTTTTTTTTTTTTTTTTTGGGTGCTCCATCTGTTGTTGGCACAGGTTGGTTTGTCATCCTTCCTTCAACAAGCCATCCACTTCCTGTGCGTGGATGTAAAGTGGGCTTGTAAAATCTGGGACATTTTTCCTGGAGTGAGTCCTGATCTGAGACTCTCACTGCTTGCCTGGGTGCTGGATGGGCGTGGTTTGGAGCAAACTGGCTTGAAAAAAGTCATCCAAAGGGTATTACAGGTAAGATCTCATCTGCTCACATGACTTCAGCAAAAAAAACAACCAAAAAAACCCAGCTTTTTCAAAGCCGGTTTTGCAGCATAAGTTGTAACGAACTTCTTACAAGTCACTGTCAGGATCATTTAAGAGTAAATGATGAGATTAAATCTAATTCTGTGTGAGAATTTTTTTCCTTCTCTCTGGGATACAAAAGGGAGTGTCTGTGAGCTTTTGTGTTATTTAACAAAAGGGGCTTTAAATGCAAACATGCAGAGGGTTGTGTTTACCCATGTTAAAGTTCATGTAAGCCATTCAGATCAAGTCTAACAGATACATTATCTCTCGGTCACCCAGCTGTGTCTTATGTATTTGAAGCTGTTGTTTAACTGGCTCAGCTTGATAAGATGTGGCACTGCATATCTATAGATAATAGTCAAAGTTAGACTACTGTTTTTGTGGCCTTTTGATTGATCTATTGGATATGTTTATATTTGTTTTCATGCATCGATGCTTCAGTGTGATAATGATGTGAAGTGAGAGTACTGCTCATTATAAACTGTAAGTGATGAATTTTACAACATCAATGTTTTTTGTCTCCAGTCGAACCTAAAGGAGGCTTTATTATGCCTCAGTGTGGAGTATCGCACAACATACCTCGCAGCCTTGGTTGTGGTGATGAGTGGCAGTAGCTCTATTTTACCTCAGCACCTTCCACAGTCATCCCCACTGGTGGAAGACAATCTGCCTGAATGTCTGGATTTATTGCTGAGGGATCTGGAGGACCAGAGAGGAGGGCCAGACTTCCTCTCCAAGGCACTTAATGCTGCTAGTCTGCTGCTCTCTCAGTGGCCAGACCCCAGGTTATTAGTATTTCTCCTTTTCAGTCATATTTTGTAATTCCACTCTTGAGGACTTCAGACTGCATCTTTGACTCTCTCCATCTGTTTTAACAATTAGTCTTAAGACATCCTTGCTCCAGCGCTGGTGTAGCATCTTGGAAAGCCAGCGAGCTCCAGATGCACCTGAAGCACTCAGGATGGCGTGTAGCGAAGCTCTTTGTGTTGCTGGTGTTCCTCTTTTGAGCTGCAGCCTGACAGAGCACAGCGCTCCCCCTGCTATCATGATCAGGTATGACTGTAATCTGATCATGTCTGTCAGGTGATTTAACAGATGTGCAGAATTTAAAAACATCGACTCTTTTGTGGTTTAGGCTGATCAACACAGGGCTTCACTTGCTGCAGGACCAAAGCCAGCAAGTGAGGCTGAAAGCAGCCCGTTTTTCCTCTTTGCTCCATTATTCAAGAAAAGGAGAAAACCAGAGGAGCGTGTACCTTATGCAGGTCAACCAGGCTCTGCCACTTCTCTTGGACCTGCTGCTGGAGGACTTCTGGGATACCCCTGGTACACTAGAGGTGCTGATGTCTCATCTTCCTCCTTCTGACATTAGATCTGTGCTGGCAGAAGCCTTGGCAGCAGGCGGGTATGTTATCTCACTGAACCTGTATTTTGTATAAAGTGAGGGAACTCCACAGAGTGCGTTTAACGGTCTTAGTTTCTCTTTTACTCAGGTGCTCCATCCTGTATGAGCCAGATGAGGCCAATGTTTTTGCAGAGCCCTCTGTCATGTCTGCACAAGTTCTGCCTAACCTCCTGCAGATGGCTGAAAAATCCTTCCACTCCTCTGCTCTGGCAGAGAGCCTGAATTCATGGGCAGAGGAGAGTGCTGCACAGGTTCTAGACAACTTAATAGCTTGCAAAAAGCTCCACACAGGTACCACATTAGCTTGTTGGCTTCTGTTTCAGCAGAGATATTCCCATTTTCCTGCACTTCATCACATTTCTTTTTAAATCTTTTTTCTAGCTGAGATGTTGACCCCCTCTTGGCTGACTCTCCTCATGGATCCTCGTTTCCACATCACTCTGTGCGGCCTGTTGACCAGGGCTACACTTTTGCTTCGTCTGCTGAGAGCATCTACTCGTGTACAAGACATGTGTGATCTTTCATTGATGCATCAGAGTTTACAAGATGTTTGCGGACTACTCAGTCAGAACGGTGTCCACTTCCACTGTGCTTTAACAGCTGCTGTTGCTCGAGAGCTGCTTCTCTGACAGAGCAGGAGAGCTGTTTATGAACACTCAACGACTGCAGCCTTATGACGATGTGGCCTGGTATAAAATTACCTGTTGATATTTTAAGAATGCACATGACATACATGTGCCTTTTAGATGTAAGTGAGTAATGTAACTGCTGATACTGCAGCACACCAGCACTTGGAAGGCTAAAGAAGTTACATAAGACCCCAGTGATGGCTATTACTTGTCCAACAAATTTGCTTTGCAGTAAAAGGAGCCTCTGGGGACTGAAACTCAGAGTCTTGGAACATTTTTAAAAAGGAGATTACTCTTTTTTTTTTTTTTTTTTCTTTTTTTCAAGAAAGCTTTATTATGCATAGTTACTTTCTGACTTGCCATCACCCCAAGCATAGTTCTCCTAGTTTCTTTTGTTGTAGGATGTATTCAGCTGCAACTGCAGCAAGACTCTCACTGATGCAATGATGTAATGCTACAGCATCTGGAAAAAAAAAAACCCTCCCTGCTTGGTAACCAGCAGGGGAATACGGTGTGTGGATAATGTTCCATTAGAGGCCTTCTGCCTAGATAAGTGTCCATTTGCCAACCTCATGAGGGGTGCTGATGATTGAGTGGATCTCATAGACAGCTAGTGGTTGCCCTGCAACAGACCACGCAGTATTGCAGTCTTATGTCATCACACCCCCTCTCTCTTCAGTGCTGCTGATGAATGGCCCAGGATTAGACAAACCCTGGCAGGAAAGATGTTGCTGTGTTTGTTTCCTTGTTTGGTTTTAGCAGACGTGATTCAGTTCTTAGTTTTTACCAGAACAGTCTTGATTTATTCTTTTTTTTTGTGGCTTCTATAAATACAAGCATCAGGGGGTTTAACCGTTAAGTATTTGGATTATACAGCAGTAATGACAATAGGCTTGTGTTAATGATTCATACATCAATCTTATGCAATGCTTCTCCATGACCCACACAAAGTCCACGCCCAATGTGTACAGCTCAGCAGCATCAATATGTCTCTTTATGTTTTAATGCAAATCAAGTTGATCCTAAATAATGACAGCTGCAGGGCAAAGCATGTTGGGCAGATTATAAATAGTCAAAGAGTTTATCAAATATTTTTTGATGAAAAAGATTAGCTGTTGTGTGCTTCAATTTTTCAGTAGATTCAGAAGTAATTGAGGAGAGGATTTTTTTTTTTTCCAAACTTTTCAATATATCTGAAAATAAAGGTGCTAATTTCATTCCAGTAGGTTAGAGTAAGCTTTAGGAAGCCATAAATGTTTGACCAATATAAAGCCAAATGTCTCATTCTGAAACTAGTTTTAAAAGCTAATTTCAGGTGAGCATGGATTTCCTGAGAGCAAAGTGTTTATACAAGTGGAAAATGACCATCTGGCTGAATATGAGCCTTTGCCATCGTAACTGAGGGTATCTGGGCTCTCTGTAAGCCGCCATCCTGCTACTTAAATGATTAACTATGGCAACAGGGAACAAGGCCAAGTACAGTGGGTGCTGCCACCGTCATGAGTCTGCATAAATATGAACATATGTGCTTCATCTCAAGCATGAAAATCCTTTTTGTTTGTTTGTTTTGCTTTGTTTATTCTCCATTGTTGCATCATGTACCCTTGTGAAACAATAGTAAGAAAAATAAGTATATCGTGAATAAAAGTATAGAAAAGTCCTCAATGACTGTCATATATATATATATATATATATATATATATATATATATATATATATATATATATATATATATATATATATATAAATAAAATGTGTGTGTATATATATGTATATATAATTTTTTCTTTTAATGTTTTTCTGAAATGTGTCTTTCATGGATCAGAGTTTCAAATTGCACAGAGGGAAACGTCCACTGGTCCTTCCAGGTAGTGCATTTGATGCCATTAGCTTTTTATAATACAGGATTTTGACTTTTGGTGTATTACAATATATTTTGTTGTCCAAAATAAAGTTTTTGCTTCCTTTTTATACAAAAACAAAAGGTTTGAATCAGTTTGTGTTTCAGCTGAGCTATATATCCCAGATGAGAGTTTCTGTCCTCGATTTCTGAACAATCATTTGGGTGTCTTAACTATTTTTATTTATTTAATAAAGTGTTTGCTTCACCTTTTATTTTATTTTCATTGTAATGTGTATAAATAAGTTAGAGATGGGATTGTTCATACAAAGTTCATACATACACAGTTCCAGTAACCATTTTAGTTTTTTTTTGTTGTTGTTGTTTTGGTTTTTTTTTTTTTTTTAAATACAAGTATTTTACATCGGAAGACACAGTTACCATAGCATGTCTTCTTGCTGGCAAGTGGAATACTTAAGTTAAAAAAAAAAAAAAAAGTTGTTTTCTGGCTCATCTTCTTATGAAATGTATTTAATCAGAAAATATATCATTTGTAAATTATTATGGAAAAATTCCACGACTGTGCAACATCCTTAAAACGATAAAAGATTAAAGGTCAAGTGGCCCCCTTTTCTCTTATTTAATTGCCATTAGAGATCATGGCAAAGCATTTTGAATCCATGGGAAACTAAGTGAAAACTAAGAGACCAGGCCAGGAAAGGTCAGTGATGGACAATGCTGGACAGATGTTCTGTTCTCTGGTGATTGCCCAAAAACCAGGGAAGCATCTCTGTGAAAAGTGGCTTAGTGAACACCCACTGAGTCAGGAACTGACTGGCTTCATTAACTATCTGGCAACAGTCCCAGGGCCCCCTTGTGCTCTGAACACAGGGCCCCCTGGGAGCAAACAGAGGCAAATACTGCTGGCAGCGGCCATTTATTCTGTAGAGTCCACTTCTGACCAAAGCCACCAGAGAAGAGGGATCACGGGTTGAAGAGGAAGGCTGGGAAATGGCAAGATTGCAGATGTTTCTCGCACTTTAGAGTCCGATAAGATTTTACAGTTGGATAAATGGAGAGTGGTGACTGAGAGTATATTGAAATGAAATGGGGAAGGCAGAGCAGCTATTTATAGACAAATACAAAAAATATGCATGAGTAGATCCATGTCTTGGATCAAGAAAAGATGGATGTTTTACAGAAGTAACCATGAAGATCTTACCCTGGACAAAAATATGAAGGGATATCCCTGATTTTTTGTGACTTTCTAGAGCTCTAATGCCAGATTATTCTTTATATTATGGATGTCCTCTTCTGCGCGTTATCACCAATGCGCTCCTGCGTGCGTGTCTCTCTCTGTGTGCGTGTATGTGTGTGTAAGAGAGAGGAGAGAGAAGCTAGTGAGGCTTTAGGACCTTGAGGTTTCCACTGCAAAGTGCAGCACCTCCTCCACACAAGCCTGTTTACGAAGAAAGCTGATCTCCTTTGACAAAAACAAGGGCAGGGGCTGACGCGAGTGGAGCAGTGTGTTTCATGCACAGGCTCTTCCTCCATTTAAAACATATTGTGTCTAACAGTACCCGTTCTCATTTTTAGAGAGAAAGAAGGGGGAAGCTCATCATGTTGGGGGTTAATTCTTCCCCTCAGCTCTGCAAAATGTTTTTCTCTTTGCACGTTGTTTTCCTGAGCGTGGCCATTGTGCAGAGCAGCGCATCAAATGGAGAACAGAAAGGTAAAACTACACATTGTGGATTGTTTTATTATTGTTAGACATAAGGGAGGTGGGAATGCGTAGCATGTACCTAATTTGCCATAAAAGATGCTTAATTCTTGTTTTGTTTTTCCTCTTTTTTCTGATCCTGTTTTTTAAATGGAGTTTTGTTTTTATTTTCAGACTGTATGAGATCCAGTGGTGTGGACTACCGAGGAGAAGTCCAGAGCTCCTCCTCAGGGCTGACTTGTTTAAACTGGATCAATGTTACAAGGGACTATGATGTTGAAATCCATCCAGATTCGCAAACAGGTAAACAAGTTTATCCTCTGTTTTCTGATAGCTGAATCACGCAGAGGATAGGAAACTTAAAAGTGACACATGTTGAAGTAAACAATGTCTGCATAAGGGCTCATAACATCTGGATAGGACCCCCCTCCCCCCACCCCCATTTTAAAAAAAAAACAAAAAACGGGAGATTTTGCACATTTTGAGATTTGGTGCCTCTGCTGGGCATGTTTGTGTTTTAAATGTCTTCCTGCAACAACTGCTGGTTCCATTATTTGTGTTCATGGCAGACTGTTCGGTGGGATGTGATGAAGTAGTGTGAATGATTCATGCATCCAGCGGTTTCTTCACACAGTGTGTCAGATTCACAGAAACAGGGCTGTATTTCCACGGGGACTCAGTAACACACATGCTGCTTTTATCACTCCTCCTGTAGGTGCTGGAGATCACAATTACTGCCGAAACCCAGACATGTCTGAAAGGCCTTGGTGCTACATTGCTGGCCCAGATGGGACGATTCAGAGACAATTTTGTGCAATTGAGGCATGCAAAGGTCAGTAAACACTGAATATCAGAGATGATTACTTATATATTTTATACTGTTATGGATAATATAACTAACTTTCATGCAAAAACCATGAGAATTTTTTGAAAGTCTATAACAAGTTGGCTGTTAAGGACACTGACAGCACCTTTCTTCTCTGAATGTTCAGGAAAATTACATTTATAAAACTTTCATTGTTTAAAAAAAAAAACTTTAGATCTTTGGGGCAAAATAATATGAAACTTTTTGTAAGTTGGCCAAAATGGTCTTTGCTTTATTTCCTAATAAAAGTAAATTATTTGCAACTGAGTACTAAGATGATTACTAACAATCTACTTTTCCAAGTTATGACATTGAACACTCAGTAGGTCAGTTGGTCAGTGTTAAGCTGCTGTGAGAAGTTTTGTGTGCTACTCTTTATTTCCTGCTGAAGCCAACAAAAGTCAAACAATAACAAAGCCTGCACATTTCTGCAGGTTGACAATGAGGAAACTGCTGAACCCAACCCTAAAGCTGTGCTCATTGGCACAGAGAAGCTGCCTCTCTTTGGAAACAGCAGCTAATTGGCTGTTGCACATTATGACTTCAGGGTTTTTATCTGGGGAGAGTTCATAAACAACTTAGAAGGAGGAGACAGAAAAGAATTAAAGAGTGGATGTTGACAGCGTGCCTCTCAGCAGAGAGGGGAGTACGCTGAACCTGCTGATGTCTTGCACTAATGAAAACAAAACACGTGTCTCCATATCATGTAGGCCGTCTACATTCCAACAATTTCATAAGAAGAATCTCAAGCTGGTCCTGCTTACAGAGAGGGTTCTGTGTCGTTGGACCAGCACTAATTTCTATCCGCACGGTCCAGATGATGCACTTCTAGTCCAGTCTAAACATTTGATAAGATGAATTAGATGAAGCCCTATGCATATAAATATAAAGACAGAACACTGTAGTAACACTTGGAGGGTGGCTGCATGGACCGACATGCTAGAAAAAACTTTTTGTGTTTGCCTGAATAGGATATAAAACTTTCATGGGATAAAGAGACTGCAGTAGCATAAAGACTTGACTTCAGACTGAAATCCAAAAGCAGCAACAATAATTGTGTATAAATCAATATTTTGCACAGCTTCAAAGGAGGAAGAAGAACAAGAGAAACAAAAGTGATCTTTTGATAATGGGTTAAAATCGGTTACTTGGTGTGAGAGATAACCTGGGTCAGACTGAGCTACATGAGGCAAAAGGACTTTACAAAATTTAGTTTGAAATGTTGAAAGATAATCTTTAGTGAGTTGTACTGTGATGTGAGAAAAAGTAAATAGACTCTTATTTTGCGGTAAAGATTTTTCACCTGCGTTCATGGTTGTTTCCATGGTTACAGTGAATAAACAAAGCTATACAGACATTAAAAATGAAATAATTTAAACATATTGAACTAATTTATTCCCGTACCTATAAAATATGTGGGAACTGGGGCCACAAATATTTAAAACAATGGTGAGCGGGGCTCCTTTTTGGGAACACGTTTCATTGATTCTTTTTGTTGTTTTCCTTTTTTACCACCACAGTTTAAAAAATAGTTCTTTCAGCCTACTTGGTATAAAGATTATATATATAAAACTAAATAAAAAACACATTTTGAAACTCTGTATTTTAACATGACTTAGCTGTGTCAGAAGCACAAGAAAGAATTTCCTGAAGAGAAGTTGTTTAATCTTGTCATTTGTTGTGTCTATAGAGCAAACCTCAGCAGTTCCAGATGAGGCTGAATCCCTCAGCACCACAGGAAGCACATCCTCCACAGAGACTTTCCAGCCGGTGAGGATGGGTGCTTCTCAGGGAGAAATCGCTGCTGTGCAGCCCGTGATGGGAATCAGCCAGCGAGTGCGCACAGGACCTAAAAAGAAGAAGGATCTTGGGACTCTTGGTATGTGCGCATGCTAGCAGTATGAAAGACACAAGACTTTGGGAATGCAGATTGATTAAGTAGAAAAGGACATGCAAACTTGTCTTCAACCCTTCAAGCTGTTATTTTGCTTTTCAGGCTATGTCCTTGGCATTCTCATGATGGCCATCATAATCGTTCTTGGAGTGGGCATCACATTTGGCTACTTCTATAAGAGGTCAGCATCTAAATTGCAACATTGGGTCTTTTATTTATTTATTGTTTTTATTAGCTAACCCAATGTGCTGCTTCTTTTACTTAAGCCTCTGTCTTGGAAGCCATTAACATGTCGTAATGTGACACTTGCTCTGTAATGTAATGCCACATAGTGACGCTTCAGAGTCACATCTGGGTATTTGTGCTACATTAGCTAGAATGGTCACAATATTTTAGATGTGAAGGAAAAGTTTTGACGAGCTCACATGTGCATGTAGGTCTATTCAGTTAAAACTATCAACTGTTGCTCCTGTTCCCAATTTAATTGCTTTATCACAACAGAACATTAGGAGGAACATGATAGGAAATTAAATGCCTTTGGTCTATTCTGAGCGTTCTTATTTGATGTTCTCAGAAGGAAAGGGCACACAGAGGAGGGGGCGAATGGGGCAGAGAAGCTAACAGAGTTACAGTTATGCAACATACAAAAGGATGGCCTACTTGTTGTGGAAAAAAAGTTCTCCGGTTCTTTTTGGCACAGCACAAAGTGCCTTCTCAGATGCACTGGAGTGGCATATCTCATTAGTAGAGCCTTTGTCTGTCATTTCTATTTATAGGAGGTGATTATTGATAAGGAGGAGAAGCATATTATGTCATAGAGCTTATATCTGCCCTCAGTGTACAGTGACATCACCTTCAGTGTGTTAGATGAGCGGGATGAATGCTCCAGTTACAGTGTTATGATCCAACATTACAAATTATACAACTTTTCATTCCAGACTTATACAAATGTCAAGAGAGCACAGGACTTGGTAGTTTATTGATGAGCATATTGCTCCTGTGCAATTTTCCTGTCTAAAATTTGTATGCCCTGATGCGATGAGGGACTATTTAGATTTCATTAGAATTTTTCTCCCAGTGTTTCATCGTGCAATCAAACTTTTTGTTTAAAGTTTTGTGACAAGCAGGACTGCTTTAGTTTCTGTTAAATCTATTAAATATGACAATCACCAAGATTTGAAACAATAGAGCACAAATATCATGGGAAATTTGCTTGGCAAACAGCTCCTGAAGTTTCTGGAAATGGAAAAAGAAGCTCACAAATTCCTGATAAAACTGAAACTGAAGACCCTTGTGCTAAACAGAGAAGCATAAATTGGCTTGCACAGTGTGATATGTTGATATAGGCAGGTAGGAGTGTTCTGAATCATTAGTTTGTTTTTGCTCTAGATCAATATAAAACTGCAACATGTAGCTTCATGTCACAGCGCTGCTTTGGAGGAGATAAACTCATTGCCAGCAAGTCAGTTCTTTTGTTTTGTCTTTGCTGCAGACCAGTCACAGCTACTGAAACAGTTTATCTGGAACCCTAATTCCAAAAAGTTAAGCATGAGTGGCAACAAAAAAGCTGCTATAGACATCTCTATAAATGATGTATAGCTATAATAGATTAGTTATAACAATGAGATATAAAGCTTGTTAGTAACTACCGATATGTGTGAAAATTATTTGAATACTATAAAGAAGAATTAATTGAAGAGTGACGTAATCAGGTAAATATCTTACTGTCGGCTACATGGAATCTTAAGATGCAATGCTCAATGAAAGTCTGAAGTTATGTTGTATTTTCCTGTTGATTGTAAATAGAAGAAACCCACCCTTTAGTTTATCCATTTGAGGTTTTTTGGGGTCCTCATCAATAAGCCCTGCAGCCTCTTAAACATTTTCAACCTTTTGGTTCCCACTGTGGATTTGCTTTAAGTGACCGCACAGAGGTCCTCCGCCAGCAGGCTCATATTGGTCCCCAAATTTTTCTCCTCATCCAACAGTCTTGGTTTCTGTGATCTAGGACAACTTATCTCAGGACAGCTAAATTTAGTCTTACAATGTGTTTTTCAGAGTCCCTCAATGATCCAGGATAAGTCCAAATTCCAACGCTAACTGCTAGAAAGGGATAAAGAACAACACAAAATTAAATGACACTTTTAAAACTTTTGTGTTTAAACACTGGATAGATTTTATCTTTTGATATTTATCAAAGTCATGTAGAGATCTTTGCATGTTACACGAGTCGTCTTCATATGATTTTATGTAGATGAATTAAACTTAAAGTAATCTTTTTGTTGCACCAGTATTTACCAGACGTACAGAATTGCAACTCCACATCATTATATGTCTGTGTTTTTCACAGCTTTTGTACTCAAACTCATTTTTAACAACACGGTGAAAATATGCTTTGATTTCAGGGGTCGAGATTTGAAAAAGCAGCATGAACAGCGTGTGTACGAGCGCGAGATGCAGAGGATCACCCTGCCACTGTCGGCCTTCTCCAATCCCACCTGTGAGCTCGTAGACGAGAACACCATTGTTATCACAGCAGAGCAGGAGACCACACCTGTTCAGGAAGGCGAAGACCCTTTAATGGGCCAGCACGCTGGCACGCCTGGAGCATGAAGAGGCATAAAATCCTCCAATAGGATTGTGATACGTTTTGCAATTGTTTTGGGGGGGGTTTTGGGGACTAAAACACTCCCATCTCCCTGTTTCTCCTCTTCACCTCCTCTAGTGATCTCAGTTGAAAAGGAGCTGGGGAGCACTGTTGAATCCAAAGACTTCAATTTATTGATGCATCCTCTGTGTCTCTTTTCCTTCTTCCTTTTTTGGGACACAATCGACACAGTTTTAACAGCTAAATCCACTGAGGGAAATCTGTGGTTAATGAGGACATGTCATGAGCTCTTTAATATTCATATCTGATCATTTTGTGAGGAAACAAAATAAGTTCACAAGCTCTCCCCCTACAAACAATAACAGGAACGTCCAACCAGATGCATTCCTCCAGTGTTTGATAAAAGCAGGTCTTTATGAGGACAGGGTGTTTAAAATGGGGAAATGTCCACAAATCTTTTTGTTTTCTAAAGAAGTGGTTACACAATGAATATGTGCTACACTTTGACACGTGTGGCCCACTGGCTGTGCCGAGGGGGGGGGGCGGAAACACACGTTTTTACAAAGACTTCTTTGTCTTTGGCATACACTGGTGACACAGATTCTTCTCTGAAAATAGTCCTCCTCTGCTGTGACAGGTTCCATGAGGTAAAACCGGCCAGGAAAAGATAAAGGCCTCCAGCTCAGAAACTGCCTTAGCATGATACTTCTGAATGTATTTTATCCCATTTGTACACTGCCAGGTCAGTGTTGGTTAAAAAGCAATGACAGCAGTCATTGAAAGAAGACTTGCCCTTTTCTTCCACAGGTTAAGGAGTGACAGGAAATATACAGAGTGCTCTCAGGATGTATGAGCACAGTAGTTAGGCCTCAGGACAACACAGTCGGGATCAGATAAAAGAAGAAAGCCCAAAGTTTGTGCTTTCCAGCACAGGATAGTGCGTTTGTGTATTGTGGTAATGGAGCCTGGTGTCTAGATTAGATCCAGATGTTTGAGTCATGCACTTGATGCTTCAGAGTTGACAAAAGAATGGAGCAGAGCTGGAACAGTTTGGTGTTGCTCGTGTAAAACATAATTGCATGTACATGGTTACCTGCTGTATGTTTGCCATTCAGGGGCCATTTTTCCATCTTAAAAAGTAGAACTACTCGTTGAAAAATTAATGTTGTATGAATGAAAGTAGAAATCCCAACACAGAGAAGATTTTAAGTCTGTTTTATGAAATGCACTGTTACTTCTCACTATGTTTTATCATGTAGTCACTCCAGCTCATCTGGTTTGGTAGTTATTGCTGGACTTTCATCACTGGTAAATCATTGGTTGCTGCTGCTTTGTTATTTCTGTTGTAGTCTGTAATTATTTTGTCATAAAAAAAAAAAGAAAAAAAAAGAAAAACGTTTAACATTTTTATTTAAACACTTGTATTTGTATGAGTGTTGCCATTGTTAAAACTGAAATAAAAAGAACACAAAAACTGAAGTCTAATGAATTTTGTCCATTTTAGCAAAGGAAAGATTTATTAATCTAAGAAAAAAAAAAAAAACTCATTAGGAATGCTTTAGCATCTCGTTGTTGAAGGTTTATAGCAGGAACACTGGACAGCAGCTCCCTCTGCTGGTAAGGATTGGCCAAGCAGGTAAAAAAAAAAAAAAAAAAAAAGTTAAACTTATAGCTAAAACAAAATTCAATATTTTATTAACTGGATGGAAACTAATTATCCATCTTAATAAATTTGTGATAATCTGAAGGTAAAAAACCCAACCTTGGATACTCCCTGTTAAGTTTTGTTGCTACATTTCAAAACTCTTTAAAAACTAAGCTTAATCAAAAATTGAGGTGATACTTTGTTTAGTATCACTCTTCCAAAGTAAATACTATAAGTTATCTTTAGTTTATCTGAAAATCATGGTTTTGAAATTAAAATGTACTAAGAAACAAATTCTAAAGCTAAGATTTTTTTTATGCTTAAATGTAAATCTTATTGATAGATTAGACATAAAACGTTCTCAATTTCATAGCTGGTGCCTCAGCACATTTGAAATACAAATACTTCATTAATACTTAATACTTCATTCTAAATAATAACCTGCATCTGTTTCACTGCCATAAATAGCTAAATGAAATACCAAAAAACCAAACACAAGAGGTTTATTGATGAAACATTACAGTGATATAAATAAAAGTGGTTAATATTAGTCATCAGTACCTTGCATGATACTGGCAAATTGTTGCCGAAATGTCTAAAAATATACAAACTCCCCATCAGAAAATGAAATCCAATTAGAAGTATCGTATGTACATAATTACAAACGTTGCTTAAAAGAAAAAGTTACAATCAGCTCTTGCAACAGCCCAACTTTCCTACAGAGCTTTTGTCACGTTTCATTTAAAAGAAAAAACACAACAACAACGACGACAACAAAAAAAAACCCCATCAAGTATCTAACAGTCTGAAAATTAAATCATTAGACTACAAGGTGCATATTTGACAAAAATGACATCAGTGGCGCTTAGAAGAAAAATAAAAACATCTCCACCATAATGTGCTTTAACTGCTGCTTCAAGATGCATCCGTTCCATTCATGCTTTGATTCATCTGCACTACAGGCATTTATTGGCACCCCTAAATTTTAAGCATATTTAGAAAATCACATCCAATTTAATACTTTTTGATTAAATCAGATTATTCACCAGTTATGTAAACAACTAAAAAAAACAAGGTTTTTATATTGTGAAGCACAACTCAGAGTTCACCAGTAGATGTCAGAGTTGACATGCCCTGAATAACAGAAGAAAAAAAAAAAAGTTATTTTATGAGGAACAGTGGAAGCAGTAGCTGGCACGGTTACCTCATTACAATATATCTTCCATTTTAAATTTAATCTTATCTTTAACTGTAAAAAGCAAAACGATACAGGAATCCCAGTTTGACACTCAAAGAGCATCAAGGTGACCTAGCCCAGTGTGGACTGGTGGTTCCAGCATGTACTTTACGCTGGAAACATGAATTAAAAATAATTCCTGACTTTAAAGAGCAACCCAGTACAAAAAAGAAAAATGATTTAAAAAGAGCCCAAACAACATGGTTGAGACAAACGATGCTTGACAGCTAGAGTAGATGAAAAGAAAAGGATGAAATGTCTAAGTATGAGCAGCACCGAGTCCTTACCTAAAAAAAAAAACAAAAAAAACAAACAAACAAAAAAAAAAACCTTTAGAACCACCGAAAACCTTCAGAAAGTGCAGTAATATGCTGCTGCTAAAAGAACTCCTGCAAACTTAAAGGAGCTTGATCGCGTAATCATCTAACAGCTCCAGAAAGTTCCAGACAAGTGCAAGAAGCTTTCAGATAATTACATGAAATATGATCTCACTGTCGCTAAAGGCTTTACAACCAAATATTAGTGCCATTAGTTGTGCTTTGGCTACATTTTTGTTTGTATTTTTATAAATATATCTTGTTTAATAAATTATCAAAAGCACAATTCACCCATTTAAATTTAATTCCCCAGAAATTCTAAATTGTGCAAGAGATTCAGCGGTGCCAACAACCCTGACCAGCACTGTACGTTGACAACTCTCACGGATCTTTGCCTTTGTTTTCTTTACTGCTGAGGTGAGGCACCTCCTTTAGGCAAGGACTGACATGTGCATTCCATGCCCAGCAAACAACTTCAGAGCCAGAAAAACAAAGACTGTGGTCATGTGAGAGTTCAAAGTCTTCCACTTTAAAATGCTTCCCGTCTGCTGGAAAAGAAGCACTCAAAGTTGCTTTTCTTTTCTGTACACTGTAAACACTTAAAAACAACCCTGTGTGTGATAAGTGACAGCTTGGCAAAATAATAATAATGATAATAATAAAAATAAGTAACTAACACTTGTTCTGAAATGTGTCTTTCCACTCTGCAATTCACTGGTTTTCACAGAGCTATGGTCCCACATAGGATGATTGGTCCAGCTATCTCAGGTTATCCAGTTCTAATATGGCTCGGGTTCAATCAATCTTTCCTCTTTTTCTCATCCACAGTATTAGTGCAGCAGTTACGGAGCATCGTATAAACTAAATTATTGGCCAAACTGGCACAGGTTCCTAGGTGCCATTTTCTGTCCTGCAGGAGTGGTCAGTAGAGGCAGCTGTTGGGGTTAGTGGCTGGTCAGTACCCTGGGTTGGGTCTTTAGACCAATAGAGTCGACTCAGACTCTGGTGCAGTTCGTCTAATTCAGTTGGCAGGGGGATTCCCAGCTCCTGATTGAGGGAAAGAGCTTCAAACCAGTCTTCGAGCTTCTGGGAACATGGACTGAGGGAGGAGGAAAAGGACAGATCAGTGAGGGCATACAGAGGGGATTAAAGTTAGAACCAACCTGACAAGGTTGAGAGAAAACATGAGGAAGCAATCTGGCAGGAGAGGCGTGTCCCTGTTCAAGCACATCCAGATTGCATCTGAAAGAACTTGTTTTTTCCTCACTACTTTCTCTTTTAGACTTGTAAAAAGGAACCGAGTAAAGTTTAGCCTTTTCAGTTTGTTGTTTATTTGCTTTTGCTCTGTTGTGAGTGAGTTATCAGCCCCATCCTTGTGGATTGGTTAAAATTTTTACTACCCCGCTTTTGCACATCTTTGGATACTTGACAGCTATTTGACAATAAAACTTACCTAAGTAAGAGGAATTTAATCTGTTAACCATTACAGTAACAGCAGGTGCTCACCGGTTTTCAGGTGTTAGGTCACAACACGCCACAGCCAGTGGAAAGAAAGCTGGTGGGCAGTCTTCAGGGAGAAACTTTTCCACAAACTTGCCAACATTTAGGCCAAAGTCCAGAGTTCTGGGGAGGCACTCGGGGTCTGCATAGACCTTTCCAATTATCTGAATCAAAGGAATTATAAATTGTTAGGATTAAAGAAACTAACAGATTAACACAGAGAAAAAGTATAAATAGAAATGTTACAGTGAACACATCAACTGCAGCCATAAATATGACTGTTTACTATTGAAAGGAAAACATGCTGCTTATTTTGAATTGTATTTTAAATATATAGAACAATATTTAGTTGAGGGTATTTAGAACTGAAACAAAAAAACTCTTAAATTCAGGATTAAAAATCAAATTAAAACCAGCCCCTCACCTCACAAAGAACAATGCCAAAGGAAAAAATGTCCACCTTCTCATCATAGCGTTTCCCTAAAAAACAAAAAAAAAAAAAAAAAAACAACAAGCAAAGGATAAGAACATGTGCTTGCAGACCAACAGCATGTCTTTGCTGTACTTTAAATGAATAATTCATTCCTCATTTCTTTGTTAATGGTTCACCATTTAGCATTTCAGGAGCCATCCAGTAAGGGTTTCCCACAACAGTGTACCGCTTCTTTCGATCAATGCGTCTGAACGCTCTCTTCTTAGTGGAGGGTTTTTCGGGTGGAGGCTTAACTTTCTCTTCAACTACGAGTCTGGACAGTCCAAAGTCTGCAACAACTACAGTGTTGTCCTGTTGGGAAAAAAGTCAACGTTTCACTGAAAAATGTTTTGATCAAATAATTCAAATATGATTCAGAGAAATCTCAATGAAATGTTCAAATGTTGCTGTTGTGAAATGTTTCCATTTTCAAATAAATGTAATTTGTTTTTAATGCTGTGCTTTAGACATGCTGTCTGACATACACAAAATCATGCTATATTGTCTTGATTTGACATATTTTATGACAGATCTAATTGTTGCGAGCTTTTATCTTATGAAGCGTTAAAAGCCAAATTCTTACAATTTTAGGCTTCACATTGTGTGATGCATAATGGTTGGTTGTATTTAATTAAATTCTGCTTTATTTGTATAGCACCAATTCCCAACAAAGTCTTCTCATAATTTCACCTACCAGTTTAACCAGGCAGTTGTGTGAATTGAGGTCTCTGTGGATGATGCTCATTGAGTGAAGGTAGGCCTATGAAGAAAAAAAACAAAAAAGGAGAACTTTGCTTAGATTGGCCAAAAATCTGGCAAATTTTTACATTGTGGAATCCAAATTATGAACCAGAAATTCAGATGTCAAATCACAGCTGGACAGTCGCACTATGACTTTAAATGCATTACAGTTGCCTTGGATCCTTTCCCAACTTTGTTTTGATCCCTCACCCCACAACTGCGTCAGCATGTTGCATACGTCAGCTTGTAGGCAGCTGATTGAAGCTGATCTTACACCAAATCAATTTAAAATTCAATGAAAGAGAAAATGTGGTCATTCTATATGTCCCAAAGCTCCTCCACTTATCACATTCAATTCAGGAACTTTTGTGCTGACTGCAGTGTTCATAAAAAGTGCCACCAATTTGCAGGTTTACATAAGCCGAGTTAAGCTAAAAATAACAGCTGCTAATTTTATTTAGAATAACATGAGAAGTACTCACCATGCCAGAGGCGATGCTCTTTGCAAAGCTCACCCTTTGTTCCCATGGAAACGGATCCTGTAAAAAGACAACAGTTGTAGTAAAATAGTTCATGGTTAGTGAGTGTGTGTGTTGGGGGGTGTTATAACTGGTGCTCTTCCTCATACTTCTAATTTTTGTAATACTACAGACATACTACCCTACCCTTACCCCTTCATGTACTTTACGGAAAAGTTCCGCTTAAGAACAACATTTACTGGTGGGAGGGGGAGCACAGCTCTTGAATTTCACCTGGGAGTACTTTCTAAAACTTTTTTTATTCCGTGTCCTGGGCATTTAACTGGCAATCCTGCTAATTACAGAGCTGAGAGCAGCCTATCAGTGTAGACTTTACCTTAGGTCACCCCCTCCTACGCAGCACCTTCTGTGGCCACTACAGGGGTTTTTGTGCTCGATTGTGGAAGATGAGGAAGGTTGTGTGGGAAAACAAGAAAAGTTCAACTCACCATGTCTCTGATGAAATCCTTAAGGGTGCCTCCTTCAATAAACTCAGTAATCAAATTGAGCTTCTTGTCCTTGTACAGTACACCGATAAACTTCAGAACGTGGGGGTGATCTAGGTTGCGCATTACTTTGACCTGAAATTTAGATGTGTGACAGAAAACAAGAAGTTCCTCATTGTGAAATAAAGTTATCTCTAATCAGTTCCTAGTAAAGTGAAGCTTCAGTCACAAGGAAAAGGCATTAAATTTAAATCGAACTAATGTGTTCCCACAAGACCACGGCGACAGCCTCAAAATAACAATGTACAAAAGGTGATTGTAGGGAAAAGTGTGTGCTTTCCGTTGCGAATATTAATACAGAGACAGTTCTGTCTGTGAGAAATCACAGACCTCCTGCTGGTGATTACTGACCTCCTTTAGGAAAATTTTTTGTGTCTCCTCATCACAACGGATTAGCTCCTTCATCACCATCACCTCTCCTGTGGCTTTATGAGTCACCTGTGGCAACAGCATGCGTTACTGCAAAATGTCCTGAACAGTGGATTAAATGCATGATGAAAAACTGATCAAACTCAGGAACTGACCTTAATAGCCTGTCCAAAAAAGCCTTTTCCTAAGATCTCTCCGTGTATGAGGTCACATGGCCGGAAAATGCGATGAGAACAGCTACTAGAGGATATTAAGGATTCAGAGCGCCCTATATCTTTTGTAATGAAAGGTGACTCTTTTGGAGAATTTGGCCCCGGAGACTTGCATATGCTGTTACTGCGCCTGATATGGACAGAAAATGATAAATTACAAGTTGTGTAGGCTCATCTGTTGCCTATTAAATGACTAACAATGTGGAAACTTCATGTATTTTTGGCTCCTGTCACGTACCTCAAAGACCTCCTTTTCAGCGTGCCGTCATCAACCACATCTGTTCTTTCCAGAACTGCGTTAGACGGTGAGGAAAGGCGCATGCGGGAGGTGGCTGGGACTCCAGTCCGGGTCATGGGTGATCCCAGTCTGAGCCGATCTAACCGCTGCCTGACTGGGTCATACTCTATCAGCAGCTGTAGCGTGTGACTGGTACAGTGAATAAGGTCGTCCACCTAAAAGCAAGAAGATCCGTGATTGTAGAAATATTTTCACATCTAAAGTATCATGCCATCCCCAGATTGTATGCAATGCCTCCTATGTGACATGAGAGAAGTCCCTGTCAGAGTTTTTTTTAAAAAAAAAAAACCCAAAAAAAACCCCCCACATTTACTGACAATATTAATTATCTTTTTAGCTCTGGTGGTGCAAATTGGAGCAAATTATGGATAATTTTACTTTAGCAAAAGTAATTATACAAGAAGTAAACAGACACAGTTGAAGTGTTTGTTCATCAGGACATGACTGTTAAATGTGGGGTTCCCATTCTGGTTTCTAAATACAACTACCTGGTATGATCCGATTGCAAGGCAATGAAACAACACAAATTGATTATATGACAAATATTATGTGATAAAAACAAAACCTTCTAGATAATAAAGAATCAATCTGAGACTAAGTAAAAAGATAAAAAATAAAATAATCACAGCAGTTGACGACTGCTGTGGAATGCTTTTTAACGTTGCACAGGTGAGATGGTGGGATTGAGCCTTTAAGCCATTCACCTTCCTGTCACAGCTCAAGAATGTATAAATGATGCTGGAATCCAAGTAATGTCAAAAATCCACATCTGAAGTTGTTGTATAACACACACATCTTTGTAGAATGAACTCAAGGAATTAAACTAATAAGGAAGCACATTTGTTTAACTTCAACTGTTTCGAAGCTTACCTCACTGTGCAAATATTAGAAATAATAAAAGGTACAGGCTCACCTCTTCCTCCATCAACGTCCCAACAGGACAGCCATTGATTTCCAGGATCCTGTCTCCAACATGAATAGCATTTCGCACCTCTGGACTGATAAGCATCCCTCTAACCCTGCAGCAAAACATGAACATGTAAGTCCAGGTGGATTAAAAGCAACTGAAAGACAGGATGATGAAGCATGCAGAGCCAGGTCCGCTTGCCACATCTGCCAGCAAAATAATGCCGATCAAAACACGTCTGAGATAGCCTTCAACAATATCAAGCTATTTACAAATACTTTTTCCTTGCAGTGACACACTTACACACACCTGCCAATTAACCAACCTACAATTAGCCTTACGTAAAGCATTACTCATACTGTTCATGGACACAGCTGCAAAGACAGTTACACAGACCAGCTGTCACTTACTCTTTGACTTGAACGTTTGCTGAGCCGTTGACATCCCTCATCACTGACACAGAGAAGCCCCTCTTGCCATTGGCTGCAGAGGGCATTGATATGAGGGTCACTGTGTGGGGCAAGGAGTCGAGGACAGAGTCATGGGAGCGTTTTTCCAACATGGGTGTGAGGACCACCTGCTTATAGCACTTTCCACTGCAAACAGCAAACAATAAAATACAATGTTTAGTTATGTGAGCTTTTTGTTTAAAACACAAAAATATGAAGTAGTCAAGGAGTCAACTTAGTAAAAAAATATCATTTACATGGGTAAATAGTCTTAAAAAATTTTGTGCAAGTGGCTTACCAGTAGAGCTTTGACCTCTCGACTAAGGCGTAGGTATCTGTGTCTTCAATCACCACTTTGCAACTCAGACAAACAAAACACTCTGGGTGGTACTTGTAGTCTCCAGCCACCTGCAGCCAAAAAAACAAACCAACTAATCCTCTGCTCAGCAGAAAACAGAAAATAGTTGTCCTACTGTCAGCTCTGCTGTGCTTCTCTCATGATAAATAAGTGTGTTCTATAGCCAGTTGCTTTCTGGACTCCTCCCACTCTTAGCAGTGACACAGGCGTAACACCTGCTTCACTCTCAGCCATGTCTGGAGTCAGCAATGATGTCACCTTCTGCAGGTCTGAGCTTCTTGTCTCACGGCTGTTCTCGCTTTCAAATCTGTCTCTCATAACCATACAGCCTTCACATGACTGACCAATTTCCCTTTCTGAAACTTGTGCCACACTCACGCCACCTGTCCTCTCTCTCTCTCTCTCTCTCATGCAAGATGAGATAATGTGTCTTTCCCTTGAGCGGGGATGTTATCTAACTAAATACCTGTCAGCCAAATATATTAAGCTCAGGTTAATTTATGTAATCAAACTATTATCAATAAAGTTACAGACCTCTGTGAGTTGTAGGAAAGAACAAAATAATCAAACGAAACAATAACATAAAAAAAATCTAAATAAAAACCACTCCCCCTTAAACCCCCCTCACAAGAATGTGAACAATGTAGGTATTTTTGTTGTCATCGTTTCTGAAGCGGTTTCACCTTTGAGCTGCTCGTCTGGTTTTTTCTTTGTGTATTGCTTCATAAAATAAAATCTAAAACAAAAGACATTTTAATGGATTAATTCTCGCAGTTTAGTTATTTGCTATTTAAACACATTGAGAGTTGTGAAATATTTTTCCAAACATTTACCGCAGGTGTGAGTCAGATACTGACTCACACCTGCGGAAAGGATTCCCTGCTGCTTCCAGGTGATCTCACCCAAATAACTGAGACATCTTACAAGTCTGCCTGCAACTCCCAGCCTTCAAGCCAAACACAAAAGTCACTGCCACAACCTCCGTCATGACCTGCCTCAGGCTTTAACTACAGGACAGAGGTGCAAAAGCCTGGAACAGCAACAGTCAAGTGAACTACAGAAAAAGTCTAGTTTTAGTAAGAAAATAAAATAGAAAACTGGAGCCTTCAAGCAGGATTGCATAAACAAATCATAAAATACCACTTGAAAATATTTAAAAAAAAAAAAAAAAGCATCCCAAAGAATCAATGAACTAACAAATCATTAACCAGGACAAAAACAATAGTGTTCTGGACTTGAATGCTTAACAAGGAGAAGCAGCTCTGCATGACCCTCCTCCGCTGTTGGACCACAATGATTTTCTTTTTGGGTGAGAGGCTGCAATGCCACTTCATCTCTGCCAAAAACACTTGGCTTCACTGGTCGATGAAGCAGGGCGCCAGCACCGAATAGAGGAGTCCATTATGCAAGTTGCTTGGTGGCAAAAAGAAAAACTTCAGTCTGGCTCCATGTTGCTAGACAAGTGACCCTGTTTGTGACCAGAAAGAGCTGCTGTCACCTGAATTTCATGTTTGAGCTTGTATACTCTGAATCTTCTCTGAGAAAAGTTATCACTTATCAGTTAGTGGAGCAAAGGATGTCCTATTTCCTCTGTCAATTATTGCTTTAACAACAGATGATTAAACTCTAAACAAACCAGTGTAGCTCATATTACTAGTGTTGGTAATATGAAAGGAGCCTCTTTACTACAGAGAAGTCTACATGCTCCCAAACCACTAGTCTAGCACCTTCCCACTAGACCCTGTATGTAGGGAAGTGAACCATGGAGAACCTCTGTACAGGCAGGGAAAAAAGTGGGGCCTCAGTGAGGGGAAGCTAATTCACAACTGAAGTCTAGAGCCCCTCATGCTAAGTTCAGCAGCAGCCCAAGTAAAGTGTCACTCATTTGTAAAGAGCCTCAAAAACGGCCCCTTGCTTGCCTTTTATGCATGAAACCATTATTATGGATCAGTGAAAAGAAACTTGAGATCTGAGAGCACCAACATGCTCTGTGGCCTTTCTGGTGTCTGTACGTGTGTGTGTGTGTGTGTTTGTGTTGGGGGGGGGGGGGGGGGGGGGGGGGGACTTTAATTGCTGTTATGTGATCATGGCAAGGGAGACCCAGAGAACCTGGCACTCGCATGCAACAAAATGGTAGTCAAACATTCCCAACTCTGGGCTAAAACATATTTAACTGGAGATACATAAAATAACAACACAGGCAAACAGATAGAAATGACTTTAGACAAATAAGTTAACAGTCTGGTTGGCAGTATTGTCTGCCCATCCATTTTCTATACTTGCTTAATCTAATTCAAGATCATAGGTGTGCTGGAAACTTTTTCCCAGCAGCCACTTGGTGAGAGGCAGGGTACATGTTGGTCAGGCTGGCAGTCCTTTACCAGGCCAACACAAAGATAAGTGAAACAAATACCCATGCATGTTCACAATCACTTCAAGCGTCAGTGTAGAGTTGTCAATTAAACTAACATTGCCATGGTTTTGGACTTGCATGGTTTGGGCAGAAGTCGGGGGGATGGAAAGAAACCCATGGATACACAGGAAATACACACATATTTAACATGACTGAATAAAAACATGGCGTGACTGTGTGGTCACTCTGAAAAGCTGTAAAGAGTTTGTTACCAGTGTGTGTCACTATCTATTTAACTTCAACATTTATCATATAAAGAGTTGAAATCTTTAAAAAAACAAAACAAAAAAAAATTAATTTAGAAAATAACTGTAAACATTTGAGGTCAGAATGCCACTGATTTTACATCTTTATTAATATTGGGTGCTAATTATACTTTTACTTAAACAAAACCTTTTTTGCCATTTCCACTGTTCTGGCACTGAATGGTTAACAATGAAACAGGACAGCGTTTCGCTGCAGCTTGTAAACCACGTCATCTGCTGTTCTCCAAGAGCTCTGACCATTTGAATTTATTTCAATTTCTGAACACACTCATTTGAATACAATCTTGTTAACTTTGTGTGAGCTTCAGGCTTGAAATACATTAGATACCTGTTACAACATGCACTGATCACTGATTCTGTCATTGCACATGAAGAATTATCAATACAGGCATCTGCAAGATGTTGGTGTTATCACCCTTTCATACAAGAAATAAAAGAAAAATCAGACTTGCTGCAGATGAGGTCATGAACTATCATGCAGTTGTGTATCCCAGTTTTGAGTGTTAAGTCCTCTGCATGCGTGTTTCCTGAGACTGCAGCTTCTTACATCATATGCTGACTCAGCCAGGGAGAAGTGGTGGCAAAATAGCTTAAAGGAGCAAAAGCCAAAACAAACTTGCTGCTTGCTGACCAGTGGTGTAACAATGACATTCAGTAAACCACATCTGCATTTTAAGTGGCTGGCCATTCTGTTGAGGGTCTTAAAACTGAAGAAATTTTCATTCACAAATATTACATCATCTTTTAAAAAAAATAATAACTAAAAAAAATTGTATCTAAGATACGGTAAGAAAGCATAGTAGTAACCTTGGCACTGAAGTGATACGAAAGCAAGCAAAATACCGGGCCAGGTCAGAATGCCATACTGTAGTAATGCTAATAAAGAAGAAAGCAAGTGAAAGAGTTACAGGACTCGCCAGAGACATTTATAACCAAAAGATGCACATTAAATCTTAAGTTTTAAAAAAATGCTGTGACTTTTATTTCCCGTAATGCAACTTAATCATGCCAAATGCCACATCCTTCCCGGCTGTTAGATGCTCACCTCTGTCACGGACCACATCGCTGCACGTCTAAACATTCCAGAGTCACAGAAATATCATCAAATGTTTTCACATTCCTTCAAACACGCTGACGTCTTAAATCTGTAAAGTTAATTAGGAGCTTTTTTTCTAAAAGATCGGTCATGTTAACCTTGGTATTGGGCCAACAGACTGGTGTAGCTTAGTGTTCTAGACAAAGTGTATTAAGTGTAAAGCAATGACTGCAGCAGACATACCATTGCAGGTCCGGTCATGAGCAGAGAACAACCGTGGCAAAGCTCGCCAAAATTCTCCCAGTAGTGTTTTCGACAGTACAGCTTGCCGTCCTTCTCATAGTACCAGTTTGTCAGGTGGTCGGAGCACACAGAGCACCTAAGGAGATAAACACAACCATCGTCACACACCCTCAAAGAAAGAGATTAAGGATTCTTGATGGCCTAAATGTACACATGAGGCAGGGCACGCAAGATCTCAAATCATAGTGTTGAACTCTTCATTGAGGTGGAATGAAGCATTAGTGAGAAGCACATCACAGATGAAATGTTCTTTCCTCTGACTAACAAGGTACGAAGGGGAGTAAACACTTTGTTCCTGAGGTGTGTAGGTCTGCCATGGGTGCTGTTATTTGTGCAGTGTTGCCCCATTAGAAAGAAAGAGTGTATCCACACTGCAGAGGGAGAATGTGGAAGTCAGCATCAGAGTGCCACAGCAGAGCTTTTGAAGATGGTGGATATATTTGGTTACCAGACTCGGCATCTCATGACTACAGATAAATTACGGGTTTCCAGCACCTTCATGGAACTGAGCTGTTCAAGAAAAGACACCATTTTCAGAACAATCACACCCAGGCTAAAAACAAATCACTATGAGGGCAAAGTCCACAGATCATCTGCTTGTTTACTGCTCATTTTGCTTAGAGTCACTTAAATTTATCATTACTCATATATTCTTATCAGTCAATGTAAACCCTAGCAAGTCACCCTGTTAACCTTGAGATCAAGAGGTGCAAACCATTAAGTCATTCCTCGTTTCAGGATGGATCTTAAGTTACAGAGTTTGTGTATTTTACATGTCGTCTACAAGTCCTGTTGAAAATCTTTAATCCTAGACTGTATTTACCCATTCCTAACTAATTTGAACTCTGACATTTGGACGGTTTTCTGGTTGAGAAAACACATTTTTCTTTGTCTTTGCTGAAGGAAACTTTGCTCTGTGACCAGAAGGATGATTACTCTGACAAACTTTCACCTGACTTCCTTCAGACCACAGTTTCCAATCTTGTTGCTTAGGATCCGCTGTCCTGCACATGAGAGGTTTCTCTGTATCCACAACTAGCTCCAATTAACAGCACAACAAAAGGCTTTTACTGACCTTGAAGACAAGATGAAAGAAAAGTGTTGCAGCAGGGAAACACCTAAAACTAGGAAATCCTTTAAATAACAGAATCAGGAAAGTGTCCAGACTTTCAATATATATCGGTGCTTTACTGTAGAATAAATGGCTGCCATCTCCTTTGCTCCTTTCCTTGAAATAATTCTGATATAATCAGTAAGTTTTTTTTTTTTTTTTTTTTTTTTAAACAGGAGTTACTTTTAAGGTTTTATGAAGCCTGCAGCAAATAAAATTTGTGACATCATTAATCTCACCCGATGCAGATTTGCCAATCAATGAGTTTCATTCAATCCTTGTGCTATAAACAGCAATCACAACTGGTGCTCTGCTGACTGCAGTTTCTGTTGTACTTGAGCTGTCTAACCTGTCACCTGAGGAGACACTTGGCAAACTACAGGGATGTTTCTGGCCACAGCATTGGGACAAAATGTTCAGAGGGAGGAATTCTAAAGGTGCTATTAAGATGGAAAGTCACTGCAGGGTGCGAGCGTTCCTTACAGGAGCAGAACTGGTTCTGCCAACCGTGGAAGAAACACCTTGTCAGAGATGAGGTTACAAATATTTCTGGACTTAGATTTTTGAAGTGTTCTGCAGGATTTATTAACGATTTGCAGCTGTTCATTAACATTTTTAACTCTCTCTAAGTAAAGCAAGTGTGCTGAGAGAGATTTAAGATTAAGACGATGCAATGCAATTGCAATGAATAGACGTGCAATGTTCACAGGACTACAGGACGAGGTTTTGCTTAAGCCTCAGATAAAAACAAAAGCACTGAACATGAGAACATGTTCAGGTAGTTTTCAGGAATGACTGCAAAAATAAACTCTGTAATAAAAAGAGCCATTTTGGGAAAAGGGCTGCAGTGTGGTGCTACTAAAGAATCAGGTTTTTTTCCTCTTATGGAGCTATTTAATACTTTGCATTTGTATTTTGTCTACATTTCTGCCGTTTTGGAGCTGAGCTCTCAGCTATCTTCAGCTGAGACTCACATTACGTTGTTCTCTGCACCGCAGGTATGGCTGATCCAGGATTATTGACTTTGGCACAGATTCCAGATATTTTAGAATTTTCTGGCATAACTTGAGAGGGAGCAATCCTTCAGACTGAAGACCACATGTTTGAGACTCGGCTGCAGAGAGAAAAGCAAGGAACTGGAAAATAACTGGCTCCGAGGCCAGAGGGAACATTCAGTCTCGCATCCAGACGTCCATGTTTATGCCTTAGTGACACGAATATGAAGAAAACTAAATGCTGAAGATGAACATAAGGTCAGCATCATGACTCTTGCTTGACACATCACACTGTGATGTGATGAGGGGCTGAAGAGCAAAATGTTTGCTGAGCACGTCAAAACTATATGAGTAATGGTGGCTCAGTTACTGTGGTTACACCTGCATTAAAGGCCAAATGTCTGATTCATGTGATTTATGACAAAAAAAAACCCAAAAATAAAATCCAACTTCTGAATTTACAAGGAATTAAAAAAAGATCCTTATTGAATAAATACTTTATAAAAGGGCAAGCCAAACACAAAATAACCATGGCTACCATTTTAATCAGGCATATCTTCCATGTAATATTGCAAAAACAGCCTGCAAACTTTGTCTTGATGCATTGCTAAATATCAAATAATGTTTTCCTTTATTTGTGTGGAGCAAATAATTTATGCAGTTTGCTGTCAGAGGGTGGCGCTACAGCTACACCATGTATCTAATCGCACTGATAAATCAAGAAACAAATCAAATCCAGAAACAGAACCTCAGATAGAAAAGAGAAGTTACCTTGATCAGAAAAAATGAAAAAGTTACTTCCGATTACTTTTTGACCATGTTGTGATTATGCTAATGCAGGGGTGAGCGGCTCAGGCGCCGCAGTCCTGGAATGTTAGGAGTTTCTATGCTGCAACACATCTAACACACACCAGACTCAATGAGAAGACTTTTTGACATTAACTCTGTGCAAATTACCCTCAGGTCTGAGTTGTGTGTTGCAAGAGGGAAACTAAGGCTTGCAGGACTGTGCCCCTCAAGGCTTGGCGTTGCACACCACTGTGCTAATATGTCAATTATCACTGAAAACAGATTATAGTTAGTATGATAAGATATAATCAGTAACACATGTGCCCCAGGAGAACTTGGCACATGCCTTTTTTAACCTCTTGCAGTGGGCATGAACTAAAAGGCAAAAACCACTTAAAACAAGCCTTTTCTTCCCTTTATGAAGAAATTTAGTGACATCACTCTGTGAAATTCATAAAACTGTTCATGAATTTTCTTAGTACAGGGTTGCTGAGTCCTGCATCCTCAAATCATGAAGATTCTTCCATCATTCAGTACTTTTCATCCTCAAAAACCCATTTCTGCCTGTTGGTGCAGAAAACAGTCTCAAAGTCCTCTGGAAGCTTCAGTCAGACCAGTTTTGCTTTTGTTTTTTTTAAGGTATTCCATTTTATTTTAGCTTAGTTTTTTCAAAACAAAGTTGTAGTTTTATTTGCCAACAAATGTCCAACAGAATTGTTCTTGGTATTTTTGTTTAAAGTGTGAACTGGAATTTTATTAAACTGAGATTTCTGACAGTATTTTCCCATTTCTTTTAGATTCCCGTGGGTCTCCTGTTGTCATGTGGTCCGTTTAAGATTAAGATTGTGACATTATTCACACTGACCACACTAACTTGATAAGAGCACAGGTTGGCTGTGACCAAACTTTATTTTTATCTTCATTTATTGAACAGGCTGCTTGGAAACACAAGCATTTCAACTTTGTCTCCTTCACTGAAACCCCTGACTGAGAAACTTAAGAAACACTGAAGATATTCCTTTTTCCATCCCTGACTGAGGGGTTATTAAGTACGCTCTACACAGACCTAAAAAGTACAACTGCTTGAGTGTTATGCAGTCATTTCTGTCTTAAATCAAACTGCATTTTCTGGTTAATCAGTGCAGATTAACCAGTGCTGCTAAATCTGAACGGATTCAGAGACTTTTTCTTACAAATCGGCTAAAATGTAACAAGATATTAAAAGATAAGTCAAAGTTTGACATTAGGTAGCTTATTCCTCTGACTATCAAGTTTTTTTTTGTCCAACAGCAAACATTTGTTTGAAAATTAACAAAATAAAATTACTTATGTGCTTAAGATTTAATCAGACAAAACAAAATATACTTACAATATTTTCACTTTGATTTTATTGTTTTCAAATATTGTTGACCCCCCCCATAAAAAAAAAAAAGAAAGCAAGAAAAACAAAATGTTATGACAAAAGTCAAAGGTCAGAATATTTCAACCTGTATCAAACGCAGAACACCACTGTCAGCATCATTCTATAACAAAATCACTCAAACTGTCCCACAGGACCCAAACATAAGAAGACAAACATGCAGCATTTCAACAGGTACTGAATGTGTGACTTTCAGTATAAATGATCAAATGTGTCTAGAAAAACTTCCGCTTTGGTCTGAACAGAAAAGCTTTTTTAAGACTAAAACACCTGATACACGGTAATTATTGCCCAATGTATCCTACAACGTCTAGATGAAGTAATGTTGAGCACTTATGAAAACACCTGACTTCCTTCCGTACATGCTCCAGAATTGGAGGGGGGCGGGGGGTGTTCACACCAAACTCAGGTGGTTCTACACTGAACAATGCAATCCTCATGCCTGCACAAACATTACAGAGCAAACATTACTCATTTCCTAAAATCCACATTCCTGCTGGAGACTATTTCTTTGTTGAAATGTGGAAATAAAAGGAGGGGGACGTGCACAAATGGCCTGGAAGAACTGCAGAGGGAGAGTTTGATTTTTTTTATATGAATGTACCATTTTTAACCTCAATCCAGGAAGCTCAAGGTAATGATTGATTCTTGACATCATTTATAAAATTGGGCTAAGATTAAGAAGCATGTGGGAAAGAGAAAGATGCTGATTCATGTCAAGGTAAAGCGGTAGAGCTGTATCATCTTCCCAATTATTATACAGCTTCTTTTGCTCATTAAACACAAAAACCAGAAAAAAAACCCAAAAAACAAACAAAAAAAAAAACAACAAATTCTCAAAGCAGACATTTTATTGAGCCTGAAGCTTGTTGTCATTCCACTGTCTAAACCCTAAAATATTCAAACAGGTCAGAAGCAGCAAGTCTGCACACTTGTGCAGCTAAAGCTGAATGTGTAACAAAAAACATATTGTAAGACGCGATGAGCAAGAACATATGCCTCAAAGTCTAAGCATGGACTGTTTTTGTTCAATGTTCCCCAAGTCTCCGGCACATCGGATTTTGACTGAAAGGAATTAAGATAGATTGAAGAACTAAATGGCTCCACCCTTTATTGAAACAAGGCATGATGATAAGATCAGAAGCCTTGTACACACTAGTGAAGGGCATAAAAAACAACTTTCTTTGCAGAAAATAAAGGCTTCTGTTGTGTCTGAGACAACGGCTTACATCTCTGAATCGCTGTCTAGGAATGCAGAACACAGCAAGCTAAATTTACCATTACCTATGGGTCTCAACAACACTACCAGGCCTACTGGAACAAGAATGACGACGGCTAGTAAGAATGTTACACAAGGTGGAGGTACACGCAGCGCAGAGTGGCAACATGGAGACAATAGAGAATAGCAACAAAATCAGGTATTATTTCAGCAAGGGCATTTTTTTTTTTTTTTTTGTTTTCTTAAGGAGCTTTGTTATGCAAAGAATGCAATACCACACAATGGTGTCAGATGAGTTCAGTCGCGGCATTTCTAGACTGGAATCAAACCTCAGAAACAAATATAAGTAAATAAGTCTGCAAATGTTCTTAAAGTAAGACTCCAAGAAAATATAGTTAGGGAGGGAATTCTGTGGTAGATTATGTGGCACAGCTATGTTGCCTTTGAGATGATGGCAAGAATCTGCTGAAGTATACATATCAGAGCTAAAACCCTTTTTGTTATTTATATGGTAAATCTATTAAAATATGTATTTAAAAAAGATTAAGTAAATAAACATCTTTTTTTGTTCTTCAGACAAGCCAATAAGTAAGTTTCTAACAGATAAAGCTTTTCTGGCTTTAAAACTGAGCCCAAGATATAGGACTGTGTTGAGAAAACCCAAACTAGTTTGGTATATTTAATTTTTAAGCCACAAAGCTTTTAAATGCGCAAATTCCATTTCTGGAATTCCCGTATGTTAAAAAAAAAAAAAGAAAAAAAAAAAAAGTCTTTTAATGTGGAAAAATGACTACTGCCATATACTTGATGCTTTACACAATTCACACAATACCAGGAAAAGCCATAGCTGTGTGCCATAAAACAGATAAAAAGGGTACACCCTAATAGAAAAAAATAAAAAAGCACATTCATGTTCGCCCACGTTTGTTTCATATTGTTCAGCTTGGCTAGAAGCTAACATCCATGTGTATTTTATCATAGTTCTGAACAAGCAGTATGCAGAAATGTCACATATCTGTTTTGTCCAGCAGCTGTTTGAAAACGCCTAAAACAATGTAGACTTTCTTGTTTTACATGGGAAAAGGTGAATGCTGCTGTAAACCAAAGGAAAAACCCTTTGAACCCAACATGATGTTGGCATGTACATTATGCACATGTATGTGGGTTTGCTGTACCTAACAGACATCCCACTGAGGTGCAGTGACCTGTGACTATGAGAGCTTCCATAGTTTCTACTGTGGAAATCATTAAACTTCAGCACAGAGGGGCAAAGTCCAGGAGGCCAGGACCACTATGGAAGTGACCAGTACACATTCAAGAACCTGATCTGTCAGCTCTGGCATGAGTAGGAATAACATCGTAGATGGAGTGTTTGTACAGGAAGGCACAAAAATAAATCCACGCTGACGTTTCAGACAGAAGCTTCTGGCAGCATCCACGTGAGCATTTACACATTTAAACAGAGAGCAGCTCACATGTTGACCAATAGGTGGGAGGGGAACAATGTCCCCTCTCAAGCCTGACAAAGCTGGCTCATTAACCCAGAGGTATGCCCAACTTCACAGCCCAGGACCACTTACTGAAAGCAGGCGTTGTGCCAGGTGTCCTGGAGGACTTTCATGTGAAACGAGTCTTGAATTTTCTCCCCGCATCCCGCACAGTTGTAGTTACCTGCAAAACAACAAGAAGAAAAAGTATTCACTGGACAGCAGAGCTGCTGAGAAAAATAATAAATAAATAGAGAAAGTGGGTGTGAGTTAACAACGTGTGCCAGCCTCTTCAGTAAAACTTCAACCTGTGTTAAATGCCTGCAGCGGTGCATCCGTTTCACAGTTTAATTAAACGACGCAACATTTCAATTAATCTGAAACAATGTAACAGCGCTTCGTTACAACCTGAAACGCTCCTTACTTTCTGGTTCCTCCATCTACTCTCCGAGAGCGTCGTCGAGGTTCAGGTCCTTCTACAAACTTATCATACTGAAGCAGGAGATCTGTCATGTGCCGCCTCAAACTTTCTTCCCTGCAGGACTTCCACTCAGCCAACACTCCCAGCTCAGACAACAGCAGCAGGAAATCACAACTTCTATAAAGCTACACAGAAAAAGCGACTCCCATCCAGAGCCGCTTTCTTGCCAATGGCAGAATAAGTGACGTAATGTAGCCTCCACATTCCTGTACGGAGAGCGAGAGGGCTCAACTGCAGCACCTGGGAGCGGGAGAGCGCTGAGGTTCAGTCCCAGACTGAAAGGGAAGAATGGTGGCGCCATCTACTGGCAGTATAGCAGCTCTGCAATGCGCAGCAGGATCAGTTCACACATTTCTTATGTGGAGTCATAGGTGCTTTTAGCCTGTTTTTGGGGTGCTTAAGCCCTCTTGGACTAAAGCTAAGCACCCCTAAAATCTGATTGTTTTTTTTCTATGCGTTTTTTAAACGAAGAAAAAAACCCAAATAAACTATAAAAGTGTAGAAACTATACACTGGTTTAAAAAGTTACATTCGTTTTTCAACTTAAGAGTCTCCGTGTCATTAAGTTCTGGACTATGTGTGGTGGCCAATCCATTAATGAAAATGATGTCTAATGGTCCTGAACCATTCTTGCTTCTTTCTTTCATAAAAGGACCAGTTATGTTAAAATATGCCTGTGTCAGTACAGAAGAAAAACATCCATTCATAGAATCACCTGGTCATTTAATATATTCAGGTTGTAAGCTGACACTGGTGAATTTAGACCTTGCCAACTGCAGCGACCCCAGAGATCACAGCACTGTCGTCACAAGCTTGTACAATAGACACTAAGCATGATGGTTTAGTAACTTTATCTGCCTTTCTTCTTACCCTGATATGAGCACCACTCTATAACAGGGTAAACCTGGACTCAACAGATCACATGACCTTCTTCCACCGCACGCTCCGCACGCTCCTGTTTAAAGCAGCCGGCTGGTGCTGAAGGAATAGGTTATGTCACATCACCTACACCGACTTTATGTGAACGCAGAACAGTCGCTTGGCATTTTTACGTTCCGGTGTCTTTGCACGAGACTGTTAAATCACTGTATTCAGGAAGCCAACAGCCACTGTCGGTGTGGAGGTTATTTTCCAACCACACATTATTTCGTTTAGTGGCATTCAGTCAGGTTAATGAATCGCTGTAACAGATTATAGAGAGCATTTCAACCTTTAAAAAAATCCAATCACATAACTACAGTCTATAAGCTTAATGGAGGCTGATGCAGGAAACTTGAAGCCCCTCTGTGATGACAGAGATCGAGATCTACGAGCTTTAGATGCCAAAGTACTCGCCGAGAGGACCGCGGATCAAGAGGCGAAGAGACCCACATGGAGCGGGCAGCTGGAGTTCATACTGGCTTCGGTGGGGTACGCAGTGGGCCTCGGCAATGTCTGGAGGTTTCCTTATCTGTGCTACAGTAGCGGCGGAGGTAAGACTGTCGAAGATGACAGAGCTGTAGACTAGATGCCCATTCAAGCCCATTGACTTGTCGTTGTCTTCATCATGTTTTTGTTCTTACTTCTGGAAAGTAAAAGCGCTGTTCTGGCTTTAGATTGAGTTTTAAAAGTATCTTTTTAATTATATGACTGTAATTTAACTTATGTGAATTACCACGTGGCCGGTGCTTTAAACTAGTACAAAAAGAAGTTTGTAAAAAATACATAATCAACTGATGTAATTGAAAATTTTTGTACCCATGTCTTTTAAATGGTCTTTTACTTGCATATAATAAAGATGATACGCTTGCATCCGTTTTTTTTTTTTTTTTTAACCCTAAATAGAGTGATATGGAATAGGAATATCATATATGTTCAGGAGTTTCCCAGAACAATGCTGACCTTTTCCAATTTTCTGCTTCAGGTGCCTTTATAATCCCTTACTTCATCATGGTGTTCCTGTGTGGCATTCCTCTTCTCTTCATGGAGTTTATCATTGGGCAGTATACTAGCTTAGGGCCTGTGCATGCTCTCGCCAAAATCTGTCCCTTGTTAAAAGGTGAGTTACTCTTCAAAAAAACTAAGGCTTCTCGTTTGTGATGAAGATGAAAACTGGATGAGGTGCTATCACACTATTTCCATCTATTTTGCTTTTGGAAGGCAAGGAAAGTTTATTTGTATAGCACAATTCAACAACGTGGTGATTCAAAGTGCTGTACAGAGACATTAAAACATTAGAAAATAAGAAAAAAATTCAAATTACAAACAGGAGAGAAAAGACATGGAATGAACATTAGATTAAAAAAAACTATTAAAACCACAATTAAGTTAAAAGAAAAGCTTAAAAGACAGTGCAGATTTGGACTTGAAATACAATTGGGAACAGGTGAGTTTTTAACCTGGTTTTAATTAAACTATGTTCAGTTGATTTGAGGCTTTTTAGGAGTTTTTTTTCCAGACAAGTGGAGTATAGAAGCTGAATGCAGCTTCTCCATGTCTGGTTCTGACTCTGGCATTTGAAAGACCAGATCGAGATGTCCTGAGGGGTCTGGTAGGTCATGCTAGGGCAAGACATCACTGGAACCTGTACACTCTCAAAAATAGAGGTACAAGATAAGGACATTTCTGTACCTATAGGTACATTTTAAAGAAATGTTCTCTCAAAAGTACAATACTGGTCTTTAAGAGACCAGAAGCACACCTTCAGAGTACGAAAAAGGGTTCAAAGTGACATAAAGTACAAATTTGTACCATTTCGACCATAAGGGTACCTGCAGCATTGAAAAATGTAATGTTAATGGCTGTAATGTTACAAACTAGAGCAGAGTTGAGTGATGACAGTAGTACTACTTAACAGTCATTTACTACACCAGACAATGAAGGTCAGATGCTGCAAACTAAGTGAATGGCTGGTCAGTATTTTGAGTTTTTGAAGATTATTTCTAGATAAAGATAAGATAATATTGCTAAGTTGCATGAACCAGGCCTCATGCTGTGAAAACATAAAAAAACATGACTTGATAAGGTGAGGTTGAACTTGATAAGGTACAAAAATAGACCTGAACTGAAGGGTACAGAAATGTCTCTCAAAAGAGTACACCCCCAGCGACAAGCATTTGTACCTTTTTAGGTACAAGCTGGTACCTCTGTTTTTGAGTGTGTATACAAAGTTAAGCTTTGCATGCAAATAAAGCTCACATTTATTTACTGACCTTTAAATGAAACAATTAATGTGCTCATTTTAAGACCTACAAATAAAACTTCCTGTAAGAGGTTTATTGCACCACAGGACAAAATAATAGGTGCAGTTATCCATTAAGCTTTTTTAGAAACTGTAAACATCAAGTAAGAATAATTTATTATACAAAATGTCTTTTTTTAATCTATATTATTATTGTGGAATATTCCTAGTTTAATATTCATTGGAATATACAAATATTTATTAATTATCTGTCCTAAAGACCGCAGTCAATTTATGCATAATGTAAACAACTATTTTTAGAAAGGGGGAGGTTTCAGATTAATAATAGAAAATGTCATAAATATTCTGATTTTATTTTTTTTTATCAGATACTACAGAGAAGCAAGTGTGTATTTCATATTAACAATATCTATTTTTGTTGAAGAGTATCTCTCCGGGTGGATCTGGTGCTGTCAAAATGAGATCTGTTTGGGAGGATGTGATTTGCTTAAATTTGTGAAACACTTTGTTAACTAAAAAAAATCTGCAGACAAGAACTAACATAAGTAGACTAATATTTGGTCCTGAGGTTTTTAGAACAGAAAACACAATCCATGAAATGACTCACTGACTAAAGTCAAACAGCACTGCTGTCTTTACAGTTCATCACAGCACAAAGGGCAGTAGGTCTTCTTGATTTTCCCTGTCATTGTTTTAAAAAGTCAGTCTAAAAGTCACATTGGTTAAAGAAGTGGCCTTATTTTGTACGAGACACACTGAAAACAGGAACAACTCATGCTTATCCAAACAGAAAAGTCCTCTGCCAATGTTCAATGACTGAAACAAATCACCAGACTTGTGCAACACAGAACAAACAGAATAATCCCACCCTAGTTTACATGACATCGTTGCAGTTTTGCTTGTTATCTTTGCCACCCCTTTAAAAGAAGCTTATAAGCTCTACAAGTCTTTATATTTTATAAAAACAACATACACAAAGATTGTAAAAGGAATGTCCATGAACGGACTATTATTATAATCACTGATGAATACAGAGGGCCAACTTTACAGGATATACACTTATAAGTATAAAAAATAACAACAACAATATATAAATAAATATATTAAAAAAAACGTGACTTTTACACAAATGTTAAGGTTTTTAGCTTCTCTAAGATTTTGACCACATGAAACATAAAGGGGTAAAAATCCACAAGAACTAATGGACCACATCAGTTAAATGAATGTTTATTTGTTTGATGCTTTAGATCCTAATCAACATTCAAAAATGTATTTGGCTAAAATTAAGGTGTGAATCCTTTAGAGTTATATGTTTGCTTTTTTTCTTTGAAAAACAAACAGTTTTCACTTGTTGATGGATGAGAACTTGTTAAATGAAATTACAAAAACTGAATCAGTGTCTTTATGGATTTCCTTTTAAAGTGCTGTAAAAATAAGAAGTAATTAGGACACTGATGTTACATCCATGGTGTGGCTTTGAAACAATTTCAATGAAGAAAACTTCTACCAACCTTCTGATAAGAGATATTTTAAATCATTTTTTGGAAAAGGCCAAAAACAAGAGCCTGCAACTGTGGCCAAAACACACTCAGCATTTTCAGTGAAGCTGAGTTTTTGATCATAAATCTAATTATTGCCTCTTTCCTACTCATTAAAAAAAACATGCTGTTTTCATCTTTTTGCTTACATTAACAAGTGGAAGAGAAGGCAGTTTGTAGTCGTAGTGGAGCAATGTAACAAATTTCTTCATGAAAATTAAATGGAATTTGCCCTATAATTTATATCCACACCTCATAGTGGCTCATCGTCTCTAGGTCACTAGTCAAACAAGAACCCAGCCATCAGCAATCACTACATGTGGGTATGACATGAAAATGCTTTCTGTCTGATTCTAACTTGAGATTTTTCTCCATAGTTTTCTTATCTCTTTAATAACAGAGATAATCTACCCGGTCAAAACGTTTGGGTCCTTCACTTGATTTATCGCTCATTTCTCCCTGGTTAATCCTCTGTGCTAAACAAGGGCCAAAAGCAGGTAGTTTTTCTCTGTATGTTCTTCTGAATGATTTCCCTGTGCAAGTCGCTTGCAGTTTACTGTGATATGTGCTCACTGGTTGAGGCCTCCAAAAATATCACAAACCAGCAAAAAAAAAGCTCAAGATTGTTTTGCTCAGATGTAGAAAATCTGGTTAGTTTTTTTCCATTCAAAACTTTCTTGGTTGTCTCATTTTTTACATGCAAGTTGTTCATGGACAGGTGAGACAAAAACGACTGGATGAACCAGATACATAACTACATTTTGTCTTTTGTCGTTTTTTTCCACCCAGCAGAGTAATTTGTTTGACAGTTTGAAACGAGGTGTCTGTTAAGAGAGTTGTTTGCTGAAAAGTGAAGCAGTCAACTGTTGTGGAAATGTCACGTTTGAGCTTAGGTTTTCATATATTTCATAATACTTAGCATATATTAATTTCTGATTCTTATTGTGAGTCTGAAGAGGTCATGCTGAACCTAAGGACGTAATTCTAGTTACGCAGTGTCTGCTCATTGTCTTTACAGACATATATAATGCTAAGGCCTTGAGATGTCTGCACTCTGTGATCTGATTAACCAAAACAGTCCATTCTTGTTTAGAATAACATACGTTTAGGGCAGGCAACTGGCGCCTTTATGCGAGGGTAAAAGGATGGTTTAGTCTGAAACTCAGTTAGAGCATTTTCAGACTTCTATTGTCGAACCTCTGAACTGTCTCTACAAATTGCAATTTGTATTACTCTGTCCTTTATTTTCTGTTCTGTAAGCTTTGTAATCTTTTCACTTCAGAACCAGACTTCTCATCATTGACACACTTTTTTCCGCAACACAACTATGATAGATGAGTGAAGTGAAAGAGACAAGCAGACAATAGCAAAGGAAGTAGTGCTTAACATGGACCATCCAAAGAGGTTTTAGTTGATCCTGGAGATCAGTGCTGGTTTCCTCTGGCTCCGTTGTTATGTTGAATCAGGACTGTTTTTCAGCTGCTCATCCTTTCATGATACAGGACAAAGAAAAGCAACCATTGGTGCATGGCATTCCAGCTTCTACAATGTGCAGGAAAATGTTTTATTAAAACTTGTTTTTTTGGTAACAGTGGGAAAGAATAATTTTCTCTTTTTTTCCTCCCAAGCACTTGTTGAGAAGTTTGATCTCAATCTGAGAAATTTCATCATTGGAAACTTCTAAAGTTCTGTATGATATTGAAGAAATAAAACAAGTAATTTATTAATTGAGGAAAAGTATCCAACATATCTGTGCCCATGAACTTTTGCTCTCAGCATAGAATGACCTTTTGCGCAGCGAGAACTTCAGCAAAATGTTTACAATAAATGTTTACTAAACATCAGCCTGGATAATTTGTAGCCCACTCCTGTGTTTATAACAGGCTAAAAGTTCTGAAGTCTGTGGATTTTTTGGGGGTTTCTTAATAAAGTTCCCCCAAACAGCTTTATTGCATCAAGGTCAGGACTTTACCTTCCATATTACAAAACACTTATATAACCATTATTTGATAAGATTATTTGTGTTTTCAGGACAGCTCCTGTGTTGCATGACCCACTTTTTTTTACATCAAGTTCATTGACATCTCAAAATAGTGTGCAATATTTATTTTGAAAAGCAGTGACTCTGTCCTTGTTGTACTGCTGTGCACATAACTTGTTTTAACAGGACTATTGAACATTAATGGAGGCCAATAAGAGTTTTAGCTGCTTAGAAAGTTAACATGAGTACTTTTTTTTTAACCTTGCACACTTCACTTACCTTTCATCCAGAGTGATCTGTGTTGGTTGACTGGGAAGAATGACAATATTATTGGATAGCATTATTGGATTGCGTATTGAATTTTATTTATTCACCTGACTGTGGACTGATGGAAGCTGAACACTTTAGATGATTATTGAGGCTTTTCCAGCTTAATGCGCATCAGCCAGTTTTTTTTTTTTATGGGCTGTCTGAAATCCTTACTGATTGTGATTAGAAACTGAGACAGTCATGTGTTCAAGGATCAAAGTTGAGCAAATTCCTTTTTGATTAAAAAAACATCTTCCTATAACGTCACCTTCAAATGAAACACTAATACTACAACTTCGCACACTTTTTTCACCTTTTGTATTATTTTTCAAATTGGAAAAAAAACCAGGTATCATATTTGTCTTTTGATTTCCTTTGGCTTTTAAAGGTGGAGTATGTAAGATTTTCAATATTTTCTAAATAAATTAACTAATAAAATAACTACAATCATAATTAGAAGTTTAATTAATGACAAAAAAGCCCTTTTTTTTTTTACTGGTAGGCAAACATTTAAGAAAGGTCTTTGTCATTAATTAAACTTGTAATTTAATAACACATCAAATATGCACAGACTGGAACTTACATGTTTAAAAAAAAAAATTATGATTGTAGTTATTTTATTAGTTAATTTATTTTGAAAATATTGAAAATCTGACATACTCCACCTTTAAGATCAACATTTTAGAAAATTGAAGTATGTTGTAGGTCATTTTTATGAATTATAGACAATTTGGCTCTCAGACTTTAGATGCTAGGCTCAGTAATTTATCAGAATTTTCCAAGAATGCAGGTGAGAGAAAAACAAGGTACTTGCATTCATACAGAAATCTGATACACCCAGATATAATCCACAGGTGTTAAAAGACTGACTAACTCACTTCTGTTTGTGGACTTTGATCTTACCTTGACTCATTTCATGAAAGGTCTGTTAGATTCAGCAGCCACAGTGGAATTTCAGATCCACAGCTGAGGAATTCTTCTCGTCTGTGGTCGAGTTTGGCTGCATGATGCTGGTTCTTATCTAGCATCTATCGCTGCATGAGATATAGACATCTGCTTCTGTTATCCTGAAACCATATTATTGAAACAAAGTAATGCATTGAGCTAATAATGATTACTAAAGTGATGGTTGTTTTCCCCACAGATGGCGTGACATCTGCAGAGTTGTCTCTCACTTTATGCCCTCCTCTCCCATGTTACTCCACAGGTGTTGGTCTGGCCACAGTTGTCATCTCTGTTGTATTCTCTACATACTACAATGTGCTCATGAGCTGGGCCCTTTTCTATTTGTTCAACTCATTCGGAGCCACTCTCCCCTGGTCATCCTGCAACAACACTTGGAATGCGGTCGGAGGTTGTTCCAGTGGTTTCTCTGGCAACGCCACCCACCTTCAGTCTTCAAGCCAACAATTCTTTGAGTAAGAAGCCAACTCTGCTTTTTCAGCTGCAGGACAATAATGTTTATCTACACACAGTATGCTGTTACTGTATGAGTTCCATTTCTTATGAGTGTCACTCATTACAATCACATGTTTTGCTTAAATTTTTCTTGATCTGACTATTTTAGTTTATTGAAATGATTTGTTCCCATATGTACTCACTGGCCAGTTTATTGGAAATAACTACCCAGTTGCTTGTTCATGCAAATAAGTAATGAGCCAATTGTTTGGCTGCAGCTTAATACATGTACACATGGTCAAAAAGATTAGCTGAAGTTCAGACTCCCCATCAGAATGGGGATTTAAGTGGTTTAAACATGGTATGGTTATTTCAGCTGTGATATTCACTTGGTAGGATCAGAATTTGCAGCAAAACAGCATGAATTTACCCTAACTTGTATAAACAGTACAGGCTTGTGGTGGTGTTATAATGGTGTGCGGGATGTGTTCCTGGCACACTTTACAGCCCTTAAAACTAACTTGACATCATTTACAGCAAAGCCCACAAGGGTATTGTTTCTGACCATGTTCATCCCTTTTTGAACACTGAGTACCCATCTTCACATGGTAACTCCCAACAGGGTTATACACCATGTCACAAGGTTTAAATAGTTGTTTCAACAATATTTGTGGACTGTGTGGAATCTGTGTGGGATGTTGGGTTGTAAGCATGCAAATCATCACTTCACACTTGTACAGCCCATTAGCAACAGTGTGTTTTTTTTAAATTTTATTATAATGTGCTATACAAAAGATTTGATTGGAAACGATCTCCATTTGGCCACACATAAATTAAAATATCAAACATTTTTACAACTAATTTCACCATTATGCATTTAATCAGAGGCTTTTGGATGTCACATGCTCAATTCTCAGGTGCCCGAAACCATTAAATCCTGACCGACTGCCACACTGGAGCAGCATTATGTCATTGGGTAGAGTGGTTGCCCTCAAGTTGAAAAGTTGCTAGTTCTTGTCCCAACATCTACAGTTTTAAGGTGAATCTACCAAACAAATAAGGTAATTTAAAGACAATTTCTTTTTCCATTTCTTTCAGTCACAAACTTCTGGAGAAGACCAACAGCATCGAGGAAGTTGGTGGCCTCCACTGGGAACTGTCAGGCTATCTTCTCATATCATGGGTCATCATCTATTTATGCATATTTAAAGGAGTGAAGTCAACTGGCAAGGTCAGAAATGTGGTTGTTTTTTCTGCCAGCTTGTGCATGTGGGCTATAATGGTCAAGATAGCAAATACTGTGTATGCCTTGTTTGGCAATTTATTGTGTTGTCTCAGACATTTTCTTAACAGTTAAAGTAAAAAACCTCAGCGGTGTCAAACTTACTTACACTTACTCACATTTTTGCTGAACAGAAATTTTAATACACCAAGTGTGTATTCATTCCAAAGGCAGCTTCATCAACTCAACAAAACACACTTATTGTTGTGTCATGAGCTTTCCCCTCTTTTTGTCATTTAGGTTGTGTATTTCACAGCTGTTTTCCCCTACTTCATCCTGTTTGCCCTGCTTATCAATAATGTGCAGCTGCCTGGAGCCAAGAACGGCATCCTCTACTTTGTGACACCTGTCTGGAGTAAACTGTTTGAAGTGAAGGTGAGACTGTTTACAATGGAGAAACAGCAAAAAGTAGGACAATTTATGGTTAGCCTACTTTGGCTCCCGGTATCAAACAAACATTAATCATTATCTCATGCAGCAGGTTGAAGGTACAACATGTAACAAAATCAAAGGTCAATGACAGAAAAATCAATTATAAAACTAATTCTACTGGTATTTAATCACGTCACTAAAGTAATTAATGTTTTTATTATCTAAGAGCGAGCTATTTGTATCTACTTGCTGTTGGTCCAGATACATGTGTAGCATCATATTTACAGTGGTGTCTTGAACGGACAAACCTGTGTTGAATGGGTGCTTGAACACCATTTTGGAGGATAAAGGACCATTTTGGACTGGTAATGAGTGAATGCATAACATAGATAAAGATAGTACACATTTCCATAATTTTGAAGTAGTTAACTGTAGTGAGTTATTGCTGGATCCAGTGGAGTTTACTGGATCCACTGACAGATGGAAACTTGATTTTTTCAGGAAGAATTTTGGCCACTGATGATTGCTGTCCATTACAAGCACTCTTGACATTTAAAATTGTTGCTTTGCCAATCTTTACCACTAGATGTTAGTAATTCTTACGCACTATACCTTTATCATAGACAATACCAGACTTATCAGAGATGAAGAAATTCTCTTTTTGTTGTTGTTGGTTTTGTTTTCTGTATATTTTTGATGCAACTCTTCTCACAGCATCTGTTCAAACTTAGAAATCACTAAAAATCCAGAGATGGAAGAAGAAATAGGGGAGGGGACATGTTAGTAATAAAATCAGTGAATTCGTTAGGATGCCCCAAAGAGAATTTTTGTTTCAAGATTTTGTGGCCTCATTCCAGGATAACATTTATACCTAAACTTGCATAGAGGAGCATTTAGCCGGTTGTAGTCTGAATCTTCGCCAATAGATATTACTTGATTCTGCACAAAGTTTTTTTTTCTCTGTAAAAGAATATAAACTTAACACAAAACACAATGATATTTTTGTTTGGTCAGTTATTTCTCGTCTTTAATAACACCAGTTGTTGTTATATTATACATCATTAGAAAGTACAATTATTCACTGACGTGTATTACCTGAGGCATGTGATATGGGAAAGATGGTTTGGAGGTTAAAAAAGCTGCAGACACCAGCTTGATGAACAATAAAAAGGTTTATTACAAAACATCTTGCATTTCAAACAGATTTCCAGAGTGTGTGAGGACTCCTAAAGTCAGTTGTGTAAAATCTCAATGAACATCGATGTGAGCTCCTTTATTTTGAACACAGACAGACCTTCCTAAGTTCATAGCTGGACCTATCATGAGACTTGCATACAAGAGATGTATACCACTGTCTACATCTGGAGCTCAGAGGTCATATAAAATGAAGAAAAACAGACCAGGACAGCTGATGTTAATTATGAACCTAAATCTGGTCATCATGCTGATGTAACACTGAGAATCAGACACCTCATCACCTTTACAACAAGGTTTCACTTGAAAGGACTGTGCTTCACACAGAAACACAGTTAAACATGTGAGTAGTGTCCCCTGTAATATCCTCCTGCTGCTGTTTACTCTGGTTTTGAGATTCAAGAGCTGCAAGATGTGTTCTAGTCACAGATGTACTTAACTTAAGTGATTGACAGACATAATAGAATGATATTTTGGAGCCAGTGGCGCACCCATAGGTCTAGAATTTGGGACATAGAGCTGAGTTAACCACAGAGTACCTCCAGAGTTTGGGAGTGGAGAAGATGGAATAACCTTCTGTGGGTCCAGACTTTAACCCTACTGAACACTTTTTGGTTGTGCTGTATGTATAGGTTGTATTTCCAGAATCACTTTTTTTTTTTTTTTTTTTTTTTTTTTTTTTGCCAAGTCTGTTAATTAAAACAAGGAATTTGACTTTAGTGAATTTTGTTCACAGTACAAAAGTAACAGATAAATAAGTTATTAAAATAACAAATGGAGGTAATATAAATATAAACATATCAGCATAATATTTACGAAGTATTGACCAGTTGAGGTCGTATATGTATGTGCCTCACTGTGCATTATTGTTCATTATAGTAATGGCTCGGTGTTTGGTGGTTTTGGTGTACAGTGCTCTGTAGCGTCTACCAGACAGGGGAAGTTTTAAATGTCTGTATGCAGAGTGTGACTGTCTGCAGAGATCTATCCTGGGCAGTGCATTGATGATGGAAAAAATCTTGTAGTTATGATAGTGTGAGCCTCTGTAGAGCAGGAATCCCCAATCCTGGTCCCCAAGGCCCAGGGTCCTGCAGATTTTCCTTGTGTCCCTGATGGAACACATCAGACTCAGACAACCCTGCATATGTCTACTAAATGCACATTGATTTGAATCAGGTGTGTTGCAGCTGGGATGCTTGGAAAAATCACAGGACTCCAGTCCTTGAGGCCTTGGTTTGAGGATCCCTGCTGGCGAAGACAGATGTTCAGAATGGCTTGAGGAGAATACCGGTTGTAGAAGTTTTAATCACTATATATATATATATATATATATATATATATATATATATATATATATATATATATATATATATACACATTATTATTGTTTTTCAACCTGTCCTGTCCAGCAACTTAGCATACAGAACAGCAATCTGTGCACCATATCTTTACCAGACCTTGTGGGCATGCACAGTGTTTGAGTGTTCAACTTGTAATCATGCAATGAAAATAAGCTGAATGCTTGTAAGGTGAGCGCGACCATGACCTGATTCGTAGGGGAGGAGCCCGAGGCCCCAAGGGCCCAGGCTCACCAAACACAAAGTCCAGGCAGCCAAAGCAGTGGCAGCTGCCGTGCTCTAAGTCCACAGCAGAGGAAGCCCCCAGGCAGGCGCCCCCCGGCGCAACGAGGCAAAGGCACCGAGTCGCACAGGGTGACGGCAAGCAGGCCCGGCGGGCACTCGGCGCCGAAGCACAGGCCGCACGGAGAGCCAGCACACCACAGGGCCCAGGACCACCCATGGCCCCCAGCAGTGCCCCGACCAAGACCCAGTGGGCCCAGCCCGTCCAGAGCAAAACCCTCGCAGGCCAGTGCCACCACAATACCAGGGGCGGGAACCCCAAAGACAAAAACATGTCCGTAGCCCACCCTCCCACCGACCCTCCCCACGACCCTCCTTTTCCCACACAAGCACTACCTCCCCAACCCTCAAATCCCCACTCCCTCCTACCCCCCTGACCCTCCCTCTCCCTGCCATCCCCCCTCCCTCCTATCCTTGACCCTCCCTCTCCCTCCCAAAACCCACCACCCCACCCTCCCTCTGCCTCCCACCAATTCTCCCTCCCACCTCCCACCCAACAACCATACCCCCCCTCCAACAACCCCCCCAACCAAACCCCCCAAGCTTCACCCCCCCCCAACCTTCCCTCTTCCTCCCTTCCACCACCCACAAACGATACCCCCCACTTCCCCTCCAACCCTCCCACTCCCTCCCAAGCTCCACCATCTCAACCCCCCCTTCCTCCCATACCCTCTCCAACAACTCTCCCCCCTACCCCCAGCGACAGCCCAATCGAGCCAGGGGATTACAGGCCTGGTCTCTCTACATTCACACTCCCACACACACACATGCATCCAGCCAGAGTCCCCTCCAACCCAGCATGCGGCCCTAAGCCTCGCCCAGGGCAGACAGCTGCCAGTAGTGCTCCATCCCCGACTCCCGGGAAGGCACCAACCCTGCCTTCCCTGCCACGAGTACACCCAAGGAAGAGGGGACGTAGGAATGTCATTCTAAGCTAAATGTTAGTTCACTTTGTCCAGTGGCTGGGACTGGTTTGTCTGCTGGATTGTGTGAACTCCTTTCAAGTAAAACCTTTGTGTCGTCTCACTGATCTGAGTGTCTGTAGTTCATTGAGAAATTTTACTCTGACAATTGGGTGTTTGATATTCTTCTGTCCAACTGGGACTGTGCAATTAAACAGATGAACAATAACAGAAACCTCTTGTGGGATTTAACCAACAACTCACACAACTATGAAAAGTGGTTTTAAACCTAAACTAAATGGAATTTCAATAATTATTTTTCCATGTGTCGTTGTTTGTCTCCATCACAGGTTTGGGTTAATGCAGCAGCCCAAGTCTTTAACTCACTTGGGATAGCATTCGGCTCCATGATTTCAATGGCTAGTTACAACAAATTCAACAACAATCTTCTCAGGTAAAAAGTCAATATTCTTTACATTTTCAAAAGTTTCAACATGTATTTGGTTTTCGAGCCCAATTTATTGGACAAATCAAGTCAGGTAACTATTTTTATCATGAAAGACGTACACTGCTTTTAAACTTCACAGACAAGGTGGCAGAAAGGTCAGAAGATGGACAATTAATGTGAAATACAGCATATTGTAGTGCCTCTGTGTGCATGCAATTGAATCACTTGACCGACGGGATATGAAATCCATCACTTGACCAAAAAGGATAATAAATTTTCATAATCAAATTAATTTATAATGAAATGTTCCCAAAACTGAGAAAACTGGTATGTTGGCAGTAAAGAATGTCTAGTTTTATAAAGAATAAGGAGGTATGAGGGTGTTTAAACACTGGTCTACATTTATTAAGATGTTAGCATCATTTTGTAGAAGCAAATAACTGCTTTATAATCTAACAAATTTTTCTTTCCATATCAGAAGTGAACTCAGTGCATCGTTTGTCCTTTTTTCTTTTTACTTTTTTTCTGCAGGGATGTCTTGATTGTCTCATTTGTCAACTCATTCACTAGTATCCTGGGTGGCTTTGTGATTTTCTCAGCTATTGGCTACATGGCTCATATACATAACTTACCAGTTGACAACATAGCTACAGATGGTAAGAAATGTGGAAAGAAATGCAACAGTACGATCTTGTGGATTTGTATGTCTTTTTTTATTTGAAGAGTCTAAATGAGACCAGAGAGGGTAAGATTACAACTTCATAGTGCCAAAATGGAGAAAGAGCCAACACTAGGTTGTTGTATGAACTCGCTATGTTCTTTTCCCTCACAATTTTTCCCCTCTGTCTGTGGAAAAACATGACTCAGATTACAAGATTTGTACATCTAGACTGACTCATTTGACAGTTTATTTGAGGATAAATATTTAAACTTTGGGAATTTTGAAAGCTGCACTTCATAGACTGTATGGGAGAAGTTTTTTTTTTATTATTTTTATTATTTTTATTTTTTTATTAGAAGTACCAGTCAGTCTGTAAAAGTAAATGTTTCATTGAAGCACAAAATTAAATAAAATAAAATAAAAGTTCAACAAGTATAAATATCAGAAAGTGTTGTGTACTGAAGTTTTATGGAGTATGCAATTTTAGACAGGAACATGTTTAAGTCTGGATTAGAAAACAGGAAGAGGGATGACATGTCTGATATAAGGTGGTAAAAAGCACCTGAAAGCCCTGCTCTCTGCGGTGCAGAGGTTAGCTATGAAGCTGAAAAGATTTATTCCAGAAACACTTTTCAGTAACCCTGTGATGAGTGAAACTCTTGAGTTTTGGGGTCTGAAAATTTAGGCTTCTTTTCATTTTTGAATCTGTCACCATGGTAACTTATTTACGAACCAAACCTGCACATAATGTGGTTTCCTGCAACAAACTCAGTGTCTGTCTGGCTCCCCTCTTTCCGTTGAGTGTGAAGCGATTGTTTGAAGCAGTTTCCATTTTGCATTCACACGTCCATGTCAAAGCTCATATTATAACTCATTAACAGAAAACTGTAAGGCCTAACAAGACATTAATTCATTAACAAACCTCAGTGTTCAAATAATGTGTGAAACTGAAGACAGACCAGGCAGTGATTTATCAGTTATACAAAGTATTTGGTTGATTGAGCATTCTGATCACTGTAATTATAAATTGTTGGACTTGGTCACTCTGACCATTTATTGTGGAGTTACACTACCAGTCAAAGGTTTGGACACACTTATCCATTAAATCCAATGGAAAAGTGTGTCCAAACCTTTGACTGGTAGTGCACATGCATTTAAACTGAAAATAGCCCTATCCTGCAACAATAAAGTGTCTTTCAAAAATTCCTGGATCAAGATGGTGATCTGGGTTACTCTTAAAATTTTATAGAATCTAAGTTGGACCAGGACCATTTCTCAGAAAACAAAATGGAAAAAAATCCGTCCAATAGTTTTTGCATAAAGTTGCTAACAAACAGATAGACGGCAGCAAAAACAAACATGCAGTCTTAAATTCTGTTTACATATATATATATATATATATATATATATATATATATATATATATATATATATATATATATATATATAAATGAAATGAAATGAAAATGAAAAATACTTTATATATACATATACATATATATATATATATATACATATATATATATATATATATATATATATATATATATATATATATATATATATATATATATATATATATATATATATATATATATATATATATATATATATATATATATATATAGACACATATATACACATTATATATTCTGGATTAATGTTGTTTTGTTTTGATGTTTTTTGGGTAAATATTGTTATAATTTTAAATGGCCAACATTGAAGATATTAATTCCATGTCACAAAAAGCTACATTTGGTTGCAATTAACAGCTAAAAGACAACTAGGGCAACTTTGCAACTTTCCTGGACAACATCCATCAGTTGCCAATACCTACTTATCTAAATGCAGGGGTCTCCTGCATAACTGAAGTTAAAGCAAGGCTACATTACAGCTAAAGACAGCTAATTTCTTATCACATCTTTCCTGATTCATATGATCTAATTGTTCTCACATTGGTTTATTGTTGTAACCTTTAAAATGTCATAACTATAATATCATACTCCAAAAATATGTTTTGTGCCCTCCTCAAATTTGGCACCTTCTGGTGACCTTTGTAGCCAAAATGTCCATGTCGAAAAAGTGTTATAAAATTATAATACATCTTTTATTTATATACACATTTTTCCCATAAAGCCTAAACAACTTTCATCCTGCTCCAAACTACCAAACATTCAATATTGTGTCTTAGGTCCCGGTTTGGTGTTTGTTGTATACCCTGAGGCTCTTTCCACCATGCCTGTCTCTCAGCTCTGGACCCCTCTATTCTTCATCATGCTGCTGTGTCTGGGCCTGGATAGTCAGGTAAACATCTGCTTCCATCACTGAATAAGAAACTTGTTATAGAAATAATTTCCATCTAAATTGAATGCTTTAATTAGGTGAGAAACAATCTTGTAGACTGAACTAAATGTAAATATTTTGTGTTAACTTGATGTATTTGGGTTGCTGTTAATTATCTGCTATTCTTCAGTCAAGCTCTGTAAGGGTCAATGTAATATATTTACCAAGGATCTGACATGTGTTTTCTTATGCCATTTAAATTAGCATGAAATGAGGTTTATGGACTTAATTTCCCTTCGAGGAAGAATAAAGTATCTTTGATATGATTTGATTAATCTGATAGGGTCGTTACAACTACTTTTTTCTTAAGATAGCTAACATGAATATAACTCATATTATGTATATCATGTGTTGACAGTTACTAAAGTTTAGAAACATTTAAACTGTACATAACCACTTTAAACAAATACGTAAACATATTCAATGGCAAAAAAGAAATAACATACAGCATTACCGTTGTCATGTCAGAGTAATTCCACATTATGCCCTGCAGTTTGCCAACGTGGAAGTATGTGTGACATTTATAAAGGATGAGTTTGGACCCAAAATCCTGCGTTTCGTAAAGAGAGAAGAGCTTACAGCCCTGGCTGTGTGTGCTGTCGGCTTTGTTTTGGGGCTTCCTCATGTTACCAAGGTAAAGTAAGAAACATCTTCATTGTGTAGAGAGTCAGATTTGAAGATCTATGTAGCAACAGTTCCTTTCTGCTGCCACTCAGTCTTTCTCTCCCTGCTTTATAGGGAGGCATTTATGTGTTTCAGCTGATGGATCATTACTGTGCTGTAGTTTCCCTCATATTCCTGGCATTCTTTGAAGTTGTGGCTGTATGCTGGATCTTTGGTAAATCACAGAATAAGTTCAAATTCAGACTTTCTGGTAATCATAAAACTCTTGACAGGGACTTTCATCTTGTTTAATGACAAACCTCTATTAAATGCTAACAAGTACAGTAACAGTCAGAAGTTTGGACACACTTTCCCATTGGATTTAATGAGAAAGTGTGTCCAAACATTTGACTGGTAGTGTATATTACATGTGTGTGTTGCAGAATTGAAATCAGAGTTCTTTCTGTCTGTCAGGTGTGCCACGGCTCTCCTTAATGGTAAAGAAGATGCGTGGCAAATCTCCAAATCTCTTTTTTCGCCTGTGCTGGCTGTTGGTTTGTCCTGTACTGATGCTGGTGAGTCCTGTCTTAAGCATGGGACAAAAATCTCCAATGAACCTAGTGTAAGACTGTCCTTCTCTTTGTATAGGCCATACTGACCTTCAGCACTGTTCAGTACACTCCCCCTCAATATGGTAACTACTTGTACCCACTTTGGGCTCAGTTGGTGGGCTGGGGCATCTCACTAGTCTCTGTGGTGTGGATTCCACTTGGAGTCATTCATGAGATCTACAACAACAAAGGAACTCTTCTTCAGGTGAGTAAAGATTCATTCAGTCAGAGAATTTAAACAACTTCTGAGACATAAAAATGATGAAGATTGAGGCTTTGAACTCATCAAGCTGTCATACTTGATTAAGTAGGTATGTTGGATCACATGGCTTCCTCCCACACTCCAAAGATACCCATGTTAGGCTAATTGATTACTCTACATTCTCCTTAGAAATTAATGACTGTAAGTGTGAATGGTTGTTTGTCCCTCTGTGATGGACTGGCGACCTGTCCAGGGTGTGCCCTGCCTGTCGCCCAAAGCCGGCTGGGATAGGCTCCAGCTTCCCCGCGACCCTGAATTGGAATAAGCGGTTCGGAAAATGAATGAATGAATGAATGAATGAAAGTGTGAATGGTTGTTTGTCCCTCTGTGATGGACTGGCGACCTGTCCAGGGTGTGCCCTGCCGCTCACCTGATCATTGCTGGGATAGGCTCCAGCTTCCCTGCAACCCTTAATTGGACTAAGCGGTATAGAAACTAAATTAATTAATGAGTTGCATAAACAGGAAGTAATTTAATTATGTTTTCTCCACTCATATACAATTAATTATAAATACTATGTACAGTAACTGTTGACAAATTGGTGTGCTGGGAAGTTGTGAGACCAGTAAGACTGTTGACTGGTTCATACTATTAAATGTTTCTTATAGTATATAATAATAAATTTCATCAGATCACTTTGTGACCAAGTGGCTTGTACAGGAAATAAGATTAATGTTGTGTTTTTTCTTTTGGTTGCAAACAGAAAGTGCAAGAATTTTGTGTTTTTGTTTGTTTTTTAACAAGCTCATCCTTAACTTGTAGCTTTATTATAGATTTTCTTGAAAAAAAAAAACTGAAAATACTTTGCCTTCTTTAACCCTCAGAGACTTAAAACAGCCGTTACGCCAACAGTGGACCTGGATGATGTGGATCCAGTGCTGGAAAAACAAAACTCAATGGCTGAAAAATTGTCCACTTCAAGAGTATGAGACTTTGTCTTTCTGGTTAATGTGATAAGGCACAGGAGGACATGACCTATGTTTCGATCATTAAAATATTATTTTACTGATTGTCTAACTTTATACCAAAAACATTTATAGTTCATTTGCATATCGATCCCCAATGGGGTTTCCCAGGAAGCACAGGGGGTCCCAGAGACATTGACTGCTCAGAGTCCTGTGATTTAAATTAAGGCCGTGTCCACACAAAAACAAGATGAGGAGTACACACCTAAGTTTTTATTTTTATTATTATTATTATTATTATTATCGTTTGGGTGTTTAATGCACATAAACAAAACCACTAATTTAAAACCATAATGAGACATATCTGATAAAAACCACAGTTCAAATGATTTGTCTCTATTTGGAATGAAAAGTAATGCGATATGTAGACAATCCCCTAAATTTGTTTTATCAAAGTAGAAGAATCAGCCATAATGCGACATTTATAGTGAGAAACAAGCTTTTTGGTAGTTGCATGAATAGGATTGTCAGGGAAAACGTGTTGGAAACTACTGAGTTAAAAGACTCATTTGTTCAATTCTGTTCTGTTCAGATTATACGGCGGCTTATTTCAACCAAATATTGAAATTTAGTAGATTGTTTCTTATTGAATTTGATAAAAATGTGTAGTGATATTTTTTCTGTCTGTGTTTTTTATCAAGGTAAATGTTGATGAGTTTGCAAAGTGTAAAATGCTGAAATCAATCTATTGATCAGTCACTCAAATACCTATAAAAAATTCTTAATAAATCTACAAACTCTGGTGATAAGGACATCTCTAGATCAACTGCATTGCAGTGGGGCCAAAGAGACTTTTTTCATTCAAGGTCGAGGCCGTTTTACAACCTCAATTCCAATGAAGTTGGGACTTTGTGTAAGACATAAATAAAACTGGATACATTGATTTGCAATCTTAAATACACTACAAAGAGATGATATTTAATGTTTAAACTGATTTTGGTTTACTTGTTTGTTTGTTTTTGGAAATATTCATTTTGAATTTGATGTTCCTAAAAAGCTGGGACAGGGGCAACAGAAGACTGGGAAAGTTGAGGAATGCTCAGAAACACCAGTTTGGAATATTCCACAGGTGAACAGGTTAAACTGGAATAAGGTTTCTATTCTCACTGTTATTTTGTAGTATGTTTTTATTTAAATTTTACACAATGTCCCACGATTTAATTGGAATTGAGGTTGCATCTTTATAGTCCATAAACTGGCAATTTTATGCCTGTGTTTTTAATGCAGTTTTCAGACAGTCCTTAGCAACTTTTACATGTCATGATGTCATCTTATTGTTTTGTTTCAAATCAGATTTGGTTTATGTCCTCGTTAATTGGATGACACCAATACAAGCACAGCAGCTAATAGCGCATTTTTTTCTAGGAGCCTGATGTCAAATGGATGTAGAATCGCAATCCCTTTAACACAATTTACTTGTTTTATGCTGTGCTTAAATGTCAGACTTACAACTGCATTCAATTCTCACTGATTTTTAGAGTTTCAATAAAGTCTCTACAATTTTAAAAGAAGTATAATAAAGACAAGTGATAAAATATATTCATGAAATTTCTTCCATGTACTCAGTGGTTATCAAAGCCTTGTTAAAACTCAGAAATGTTTGACATTCATTGACGCAGACTGCCTGAATGAATCATTAGTTAGAGTTGACAGTGAAAGTTTAGCCTGTAGAACAGGTTTGGGGTGCCAAATAGACAGAATAAGCCCATATCTAGCAGGTACACTGTTTGCTGCTGAGTCTAAATTAAAGAGATCTGGTGGGGAAAATGGACTTCTTTAACCTAATTTTTTTCATATAAAAAAAAATCATTTCAGAAGGTGTTAATGGAAAAGAGTAAAACTTCCTGTGCCTACAATAGGTTAATGGTATACCAATGTTGAAAGTGAATGTTTGATTTTCTTTCTGTCTGCATTCTGAAAAGCTTTTCATCTTGTTACATTGTAGGTGCTTATATTCAATTAAACTTTATTTGTATAGCGCCACTTCACAACAATGTTGTGAACATATTAATAGATGTAAAAAACATATTAACACATGTTTTATATATTCTGGTGGAAACATAATTTATTTTAACTGGAGCTTTAGGATTGCACCGTGCTTTAATAAATGACCTCCTTTGTGTGAGGGAAAAGTCTGAATTCCAATCAGAGAGATAAAAGGGTTCAGGTGATGTGCGTGCTGAAGGTTTGTCAACTGTAGTTGTAAATGAACCGAATGGCATAATTTTTTGGTGTTTTGTTTGTTTCTTTATTTCTTTCTCATACAACTTTTTAATCAAATACCAGGCATTATTTGGTTTTTGGTGTCTATTTTGTAAAATAAAAAGGTCTAATTTGTGCCCAGTCATCAAAATGATGTAGCGCATTCTCATGTTATCACAGTCATTGCCATCAGGTGGCAGCATAGCTGCAAAGATAATCATCATAATGGCAATGCCCAAATAAAGACCTATACTTTTCCTGATGTTCTGATCTTGGCTTGTGTCATATTATCTAACTGCACATACACTTCAAGTATAAGAGAGCAGTGCTGAATGCAGTGTTCTGAGAGGCTCTCTGAAGTTAATTATTCCCTTGTCATAGCATGCTTCAGTAGAGGCCTCAGTAGAACTGTAGATTAATCAATATTCTCTTGCTTTCCCCATGACAGAATGTATCATGGGCATTAAATTAGTGCTGGGAGTGCTGTGTGATCAATAACAATAGATGGAGGAGCCCAAGAGGAAGTAAATTAAAGGCCAGACATAGTGGAGGGGAAGTGGTTTTGAGTACAAATAAACAGTGAAAGGCCAATTGGGTCGCTCTCTAAATCATGATGTGTGGTGCAAAGGCATTTATTGGTTCCAGTCAATAAGTTAAATCAACTGAGTCTCATGTCTGATCCCCGCTCAGATCTTGTTTGCCTTTATTTGAGGCATAACTTATCATCAATTGATGAATGCAATAATCTGTATGACACACTTAACATTCTTTGAATGGAGGGAAAAAATGTCTCTTTGAGGAAACTTGTCATTTGTTTTTGATTTTTACTTTTGGAGTGATGGACTCCATCTGTCTTAAGGGTTAGGTGTTAAGTGTGTGTCTGAGGGTTTTAGTCTCTGAGAGGAAAGCTGATTACATAAGGGGAGCACAAATCAAGGTCGATTACCAATACTAGTCTTAGGTGTGGAGCTGGGAGTAATATAAAAAACTACATCCAGAGTACTTTTACCTCATTTACCACTCCATAAACACGCCATCATGAAAGCATATCTTGTTTCACTGGAGGTTTCCATTGTGAAAACACATTTTCTTCATGTTCTTAGAGAGCACAGATGATTTTGAAGAGGATGTCACCTGCCAATCTGACATGTTTACATACATGCAAAAGGGTTCAAATGTCTTGAAAGTTAGTAAAACTTTTCCACCTAGTTACAACTTTTTTCAACGTTTTTAGGTCCAAATGATATATTTGATAATAATAAGTTGCCACAATTCCATGACAATTGCTTATAAAACTAAACAAAAACAGGTGTTTCTCACAATTTTGTAAAAATTCGTATTTACAGTGAAAAAATGATAGAAATATTAATTATATTTAGATATTAATTATATTTCATTGTGAAGATATGCAAAAATACTTTTAAAATCAAATGCATTAGAACAAGATGTTTGTAAAATTGATTTCCTTTGTGGTTCTATCCCCTCTTAAGGGCATACTTTATTTTTCTCACACTGGTGAGACAAAGTTAAAAGTGCTTAAAACCCTTTATAAATGCCGCTTGTATACGGTAACACTGGGTAAACTGGGCAATCCTTTGATAAACCAGCTTGGAAAAAAAGAAAAAATATTGTGACATTGATTTGTGTTATGTGGTGAACTAATCCTAATCCACACTCCCACTATGTTGTCTGGTTGTCCTGTTATGCTTTCTACAAAAAGAAACTTGTTAATCAACAAAACACTCTTAGGTTCACATTCAAAACCAATATCACCTGTACCTAACTCCCCCCGCCCCATCTCCAATTTCATTAGACCCCCTTTTTTTGCAGGCAGGATAGAGTGCAAGAAATAGGACCCTTGAATTTGTCAGAACATGAATAGTTTTGCAGGAAGAATTAATAAAATATTCAAAACAAGAACTGAAAAAATATCTTAGCTTCTGTAATGAAAAAAATCCTCAAGCTTTGACATTTGAATGTGCATCTGCCAAATGAATGTAATTATGTACTCATTTTCTTTTTGTTTGTTATTGTGAAATTGCACAGGGCAAAATAGAAAAAAGATGTAAATGTCCATCTGAAAATATTGTATCATCTTTGACTACAAACATTTTTTACATCAAATATTCTTTCACTAATCTTTCAGTTGACAGCAACAGTAATTGTACATAAAATTAGTCATTCTTCTCAATATAAAAAAACCACTTAAGCCACAAACAAGCCAGGCAGGCTTGTCAATTGCATAATTCTACTTGCTATTCTGCAGTGCTGAGGCCGACTAATTCTTCTATGCATGCACTCTTCTTTACAGGTGCTGACTTGCAAGGGGCATACTTTCATTTTGCTGAAACAAATCTTGAAACAATTCTCCTCTTCACTGCCTCTGTGGTGCAGGTTATAGATTTGCTCTCTTTTGTGGGTTATTTGATTTGCATTTAGCAGCACACTCCTGAGGCAGAGCGGATGCATCTGGCAAGTAGCCTATAAAGTAGAAAAAAACCTTAGTTGAAGTTTGGGTATTTACATAGCAGAGAATAAGAATGAAATGCTAAAATCTTGAACAGCTCAGGGTTTGAATTAATCAAATCTTATACGCTCAGCCTAGGAAAACTTTAACATTACATCCTTATGCCTAAATCCTGCAGGATTTGTCCTGCATATCTGAATAAACATTATTGTTTATTTTAAGTTCTCCATTTTAACTTATTCAAATGCTAATGGACACCTCTTGCCAACTATTCATATGCAGATAAGAGCTTCTGATGCTTGGATGCTACAGTGCACCCTGCTGCACAGTTGCCTTTGTTTAATGAGGATTTTTAGAGCTTTCTTTCAAGCTGTTTAGGATGTGCATGCATTAATAAGTCTACTTGCAAACAGAGCTCACCTCCTTCTGGTAATGAGGCCACAGCTCACAGCATTTGGCATGCATTCAAAATGTGATGGAGTTTTCTATTGAAGGAAGTGTGCAGGGTGTCTTTATATAGTTTCCTGCCTATTTATTTTACTATCTATAGGTAAAGTCAGTGGGACCGAAGGTTTACACTGTTTATCGGCTGTGTACAAAGATGTGAACACTAATAACAATACATTCTGCACCTTACTATTCTTTTTAAAATATCTTTTTTGCAATAAATTATACTGTACCCATATAATATAGTATAATATATAAACATATAGAGGTATGCCTTTAAAGATATGCCATTGAACTAGAAATAGGGGTTGAAGTTATGCAGATCTTACATAATATAATAAATTATACATTTATAAAAAAAAAAAAAAGAATATATAAAATTTATTTATATAATTTTATAATTTATATAAAATATATTACATAAAATTTACACAATAATTTATAATGATTTATCATTTATATAATAATTTATAAAAATATGAAATATATAATATAAAATTGATATAATTTTATATTTTATATCATTTATATAAAAATAAATAATAAACATAGACTGCATCACACAAATGTGATGGCTTTGACTAAATCACTTCTGCGTAAAAAGGATATTTTGCTTTGTGCATACTGAAGACTAGCGGAAGGGGGGGGCGGAGCGGGGAGGTCATCATTTCTTCTTCCTGTCCAAAGAATTTCCCTGCAAAAATTTCACTTCACCCCAGAAAAACACCAAGGAGGATCCAGAAGTTAAGAGAACAAACAGGATCTTGTAAAGGGATGCATGCTTGAACAGAAACCTTTTTCTTTTTTTTAAATACAAGTAACCTGGAACTGGTCATAGTGGTCATAATGATTTTAAGAACTAATAACTATGGAGTTTTAATGCTAAATTTCATCTGTGCTAGACTGCAAGTGTCAAGGGGAGGGATTTTTAACTCTGGTCCTTGAGGGCTAATGCTCTGTAAGTTTTAGACACTTCTCTGCTTTTACACACCTGATTAAAATCAAATGGATCCCCACATGGATCTAGTCAATTCTGACCTATCAATTTGAATTGTGAGTTGGTTTTAACTTCACTCTTATTTGCTTGGGAGTCTCCTGTTCTTTGTTGTGATTGCAGATGTTGTTTTGATTACTTATACAACCCTTTCCTTGTGTTCTTCAGGACCCGTTTCTTGGATCTTTGTTAGGAAAGAATTTATTCTAGCGACTGCCAAGCATGTTGACAATTCTGTTGTTGCATATGGAAATGTGTCATCAATGGAGACACACTGATGTGCTTACGATGTGTCCTAGCTAATTAATTAGCCTAGACCAGTGATGTCCAATTCCAGTCCAGGGCCATAACCAATGTTTTCCATGTATTCCTACATTTAATTCAGTAAGTCATTTTGCAAAACTTCACTGGCTGTAGGATCCATTTATTTAATGTGATGTAGGTGTGTTGGAGCAGGGATCCATCAAAAACCTGCAGGACAGCGGCTCTTGTGGCCCAACTTTGGACACCCCAGCATAGACCCATTACAATTTGCAGGAGAAAATCCTCTTGACTAACATACAAATAAACATCTTTTGATTAACAAATTGGCTAATTGTGGCCCCATTTCTCTAAACAGTTCACCAATAACAGAATCAATATCAGATTCACACTTTTTATGAAGGGACTTGAAGGCCTCCGCAAAGATATTTTTTCATGCTCATGTTGACTTGTGCACCATCAATTTATTCAGTCAATGCAGGTGTCTGAAGGAACCAAAGTAAAGCATGAGGCAGAAATGAACTGTGTCAAAGCATCTTCATACACAGAAAAAATGGCAGATGTGATCTTTCCTTCCTTTTTGAGGTCATCTGAACTTATTTATGGTGACAGTGACAGAAAAAGGCACAAGTGATGGGGGGATGTTGTGGAGACAAATTGCATCATGAAGTGGGTTAGCTCTCCTGGGCGTGTTCACAATGGATGATGATGAGACAACTGAGCAACTTTTGGATAGCCTCATCAAAATCCTAACACAACCCTCCTTTCTTGTGCACAAAATTGAGTTTTTGTTAACCATATGTAGTGAGAAAAGACAAACTAGCCCACAGTCAGAATTTTTTTTCCAGTAAATTTTGAGAAGCAATCATTTGTACTTTATTTTCTGGCTTTGTTATTTTAAAAAAAAAAAAAAAAAGTTAAATTGAATAGAACCCCTCCATCTCCACCCCACCTTTTTTCCAGTTGGTGCAGACACTCAAAGTGAGAGGTGGAGATTCCTCTATAAGCAGATTTGATAAAAATTAAAACAAAGCCACACAAGGGTATATAATATAAAAAGCATCAATTAATTTCAGCTGTTTAAAATAGCTGAAGAAGTGTTTGTTATTCTTATCATTTCCACAATGTGCTGGAATGTACGATGAGAGCCGATAATAGCACAAGCACATCAGCACTGAATATTAATGCTTATTGACAGACAGGCAGTTTCCCATCAATTAAAGTTTCATCAAGAAAACATGCAAATAAATCCAAACAAAACAAGAGGAGGCTAAACTGGCTGCTTTCTACCTGTGACATGGAAAGCAAAACCAAGGTGACCCAAACAACCCAAAACAACAGTGTCAGATGTGCCTGATGAGACATGACAGGCAGCAGGGTCAAACGGATCAAATGAAACCTTGTGAAAGAATCATTATTCTTTCATAGCAACTGAAAGATGTAGGCCTTTAGTAACATTACCCCTTGCTGTTAGAGCGACATTGAGATGCTTCCTGAATAGCAATGACATTGTGTGGTTGATTTAGCAGATGCTGTCCTTCAGCAGAACAACTTTATGTATGCAAAAATCTACAGTAAAAAGTCATTTGTCTGATGATCGCTTGAGTGCCGCTGTCAGAGATCTAAGTTGAAATCTTAAGAAAATCTCATCATTTAAACATGTTTCTGATAAATTTGGGGAGACTTTTAAATAATTCAGGATATTTTTTTGGTAGTTTTAAAAGAGACCCCTGAATTATTAATGCCAGCAGCCGTCACCAGGTTTAATAGATGAGGTCTGCTACCTCACTAAATCCTGCTCCACCTGTTCCTCCATCTCAGGCTTTGTGAAGAACAGATGAGCCAGAACCATCATTGTTTTACATCCCCGATCGCTACATTACTTACATCTCGACAGAGTTATGTAGTTCCCATATGCTTCCTGTCAGGGCCTTAGTCTTATTTATTTTTTAGTGCTGCATGTGTTACTGAAGACTAGTTTATATCTAACTATCTATCTATCTATCTATCTATCTATCTATCTATCTATCTATCTATCTATCTATCTATCTATCTAGCTAGCTATCTAGCTAGCTATCTAGCTAGCTATCTATATCTGTATATATATGTAAATGTAAATGTATATATATATATATATATATATATATATATATATATATATATATATATATATATATATAATTATTGTAGTGCAAGTACTGTTCAGTATGGAGAGATCAGCTGACAACATTTGAAAAAGTGATTTAAAAAAAGTATAATGTACAATGGATTAATTTAAAACATTTTTTGTTGGGAACTAGGACTGGATGGATCATCTATCATCATTAGAAGAACACATTTGAAAAGTACGGTTGTAGAAAAGAAGATCACCAGAACAGAGTAAAAATAAAGGACGAGGTTTGATGGGAAGTGAAAAAGCTGTCCACCAGTTAAAAAAAAAAAAAAAAAAAAAAAAGGCAATAGATCTTCCTCAAGCAAAATTTTCAGAACAACTTGCTGGATAGATTCATACAAAGGTCTATCACATGACAAGATGATTGATGCAAATGCCACCAACAAGCTGCAGTCTTATAAAAGAATAGTTGTTTACAGTAACACAAATATGTGGCTGGGGTGAAGAATTAGTTTGCAATCCCATTCTAATATCATCAGGAGAACAATGCTGGGGTTGAGAGTCATGCAAGCACTGAGTCATGAGCACGCATAATAATCATATCCCAATGGTAAAAGGGCCCCTGAGCCAGAGCCTTTTTTTTTTTTTTTTAGTTACTACAAAAAGCCTTCAGCTGATCCAGAATTCTGCAGCCAGAGTCCTGACCAGAACCAGCATGAGAGATCATATTTCTCCAGTTTTAGCCTCTCTTCATTGGCTGCCTGTTGAATCTAGAATAGAATTTAAAATCCTTCTCCTTACATATAAAGCCCTCCACAACCAGGCACCACTATATATCAAAGACCTCATAGTTCCTTATATACCAAGCAGAGTACTTCGTTCGCAGACTGCAGGCTTACTTGTGGTTCCTAGAGTCTCAAAGAGACGAGCAGGAGGCAGAGCCTTTGGTTATCAGGCCCCTCTCTTATGGAATAAGCTCCCAGTTAGGGTTAGGGAAGCAGACACCCTCCCCACCTTTAAGACTAGGCTGAAGACTTATCTTTTTGATAAGTCCTATAGCTAGGGATGGTTAGCATCCCTTAATTATGCTGCTATAGGTTTAGACTGCTGAGGGACATTTCCTGATACACTGAGCTTCTTTCTTTTTCTCTTTATCTCTTTCTTTTACCCCCCCCCCATAACAGTGTTGCATCATTAACATGTATGTCTCCTGTCTCAGCAGGTCTCCCTGGCCGGGAGTAGCAGTTCCTGTTGTCTGTTGTCTTTCTGTCCTCTTCCCCCCACACAGCAGAGGCAGATGGCTGCCTGTCCTGAGCCGGGTTCTGCCGGAGGTTTCCTTCCTGTTAAAAGGGAGTTTTTTCCTTCCCACTGTTGCCAGTGTGCTTGCTCAGGATGGGAGATTGAGTTGGACTCAACTCAATCTGTTGGTTTCCTTATATAGGCTATTATGAATTGGCCTTCATTATGTTTTCCCCTCTGTCTTTAAAGCGTCTTGAGATGGCATTGCCATGATTTGACGCTATATAAATAAAGTTGAATTGAATTGAATTGAATACAAACATAAAAACTATGAAACAGGATCAAAGAGACACACATCAGCCACAACGAGGAGGAACAAAATAGTCACAAAAGAGGGCAAAAAGGACTCTTAAGGCACTTTTTCTTATAGACAAGAAACCATCAGATTGAAAAGTTCATGTAATGCAAATAAAGACTAAATGATTTCAGAAGGATTACGAACCATTCATTCATTCATTTTCCGAACTGCTTATTCCAATTCAGGGTCGTGGGGAAGGTGGAGCCTATCCCAGCTGGCTTTGGGCAACAGGCAGGGTACACCCTGGACAGCTCGCCAGTCCATCGCAGGGCCACACACAGAGAGATGAACAACCACACTCATGCTCACACTCATTCCTAGGGGCAATTTAGAGTGACCAATTAACCTATCATACATGTCTTTGGATGGTGGGAGGAAGCCGGAGTACCCGGAGAGAACCCATGCATACATGGGGAGAACATGCAAACTCCACACAGAAAGGCCACTGACCAAACCAGCCAAGGATTGAACCAGCAACCTTCTTGCTGTGAGGCCACAGTGCTAACCACTGCGCCACCGTGCAGCCGTGGATTATGAACCAATTAAAAAAAAAATAAATAAAAAGAAAAAAAAAAAGAAAAAAAAAAAAAAAAGAAAAATTAATAGATTGAGTGTCTGTGGTCTGACGTTTCTTTCTTCATAATCAGGCTGTCATTTTTGTACTCTTAATCCCTGAGGAGTTGCTATCAAGGTGAGAATAATGGTGGTCCTCCTAATTGCAGATAGAAAATGAAGAAAAGACTTATAAGTCTTCCATTATAGCTTTTCACTGGAACTTTAAATTTTAATAAGAATGCTGCAAATTGAACTTTTAGAAAATACAGCGCACAGACAGCAGGAAGCCGGAAAACCTGCTTATGTAAGTGTAGCTAATTCAAAAGAGCTGTCTGCAGAGTGGGAGACAAGTGTGTATTAGCTGAAAGGTCAAACTGACTGTACAGCCACTGTGGTCATTGATTGTGCTATTTTTGTTTTCAAATCAATTTGGAAATATTCCAGGAAAAAATCTTTATTATAGCGCTTATTTTTATTAATGTATTAGTTTACTCACCATAACCAGACAAGTTGGCATCTCTTCCTAATTACTTACTTTCCAAGTCTTCAACAAATTGTGGAGCCCCATCAACAGAGGCAAAGATATCAGCCTGAAACTTCATTCACATGCATTTATGTTAAGAACGTAACTAATTCCCACCTGCTCTGGTTATGGGTGCACATATTGCAGTCACTACCGGTTCTCCGAAGGGTAGCTACAGTAGCAGTAGCACAAGCTATCTCAGGCTGGTCCTTTGCGACATTCAGCTGTTGCAATTTTCTTCTGGGTATTGTGTTTAATTAACATCGGCAAGGAGGTGGTAGAGGTTATGATTTTGCTTGTGGTTATCTGTCTGTCTGTCTGTCTGTTAGCAACTTTACACAGAAAATTACTCCATGAATTGTCATGATCTAATAGGATATACCTCTTATACACTCAATGGTGCATTAATATAAAATGAATGTAAGACAGTGAAAATTACAATAAGGGTGAAAATGAGCTGCAAGGTTTGCTGTCCAATTGCTTTTCTTGTTTAATACTACAGTTGAACCAGAGAGTTTTATATATTTTCTTTGTAGAACAATGCTGTTATGTAGTGAACATAAGCTACAAGACTATAGTTTAGCTATAATGACACAGGTTGTTGTTTATGTCCTGTCATGCTGTCATAAGTTTATTATGCACACTGCCCTTTGCACAGGAAAACTACTGCCTTTTTCAGTCCAGCAAAACTATCAGTCCAGATAGTTTCTGGTTATGTCACACAGAAGACACATTGTCGGAAAATGAGAATTTCAAATAGAAACTATTTACATGGTAAATAAAACCACAGGCCCGATAAAAAAAAAAAAAAAGTAAAATAATTTGAAATTTCCCTTTAAGTCAAAAAGCTGAGTGCTCCTCCAGTTGTAAATCAGATTAGCAAGGCTGAACAAATGGATTGCCATTACATTTAAATGTAAGTATAATGACTGTTGATAAATGATGTTGATGCGGTTGACATTTGTGCTGTGAGTGTAGTGTTTAAACACAGTGGAGTTGCACCTTTTTAACATCAACATACTGCAACTGCAACTAACGCATGCTGATATTTGAATTTACTGTGGTCTGAAAAAGTAATAAACCACAGTTAAAAAATTTTCTGCACCCTCTTTTTTTACAAACTGCTTGACAAAGTAGTTGTCATTTAAAGTTCCCAGCCATTTCTTTTAGGAATGCTAGTTTTTACACCTGAGACTGGCTAACCTGCTCATCACAGCTGTGTGAAGTTCAGATTTCTCTTCAGTCTGAAGAAAAAGCCAATCTTTTTCTTCATTTAGAAAAATTAAAAGGTTGTTATTGAATCAGATGATTCCAGGTTAAAGTTCTAAATCCACAGCCTACATGCTGAAGGAGCTTTGGGGATGATAGCCCCTCAGTTAATTACCTACTTACACACTTTGTATTAAAAACATCAGCTATTATGAATTTTATGTAAAATGTTCAGATTTTTTGTCACCCACAGTAATAGCTCTCTTAGATCAACTTATTTCCTTTGCTTGGAGCTTGGCTCTTAGTTCTGCCCATACCTCAGATCCTTCATAAGATTCCATTCCACGCAGATAGTAACCGTTGTCCATGCCTCAGCCTTTCACACCCCATCCAGCACCTTTCACAACCAAAATTGTGACTGTTCGTTACTTCAGTTACTGCCTTCTCTCCCAATAATCAATCAATGCCTGCAGCTCCTTCCTCTCTGAAAAGTATCAGGTTCCCCTCTTGCCCTTCAGAAACTAGTGTTATTATGTTATCCCAATACTTTTACCATACATACACTATATACATTATTATTATATTCAACATTTATTACTACTACACTGTCCAACCAGTCAGTCTTTGGCTCAATTTTTTTACAGCAACTTGACGAAAGGGGTATTGAACAAGTTATTTTACCTCACAGCTTTTGAAGGTTTCCTTCATGATTGCAGACAGCAAATGTTTCATTTCACTTGAGCATCAGAGAGCTGATATTTTTTTTTTTCCCACGTGGTCTCCAACTGGTGGTCTGTGGGATTTAGGTCAGAGCTCTGGGAGGGCCAGTCTCAAGAATTAGATTTTCTCCTGTGTATGCAAAAAAAAAATATTTCAAGAGGCAGCTGGACTGCTTTAGATTATTATCCATCAGTTGAAAGATCTATTTCTGCTATTTTCTGATTCTTTTTTTATTTATCTGAATTTGCAACCAGTTTCTTTGTACACATAACACGTGTATGACAAGTTAGCACTATCATAAGAAGAAATGGCTGCAGACTTTGATTTTCCCTCCACCTTGCTGATCTTTGCAGGTAACTTTCCTGCTGTTTTTCTTTACTTGACATGATGCAGTTTCAGCCTTACCTTATGTTCTCAGCCATAGTTTTCCATTTTTCTTATTTGTTTGCAATATATTCATAGGAAGTGGGATGAACATAACAGAACAACTAGCATTTTCCCTAATTCATGCAAACAGAACACAAAATGAGGTTTGCAATGATATTCTTGTTTTAATTGAAGATCTGTCTGGATGAAATTGTAAAATTAATGGTAGCAACTAATGTTCATTTTAGCCACTTTTAATCAGAGAACCCAGTTAGAAAACAACCTAGTCTTCCTCACTACCTCACTTCCGCCTCTGCTTCATTGCTCCATTTGTGTGAAATTTAACCACCCCCACAACAGTGTGTTTACAGGTATTACTCATGCCAATTGCTCTCACAATGGTGAGCCAGATGTACAGTGTTGACATTTTATTATTCCCAATGTGCCACAAGCAACACTGACATTCCCAGATGTACTTAAATAGCTAATGATCCTTTGTGGAAAATGAAAGGAGAAGTGCTTTTGAAAGCTGTGGGTGAGATTTTCATAATGAGTTTCTATTACAAAACCTGAACCTGAGAGACAGTAAGGATGAGTCAAGCGATTGCTTCTGCCATGAGTATGAGCTCTCTTTTTCCTGTGTGTGGTGTGTTGATAAGTAGCCCACACTAATAGTGAGTGTTTTGTATTCTTCAAGCAGCATGTGGAGGCAGAACATTTCTTCTTATCCATTTACATTGCAAAGAAATGTACAAAATTACTTTCTCATGAAAACTCTCAGTATGCACTTCCACACTGTGGCTTCAACAGATTTCTCATGAGGTTCTGTTTACAGCACAGAAAGCTGGACAGAGGTCTTGCGGTGTGTGTGTGTGTGTGTGTGTGTGTGTGTGTGTGTGGTTGGGGGGGGGGGGGGGGGGGGGGGGGGGGTGTAGTTTTTGCTTGAGAGGTAATACTTGTTTTTGTGAAATGAAACCATTTCACCGTCCATGTTATTTTTTTTTAGTGTGTGTGCCATTTGTCAGACACTCACACAAGAAAAGATAGTCAAAATGTGAAAAATGTATCTCCTTGTCAGTGTGCCAACGTATCCCCATGAAAGAGCACAGATTTTACACAAAGAGTCTATCATCCACCATTAGACCTGTTTTTTTCTACATTTGAGAGGGGGATATACCAGCGTTTTTCACATGAAAACCAACTCACAAAGCATGCATGCTGTGACAACTGCCTTGGTTTTTTTTCTCTTTTACCAAATGATTAATCCCCTTTTTGTGACTTCAAATCCATGTTGTATTGAAAAACACATAAAAATAGTCTACATGTTTTGCATTCTCCTCCAATATCCAGAGTGACTTATCAAACCTGCATATTTGCCATCCTCAAACATTGGACTGAGTTTCATTGTTGTTTGGCCACTGTTCTGCTTTGGCAGCCTGATTTGGCATGAGTAATGTCACTGCAGCTCGCTGGTGATTTCAAGAGTGTGCTTGTGAGTTGAAGTCTGCAGCTGAGTCACCGTGTAGAGGGGATAATTATAGATGACAGTGCTATGGGCGACAGCAAAGGCAACAAGCAAGCCATGAACTGATGCTGTTAAAATTTGCTGAGTCATGTGAGTCAGCAAACTATGCCTTCAGGACAAACCAACATTAAACTTGTTATAACTCAGTGGCTTTCACAAACAGCAGGTTTTATAGCAATTATCCACAGAGGCTTCATCTTACCTTCCCAGTTACTCAAACCCATAATATTCCTTCATTAATGCTAAATTCCTTAGTGACGCGGCCGTCTACTTTTTTAGCCAGGTGGACCGGAAGCTTTAAAATCCCTAACACTGCACGGCATCCGTGTTATATATGCCTTGGCTTCTATTAAGATGATGGCTATTTGTGTGCATGCTTTTATATTTATGTATGTAATAAAGTATTTGTAAACATGTAATATGACTGCGATGGGTAAAATGATAAAACTGATTAAAGACCACAGTTTGCAAAGAGATTTGTGGTTAAACTGAATGGATGATTACTGTTCATCTCAGTAGATGTCCTGTGTACAGCACAGATGGTTGAACATTTAAAGGTCAGTTTCAGAGAGTTGATGCAGAAAGGAATCAAATTAGAGAAAAGCAAGGAAAAATGTTTAAAAAGAGAGAAGAAATCATGTTGTAATAGAAAGGGTACATAAAATATGGTTCTTTTTTAAGTTCTTCGTTATGGGCAAACATTGATTATCCCTTCACTCTTGAGTTAGGGGCCTTTTTTTTATTTTTTATTTTTTTTATAGCTGAATGATTTATGTGTTATTAATGTTAAGTGCAGGGACAATATGAGGCCGGGGGGAGCATGGGCAACCCCTTAAATCTGACCGGCCTCTCACGTGACACCCCAAGTATAGATAATCAAATTTAAAGAAATATGCAGCATAAACTGACCTTTACCTGGGTAAAGCCCAAGTCCCAGTGAATGCAGCACATTACTGTGTTGTTGTACGTCATTATTACACAGTACACACATGCGTCATAGTGAATATGACAAAGCTCAGTATTTCCAGTCATAACTGTCAAGCATAGCTTGTCATAACATGTGTTCACTCATATCTGGTCATGTTCACCAGTGCTGTCAGTTTGGCTCGTCTGTCTTTTCCCACTGTCTGCGCTTCATGCTGTCTTGTCTTCTGTCGCTTTTGTTCTGTGTTCCTTGTTCCAGATTGCATATATTTCTGTTAAACCAAACAAACTCTAACCAAGGATGTCAACGTCATAAACCACCTGATGTGTCAACTGTGCAAAGTTCATTGATGAAGAGGAATACTGAGAAAACTTTTCATTTTGGCTCAAGGCAAGTTTTTCATCACCATTAATGAAATATGTGTCAGTGATTAAAGGCATACAAGTTAACCCCAAGTAAACAGTTGCTGGTTAAGAATAAATAATTATAAATTATTTTAAAAACATACAACATTTTTTATTTTTTCATTTATTTCTGTTTTCCCCAGGTTTGTGCCAATGCCTGTCGTCTGCTTAAAAACACGTTTTAGGCTTTACCCTGGCTAAGTTGCTTAATTAAATCAAAACAAACATACAAAAACGAAAATACTTTTTTTTAAAAAAAGCACTGGGCTGAAAACTTGTTTTTTTTTTGTTTTTTTTTAAAAGAGTAGAATAAAATCGATGGAAAACCCTTTTCCCATCGGAGAACAATTATTTAAGACCAATTTAAACTACTGCGAGAAAGTGTCACAAGAAAAAAGTAGGCTATGTTATATATAACGATGCTCCTTTGTATTTCTGCGTTTCGAACTAACCCCTCTGTCCACTTCTGTGATCCTGTGATTTGAATTTGATACAAAGATTTATTTTAGTTGCTTCCAGTTGGTGGAATCAGCGATTCTTCCAAAAGAGCTGTTAATAATTTACCTGAGCAGACCTGAGTGATATTTTTGTGATTTGTCTCAGATGAATGGTTGCCTCTGCGTTGTGATGGGTTTGGAGCCGCACTGCTGCGCGCGCACAGTCACGATGAAAGACCCGCATGAGCAAAACAACCACATCCAAGACATATTTGCTCAGTTTCACAAATTCTCATTCCTCGTCCTGTCAGCAGAGAGTGTAACAGTGAAACTCACCTGTGTGACCCAGAAAGCATCGCCCACAGAGCACTGCGCCTTAGTGAACTCTGCTTTGTCGCTTTAAGTACAGCAGGCAGTGCTGTTGGTCCGTGCGGGAGCGCAGGGCGCACGGTCCCTCTCCGCAGCGTCGAACAGTCTTCCTCTCATCGGACAGGCGACAAAAAAAAGACGGGTTGACCTGGTGTGCGCATCACATCCGCGCTTTGACCTGAACAGATTCCAAGCGCGTTTAGGAAAGGGGTTTGTGTGAAGGCGGTGAGCCCGCAACGCCATTAACATTTACTCCCCTCTTCTCCGACCGAAAGCTGGAAGCGTGTAACGGTTTATTTGCGGTACAGTAAGCCAGAGCAGATTATTGAACAGCACACGGACACTGTACGAGCTAATGGGATCGACAAAACTGTCCTCAGTTGTCTGTGGATAAAAGCATTGGGCGGCTTTTGGGAGAATGCGCCGCAGTTCATGTTTGGCTGAGTTATTGTGGAGATGAAACATCATGTCTGAGCCTGAAAGATGACCATCCTCTGCGGAGTTGCGCCTTGTGAACGCAACATCAAACCATCTACTGGAGCTTTAATCGGACTCATGTTTAAGGTAAGGTGGACACTTCCCTCTTTTCACTTCTTCTTTGGTACAAACATGAAGGAAATCTTCGCTGCAGCAGGTCGGAGTGAAGTCCTGTCAGGCAGAACAGAGGTTGGTTGGTTATCTCTCTGCTGCAGGAGTCTCACAACGTAGCTGTACGAACAGGAACACTTCGGGTCTGCCCTAAATCAGGATACCTATTATTATTTATTGTCATTATGATTAACAAAATCCTATAAAGATACATATTAACTACTACTCATTGTTGCATACAGACCGTATGTTTTTTAAAAAGAAAGTGATTAGAAGGTGTTTGTCAGCATTTTAAGATTTTCCTGTATGTTTTTGTGTGCCTGTGTAACAGATGCGCATCTATGTTCAGAACATTGTCAAGTTCTCTCACCTGTGAGGTTTTATTGTAACCATGCATGGTTGGTGGCCTACAGTCTCAACACCTTCATCATCTATCCCAAGTGAAGAAGTTGGAATATCATTAGAGCCCTCCTGCTAATTTTTAACCTGAGCTGCGACTCAGGCTCAGAAATTTAATCTGTTTTCAGTCGGTCAGGTTTCTCTCTCTGAAATCATTGTAAATGAAATATTTCTTGAGTTGTTTTTCATTTTTTTATTTTACAAAAATCCTTACTGTTATATAGGAATATTTCATTATTTTCAGGGATACACTGTTCATTGTAATTAATAACAAACACAACCGAGGGAGTATTCATCGGTAGTTGAACAGAGATTACTCCCAAAGCTATTTAATGATTTTATTGTGATCATGCAGAAAGGGAACCACCGCTCCCCCTGCCTTGTTTCTGCTGACCTTATATCATCAATCGCTGTATTGAACCAGTGGGTCATTGTGGAGTGTTGGAGGAAGATGAAGAACATTGTGGTTATTAATATTGATCACAAAGCAATTAAAATCAGTTGATGAACAGTGTTAATTGCTTATGCTGCTATTTCTCACGACAGTTAATAAAACGCATAAAGCAGAACAGACCTCATGTTATGTTAGTGGAAACATGGTCTGCAGTTCACAGCCTCTGACTCTGGACCAAACTGAATTGATCAGTGTGATGAACATTGCTGTAAAACAAAACCCAATACTGCCAAAACACTGCCACCTTTCTCTTAATTTTAATAAAAGCCATTAAGGAGGGTAATGACAGGCTTTGCCACATTTTCAAGTGCTTGTGTTTTCAGCTTAGCAGAGAATTGTGTGGATGCTCATTTAAAAAATGAAATCACATTGATTTTATTGGTGCTAACAGCTGCTGCTGGGTCCCGAGAGCTCACTCTTCCCTGAGGCAGAAGTGAACAGACGTCAGGGAAATAAGCCAACAGCTGAAATTCATATTTGTACACTCATTAAATAGAGGATGCTGTTCCCGCTGCTGCTGTTGCTGATGTACAGTATAAGGTCAAAGTCACAGAAGCCCTTAAGAGTCAGTCTGGCATTTAAACAAAGCCCTCAGTGACTGTAAAGATTATGTCCAGGAAGGTAAGAATATTTTTTAATTTTTGTTTGGTAAAATTTTCACACTCAAGCTCAGCTGTGGCTGCTGTGAAGAATTTGAAAGTGGTTTAGATATGGAGTCCTTTGTGGATCTACAGAGTGGCCAGCAGCCGAGTGAGAAGGCTTTGAATTCCTCCAGAGCTTATTTCTTCATCCTCTTGGCCATCTCTCAGGGGCTTGCTGTGTGGATCATATCCAATGGCTATGAGCTTTGATGATCGCCAGGGAACTGAAAGGAACTGCGGTTTGCGTGCTTGTGCTGGCCATTACTGCAAAATTGACAGTGGTGCAGTGTGAGCTGCGTGTAGGTCGGACGGCGCTCTTGTTCCTGATATATCACCATCAAGAAACGATGTCAAGATCCTCATTAGAGCGCTTATAAAAATAGCATTAAATACTCTGATGCCTTTGCCAAAGTCATGATGAAAGTTTAGTATGTGAGATGCTGAAATATGTGTATTTATTCATACAGCATCAAATTCTATTTTATGTGAACAAATCCCAAACAGAAGCGTTATGCTGTAATTTAATCTGTGATATAAATATAATATAAACTGACACTTACAAAGCAGTATTTTTTTTCTTTTGATTACATTGGTCCAAGAAGGGGGTCGGGCATGCTATTAGTATATACCAGTCAGATATACAGTACAGCTTAGTCGTTGGATTATTGGTAACACCAGACTTCTTCTGTGAGATATATCTAGATAATGAGTACTTGGACATGTTGTCTGGAAATATCAAGAGCCAGACTTCAGACAAAGCTGGGGAACCCCAGAAATTAATCTGTAAGTCAAGTCTGAAGACTTTGTTGATGGATGTTAACTTCAGATATTTTATTTTTACTCTGGTTCAAGCTTAAGCTAAGAACAAAACAACAAAAACAGTCTGATAGGAAAAAAGAAATAACTTGTTAAAGTGAGCTGCAGTTTTCTCATTGTTGTTTTCAGAGTGCTTACATTCAGTAAGTAATGGCTGGATTCAGTCTTAAAGCTTATTACATTTTTTAACTCAGACAGACTGTTCAGGCTTTTCTCCCAGACACAAACACCCTGCTGAGGACATGTTTAAGCCAAGCAAGGCTAATAATATGAGGTGTGTGTGTGTGTGGGTGTATGTGTGTATGTCATCGTTAAAGTACATTTATATCCTGACATCTTGGCATATAAGTGTAAGGTCTTCCTCAGTGTGTTATTACTGAGGTTTTAAGACCAAACCAACGGCTAAAACATTAGTAATGTTTTGGCTAATTCTAAGCTTCCCTGCTTAGGCTGCTGCCCCTGCGACCCGACCCCGGATAAGCGTCAGAAAATGGATGGATGGCTTTTTATAGATTCATTGGGTGAATAAAAATGACTATGCCACTTGTTATTTCATACCTTAAAGTGTTTGTCTAACATACAGATCTTGATGGCTTTAAATATCTAGGACATTATATATAGTTAGTTCTTCTTGCATTTCATTAATGTTGCTGTAGCATCTTCTTTTTCCTTTCTCAAAAATTTCATATTCACATACTTTTAAATTTTAGTCAGCATGTATAAATGAAACTATAAAATAAAGGAATTACTGGCTGTCTAAACCAGGCTTTGAAAGCACAAAAATGTATTGGCCTGGCCAGAATTATACAAAGTCACAACCAGATCATTACACATGACACAGTCAGATAATGTACATTGGAGGTTGAATCATTCATACATGGATATGTTCAACTGGGCCCCGAAAAAAAAAATCAGGTGCACTGAACAAACTACAAATTTTAATATTTCTGTCTCTGTATGCAGCTTTCTCTAATGATGGTATGTGTATATAAATACAGCTGCATTCCTCATACAGCCAATCTCAATCAGTTATGCTAATGTTGCTTAATGTTGCTTTAATCAGACTCCTAAAGACATCAGAAAATGCGACTGAGAGGCAACGCAACAGGACTACATGCAAACAAGCAGTCGTATAAAGCATTTCTAGACTGCTGCCTTTCTTTAATAAAATTGAGATTTTTTTAGCGTCTTTTTTAGCGTAAGAGTCTTCGGACAAAATTCCCATTTAGGTGAATCCAGCTATATTTAAAAGTTAGATAAGAATGTTAGAAGCAGCAAAACATATTAAGAGCTTTTTCATGCAGTCCCCAGCATTGGGAAATCCTTGAATAACTCAATTACCCTACTATGCACCTCCACTTAAATAGCCAGGTTGAACTATACTCCGGCTTGATTTGACATTTAGTTTAATTTAATTGTACATATAATAACAATTATTGTAGTTTGCTTTCTAAACATATCTGAGTCACTTGAACTTGTGTCTTCAGAGAACAGTATATTTGCTTGTGAACTTATTTAATTTGCTGGAGCGACATACACTCTCTGTGTAGAAAACTCCTTTCCTCTAACATTTTGTCCCTGAAGTGGGATTGTTGTAACATTTACCGCTCATCAGCGGGTCAGTCAGGATCCCAACTTGGGCATTAGCTCTGGCTCCCCTCAGTCTGACCCAAACAGTCTGTTTACCCTCAGCACCATCACACTGATTCACAACTATCTCAATGTCTAGCACTAATTTCTCGGGGGAAGCTTAAAGCTCGATTTTGTTTGTGTGAAAAAGAGGAGGAGAGAGTGTGGAAGTAATAGGAAAATGAGGGGAAAAAAGATGAACAGCAGAAGACCCGGAGGAAAAATGTAAATACAGGACTTGTTTTTAGAGGTCTGTGGCTGACCTTGAGCCTGTGCCAGCCAGTCAGATTAGCACATAACCTCTGTAATTGCTCACCTGGAGTACCATACCCCCTTGTTCTTTCTTCAGCTTCGTTCTGGCTTTTCAAAAGGCCCTTTGTTGGTGTTAAACTGATGGGCTTTGCCGCACTAACACAAACCCAACTTGGCAGCAGCTGAAACTTTAAATAGTGAAACTTAGTTTACCAGCTCAAACGCTAACCTGGCATGCTGCCTGTTAGTAATTTCCTTGGGTAAACTTCTTGATCTTAAACTAAAGTTCCATCTATACCTATAAACGAGTGCCAACATTGAAGTTACTTATTACTAAATAAAGTAAACTAAACATAACAAAGTATAATTAAAGAAAAGGAAACATATGTTTCCAGTGTTGCTGAGGATATTTGCTTGGAAGTGTAAATTAATTTCACTGAACACACAAAGGTCCCTTTTAAAGAGCTATAAGCTAATTAAAGTAGATATTAATATATATCTAATCTAATCAATCTAATATAATGAACATCTATGTCATCAAGCAACTCTGTGCCATTTACTCAACATTGAGTGTCACCTCAGTCAGTGTTAGTCAAGCTGGGGAAACATATGCAGACTACTGTGGAAAATAAGAACAGGCTTTTGCTTTAAACAGGGTGTCAGGAGATTTTGATAAGCACTGTTAACAATACTGCAATACAACAGCAGCAGGACCGGTGTGATAAAGAATGTGATGGAGTGGAGCCCCCTCTGGGTCTGTCAGCCTGTACAGTCAATGTCAGTAGCTGCTTCAGATCTCTTTTCAGTGTGCTGGGCCCTAATTGGGCTGTCACACTTGCTAGAGAAATTTGTCGGGTTTTTGTGAAGTGAACCTTTTTGCCAAATCAACATGTGCATCATTATGTTCCTATTTTCCTCTGGAATAATAAGGCCCTCAAGCCTTCAAGTGGATAAACTTCCTTTGCCTATTTCCTGTTGGGAATAAGTCATTAAAGGGTAAATTGTGACACTTCCTAATGATAGTTTTGTGCTCAGTAATTGCATCCATTGGGATTTCATGTGAAAGTTATGCAACAGTAACCAAGCAGCACATATCACACCTTTTGTAAAGCAGGGGGTTATTATTCTTATATCCGGCCTTACATGTTGTTTCATTAATTACCAGCAGCAGCCAGGATGAAGGCCTCAGTCTACGCTTTTATCATCTACCTTTTATAATTCTGCAGAAATCAGAGCACTAGCATGAGCTCCACCAATTTTCTCTATCCATCAGTGAAACTTCCCAGGTAGTTGTGATGTTAACTTGAAGTAGAAGAACAACACCTGACCAGTCACAACCCCCATTGTGTCTCTTCGAGGTTGCATCATTAATTTACCACGAATGGGCATTTGTGAGTTTTCTGCTTCCTGGAATTGTTGAGATTTTTAAAAAAAAATTATTTTCATGAGTCTAGATTCATACTATAGCTTTTGAAGCATGTATGTAAAACCATTTATTTATCATTTATCATAAATGGTACAATTCCCCATTTACAAAAGGCTTAATGTTTAACATACTTTAAGTTTTAGGCAACCTTCTAAGTAAATTGAGTTGCTGCTTTTGGTGCTATCATTTAAAAGCTCAGCAGGAACAAATATTTCCATATTCATTGCTCCAGTTCATAAAAGGAAATCCAGAGACAGCACAGGAAAGAAAAAAGCATTTTCTTTGGAAGTACTTTCGTCTGAAGGTCTTTAAGTTCCTGCAGCAGAAATTATGAAACTGAGCACACAAAACCAAACATATAACTATGAGATAAATACAGCTGTGCAGGTATTCTTTAAATACTTCAGAGATGTGTGTTTCTGTCTCACACATCCAGATTAAAATACAAGGCCCTGCTTTTTCTTCCTTCTTGTTGGAGGTGTTGTTCGATATTGCATCAGTACAACAGTGGAGCACTGCCCTATGTGCTTGTCATATTTTATTCTTCTCAGGAGAGGCTGCAGCAGAGAGATGCTCTGCTTCCTGCGAGCCCAAAGCAGGTAGCTGTCAGAGAGCCTCAATCCTCAGAAAGATTGCCCATTTCTACTTATGCACACGCAAACTCATAACACACAGACATGCTTAATTACAGGACCCAGTCTTTCCTCTGTGCACACATACTTCATGTAGCCTTTCCATATAAAATGGCTGATTCTCCTTACCTTTACAGTTGGTAAGATTGGTAGTATTGGTAGGATAGCATTGAAAGAAGTAGGTGATGAATAGAGAGGTCTTAATTTATTGGAATGTTTAAAAATAACATATAAAATGTGATTTGAATAAATAAACAAATAATATAAAATTCCTGTCAGACGTAAGATTTGACTCATCCATAACATTAACCCTAACAGTTTGTTACCCTAATCACAATACTTGCAAATTCTTGCAAAACATGACCAGGTTTGTGGAACGTAAAATGGAGACTGACATGTACGTTTAGGGAAAAAACTAGGACAATTTTGAAATTCTAGTTGAAACAAAACAAAAATGAGTGACTGCAGCAGCAGCAGCAGCAGCAAAGTGTGGTGAAAATATCAGCAATCCCAACCAACCATGTCCACATCACCCAAAACCCTATCAGTGCTGGTGCAAAAGCCTGCAAGGATGTTCATGGACTTCTGAATAAGTATCAACCATAAGTTGCAGGCAGAAAAGTGCAGACTTAGATATTTTGATTTATTGCTTAAAAAAACCTGTGCGCTGTCATGGTTTTGATATTTTATATTGCACTAATGGGACTGACAATGAAGTGATAATGACATCAACAACACCAATAACATTTGAGTGAAAATAGGACAAATGAGCAACAAGGCCTTGCATGACATTCATATTTAATTGGGAAGGATATGTTGACGGTGGGCCTGTGGTGCTGCCTGACCTTTGCAGGCAGATTTGCATGATGCAGATGAGCCTCATGCATGGCAACACATTTTGTAATACATGCTTAGACAATGTGCGGTCATATGTACACACATCATCTTCCTCAAATGAATGCACCCAGACCACTGCACCCAGTGCAGCTCATTGAAAACTAATTGGCATGTATTCCATGGCTAAAGAGCTGACTGTTCTGGTGCTAAATCTTTGTTTTTTAATGTAAAATAAAGTAAAAATGTGACACCCAGTGAAAGTGGTTAGGGTAAGTCAAAAGCTGTTTTGTAAGAAAGTTACGTCTATTGAGCCTACAACCCATCAACCTGCTGCATATTTCATCACTTCAGTTTGTTGAAACTTCTGAGGCAAAAGCAGCTCCACCAGCATGGGTGTCAAATACTTGACATTCTGCTGTGGGTTAGATGTGTAGGTGGTTAAAGCAAAACAGACTGCATACTAACAGTTTAGAAAAAATATTTCTTTAGTGAAGGAAAGATTAGATATGTCTCTTGACTCAAAACATATGTTTAAAAAGCACAGTTCCCGACTGTTTGGACTGCTTTCTTAGAAACTGAGAGTGCTGTTTTTGGGTGGTGATTTCTTTATACACATATATATAAGAGAGTTATCACTGAAAAGTGGTGAACTGTATTTCTCAGAATTTTTGGTGTTAATCTCTGTGTTTTTACTGTTCTCAATAAGCAAGACAAAGCCAAAACAGCCAAAGATGTGCTTGATATATACAGATTATACTTGTAATATTTTATATTATTACTGTAGTTTTACTCCACGTGAGCAGTAGAAAGCATAAACATAAAATAAAATACAGTTTTACTGATAAGCAAATCTGAGCTGAGTCTCATTTGATGACGTACCACTCCAAGCTCCCAAAAGTCAATTGTGATGTTTTGGTTTACTAAGGTTTGAAAATGAAATAGCCAGCGCAAAATTTATCACATAAAACATGTTGCGTTTTTTTTCTTTTCTTTTTTTTCTAAAGGAAACAACAATTAAGCAAAAAGCAAAAAAAAACCCCAGCTGTGTTCAGGGGTTCTTGATCACACATCAGTGGTTATTGCTTTAAGCAAAGTAAACCTTATCTGGTGTATTATTCTTTGTGCTTATACGCAATTATTAAGGAAACTCCAATTACTCTTGTTATATTGTTCTCGTGGCGGGAGCTTTAAGTGAAGAGCTTCACAACAACAGCTGGTGGTCCTTACCGAAGGACACTTCAGCAAAGTGGGCTCTTGTTGAAGCAGAAACTTGAATGTGTATCGTACAGTGGAGAGTCTGTCTCCTCTCTTCACTTCACCGCCGAGTGCTTGACTGTTTTTCTGTTCTTATTCGACCAAACAGTCTGGGAAAAGCTGCGCGATCGACAAGTTGCATTAACATCTAACTCTGGGATAGTTTCCTCATCAGCACTGACTCTCCAAGATTATGAAGAGATACACTGTTTTTTAAAGTCCAATAGAAATATTTGTTAAGAGTTTAAGGTATGACAACTTTTGGAGATATTTTTTTCTCCCACTTGCTGAAATACTGATGCTTTATCAGTGTGGGTCAATGTCTTTGTGATGCGCACAAAATGTCTTTGGGTGTAAAGCCTGTTACATCCTCCACGAGAAGCGAGAACTTTTTTCTTGTTCTCGAGGCCCCGAGGAGAAAATGACGTCATTTTGTTCTCGCGGACGTGTTTGAAGACAGTTCTTGACACACCGGGCTGGCAGAACTTTTTTCTTGCAGGGCTGCGGGAAGTATCGTGTGATTGGTCGGACATGTGATGTGGGCGTGGTTAACACGGAGAAAGCATGAAGCGGAGTTGCTGCTTCCGTGTGTTTGCTGTTGCCGGCAAAACAGATTGTTTTGATAAAACAGCTGATCGAGGTGGTGAGAAAGTACTGACACTTTTACATGTGGCATTAAAACACTCGGACCCAGCCGCGTGCACGACCCGCCCTGCCGCGGACGAAGTTGCTCGTTAAATATGAAAAAAATCCCTGGATCCAAACGGTGATCCGGATCACCACCAGAATTTAATCACTTCTTCATTTGTACATTTGCAACAACTCTTGAAATATTTATAAAAATCCCTCCGTAACCTTTTAAGTTATCTTTAGCAAAAAGACGTCGGGGAAAACAACCTCCTCGGCGGAGGTAACAACCGGGTTCGCACATAAAAGCAGACATCTGCCCCCGCAGTGATCCCTCCCCACTGCAGACGTGCTTCTCGTGGAGTATGTATGGACCTGCCGAACAAGACATTTTTTCTTGTTCTTGCAGCCTCGAGAACAAGAACTCAGTTCTTGTTTCTCGTGGAGTATGTAACAGGCTTGAACCTGATCAGCAAGACGCAAAGTCCACAGAGTGAGGTCATTCATTGTTTTTGGGACTTTCATCTTTTAACCCAGTTTTCAACTTCAGCCTAAGAGTTACTTTAGTTTTACTTGCAAAAAGTAAGTCGTTAGGTGAAGAGGCTGAAACCAGGTTTGTCTGTTCACATGGACACAGATATTTTTATAAACACAACTTTTGTCTTTGGATTTTGGCCTCTGGCCTATCACCTACATTTAAAAACAGTTTTGAGATACAGAAAACAAATCTTATATATCATACTTAAGAGTGCATCCACAAGGAAACTATTTAGAGATTAGCTTTGCATTGCCACATGACTGATGAAGCTACATTTTAGATTTAGACATCAAAGTATGCAGTTTCAGCTCATGTGCTTACATGGTAACTTGGTAACATGGTAACATGATAACGTGGTAAGCTTCACCTTCTTGTTTGCTTTTTTTTCTTTTAAATGCAGTTCCTTTTTTACATATTTGCATATAGCTGTATTAGTTCACTGATGAGTGGAGACATCCAATTGCAATATGATCACTGTGACATTATCCAATATGATCTATAATACAGAACCAAATTAAATTTATTTATTAGCATGTAGAAAACAACAGATGGGTACCAAAGTGCTGTGCTATTTAAAAACAACAAGAGAAGAACACAAACCAACATCGTTAAGTTTTGCCATTTGACTGTCAAGTTGAGCTGTATGGCAGTGAAAAATAATAATACATGCACCATGTGGCGTAAGTAAAAGTTTCCAGCCCATACTGAACTCAGTATCACTAGTATCTGTGGTGCATTATGTGGCTGTAATTGCATTTTCCATTGAAACATGATTAGAAAAACAAGCTAAACATAATTTCAAACGAGGGTGGTAACAGTGACCACTAAACGAATGGTTCTGTTTGAACTCTTATTTGTTGACATGGTCAGGCCTCACACTGACACCACTGTTTGAACAGATTGAGCTTGTAAATAGTAAGTAGATTCACAGGAATATTTAGTGTAAGTGGTTCCACATACAAATACACGCCCACTCTTCAGAGCTGCAGAGGGCACTACTTTAGAAAAATACAGTTTTTTTTCATTGTGCAACATGAAAAAATAGAGTAGCACATTTTCAGATTATGATGAACTGTACCTGTTAGCTGTATCGACTTAAAATGTTGGCCTGTAAGCGCTGTCTTTTTCGGCAAACTGGTGGCTGTTGAAAATTCCATACAGCATTTCCTACCTCCTGCCCTCCCCCTTTCAGCACTCATTCCCTTCTTCCTCTTCACTAACGAAACATTTGCCGAAACCCTCTGCAATCCCAGCTTAAGTCTATTCAAGCAAAGAGGACTGGGATTCACAGAAGAGCAGAGTTGGAAGAATTCACTTTTAATTAAAGCAGAGAGATCTCTGTGCTTATGGAAGGTGCGAAAGAAAGGGTGGAAAAGCTCTTTTCTGTTTTCTGAATAAGGACCTTTGTAAAGGTCAGATAGAAAAAAGGCATCATTTCATCTCCTACTGACAGTGGCTCCCTGCTGCAGAATAATTACTCCTTTTATGAAGCTATTAGAGAGGACCAATTCAAGTGATTGTTTCTCAAATATCCGTCTGTGTAGCCAACTGGAATCTGCTGTAGCTACAACTGAGACTTCAGAAAGTCATATATGTATAGAAATTTAAAGTAATTCTTCCTGGAGCTTTCTGACACATTATTATGACTCTTAACTGTCTTTCTGATTATATTAATTATAAATTATGACCCTACAAAAATATTTAGATATCTGTTTTCGATGTGATCTCTTTTGTTCTTTCTCGTACAAGAGAAATTTTTAGATAATTTGACCAGCTTTTGTCTTTTGTTCATGCCTAACTGAATGGCTGCTTGTGTCCACAATCACAATTGGAGCTATTATTCAGTTGCTTTCATTTTCTCTCTGAGTGTCACTTGTTTATCTTCATAAACTGGTGGAAAGGTTCATGACCTCCACTCACTCATTTAAAACACTGGAGCTTAACACTGCGCAACAAAGAAGAGGATTACTTTATTTTTAGACCTTTTAATTTACTTTTTCTCATGTGGAGAAAAAGGTTGCCACTGAGCTTAATGGACCATTCAGTATGATCAGGATTACAATGAGCCTTTTCCTGCCATGCTGGGCTGGATTTTCTTCACAGGACGTGCTTAAAAACACTGTCACTGGTCACTTCACATTCTTCAAGCCAAATGCAGTGATAATGGAAAAGGATTTTCAACAGATGGTACATAACGTCTCCTCGGGAAGCGCCCATTTCCAAACCTGCTGGGGGAAAAAAAAACAATATATATTTTAAAATACACACACACACACTCACACTGAACAAGTAATACAGACCAAAGGCTATTGCTTGTACGTGTGCCGCAAATTCTTTGTAGACCCAAGTTGTCAGGATTCAAAACAGTTCAACTTCAGCTACAAGTTTTTGTTGTTGTGAATTCAAACTGAATTTGTATGTAAAACGTGAATTTACATTGTATTTATACATAATGTTCAAAGTTTCAACAGATTGTAGCTGAAATTTCAGTGAATTCATTAAGTCACAGGTAATTTTAGAATAATCTGATGTAAACTAGTAATTTCTGTCAAGGAAGAGGAAGAGCAAATAATTACCTGGAAAAAATACTACTTTTTGTCTGTGGAGATGTTTCTGGTGCTGATGAATTTAATAAGCATTGTGTGAACTAATTTGGCAAGGGCTTGAATTTAACAAAAGTTAATTTGTAGGTACAAGTCCTGCACCTCTGGGTTAACATTTTGCATTGTTATATTTAAACAGGTCAATGATGAGAATAACAACAACAATAGGGCACAATCTATACTTTGTACAGCTCAGACCCTAATGAAAGAGCGTGGGAGCATTAGACTACCTAATTGCCACCAGCATGAAGCTTTTTTTTTGCTGTTGTCTCAGTGCATTTGTTTAATTTTAGAATCTGTTTTAATCACATTTTTAAGATATCCTAGAGGTTCCAGTAATAGCCAGCCTACTGATGAATATGTTAAACTTTAACACCCTGAGAAGAGCACTATATTTAGAAACTATGTGAAGTGGCACATAGATGTCAGGGGCCAGAAGTGGCTGTGATCTGTAACCAATGGTTACTGGACATTTATGATGAACTTCCAATTAAAAAAAAAAAAAAGTTAGAAATTTCTTTATTTGTCTCATTAGAGAGATTCTCTCTCTCTCCCCCTTACTTTTAAAGTGACCAATAAGTGAATTGAGCAGTAAACCAATCAATTAGAACAAGTATTTAGTACAGGTTTAATAAAAATAGCTGACCGGAAAATGGGAAGCCAAAACTGCAGTGCACATTGTGTGGATGCATAAGCTGAACACCAAGCAAAGCAAACTACTACAGTGTGATTGTGTTGTTACTGGAAGCAGCCACTCCAGCTTTCAGAGGTCATGCACTCCAAAGACTCACCATCTGTAGTGAGACAGACACTTGAATCTGCTCTGTGGATCAGCAAAACTCAATCAACTACATTATTAGGACTTCTCTTCAGCCTTTCCTAGAATGCTAAATAAACTTTTTGTCAATGTTAGACCTGAGCCCAGCCACAGCTGACTCTACATTAAGTTGTTTAATGCTGATACATGAAATTATAACAAGTATCAGACTTTCCTCTTGGACCATTAATGAGGCGTCAGGCAGCTCTGCATGGAACGCTCCATGTAAACGCAAGCACACTCAGCGGTATCACCCGCGGAGGATTGTGATCTTTAGTTTGATTTGATTTGACAAACATGGCTAAATACACCAGGAGAGTGGAGAGACGTGCCCCAGGTTGAAGGGGGATGGGGGGAGGTCTGTAGCTATCACTGTTAACCCCTCTGCTGCTGAACCACCAAAGACATCCCACACTGCAAGTCTTGCAGGATGAGACTTCAAGTTGTGCAAACAGAGCAAAGTGGAAAAGGACAATAAGTCAGTCATTAATGGTTTCCTCTCCCAGTAATGCTGGCAGTTCCTGATGACGCCGTCTTCCTGCCACTGTTGATGCAGTTTCCATAACAACAATGGTTCTTTACAAGGTGTTGCATAGGGAAGAATACATTTTTAACCCATACACACAAACACACACACACACACACACACACACACACACACACACACACACACACACACACATATATATATATATATGTATATATATATATATATATATATATATATATATATATATATATATATATATATATATATATATTCAATTCAATTCAACTTTATTTGTATAGTGCCACTTCACAACAGGGCATTTTACATACACGAATCAACATACACATCATTTCAAGCCAACTACCTATATGCACACACACACACTTCTAAAACCCCAGCATTCTGTCCACATAGTTCGTCACTCTAGAAGTCCATGTTGATGACTGGTAGTGCTTTATTTTTTTCCTTTTACTGTGGACAAAACATAACCATGCTGACATTTGCCACACATTTATTTCCCTGTGTTTTTCTCACAACTATAAAAACACAGCAAGAAAAGACCATTTTCAACTTTCAGAAGACATTGCAGCTAATTTACCTCAGCTGGTGAGAACTACAGTGGGAATTACAGCAATCAAGACGCTGTTCCCATGTTCGAGAGAAAAGAATGCTTTTTGGCAGCGAACAACAACGGAATGGAAATTGATGACATCTGCAGTACTAAATAACACAAGTGAATATTTTATGTGTTTTTATCTTGACAAACTATCCCCCTCTTAAAATTTCTTCTCTCCACAGAATTCTGATATTTTTCCTGCTTTTGAGGAGAGTTAGAAAGTTTTTCTTTTATATCATATCACATTATCCTTGTGCTTTTTTTCTGGGACTTTCTTGCCTTCAAAGCAAAAACAAGATTACATAATCACCCAGCCTGACCCTTTTTCCTGCTGTTATCATCTCAAGCATATAAAGTTGTGTTCACTGGCTCCTTGTTTGAGCCCACCAGTTGTCCATGTTGTGCTGATACTTGGCTGTTTATGGAGAAGAGCTACAGAACTGACTGCAGCTTTGTCTTTCTCCACCCTCTCCCTTGTTGATGAGTCCCAGAACAGATATGGGAAATATTTATGGATTCAACTTGTGAAGCCATTTGCCTGCAGCAAAAGAATCAGAAGCCTTTATTGTCAAAAACATTGGATGCATTTGCAGAGCAAAATAAAAGCTGTCTGCTGTAGGCCTGCTCACCCAAAATTAACTTTGACATTTCTTCTTGTAAATAGGTTCTGATTAAATATTTGCAGGCTCATTTGGTATAAATGTAAGTTAATGGTCACAAACCAAGCTCATGTCCTCTTAACAAAAAAACACAAAGACCTCTATGAAACCCCCTGCTTCTAGCCACTTCCTCTCCTTCTGTCTGTTACACCCATTGGTTTTAAGTATCAGTGCTGTTTTAGCTGTAACCAAAAAATGTTTATCTGCAGTGACAAACATACACCATGTGACCCTCATAATTACAGTGTTTCAGTTGTCTGTGGACCCAACATTGTATAGTCCTAAGCTACATTCGTAATCATGCAGTTGTAAGTTGCAAGTCAAGTGACTTTACTCCTGCTACTTCATGGATAGATGACCTTAAACTTTGGTATCCCTTTGGTCGTTGCTGATTATTATCATGAAAAGAAGGAACATGCTGTATCTGCTGTAAAACTGCTTTGTCAGTAGGAAAGTTTCTCTTGTTTCTTCTTCATCTCACATGACATGAAGAATCTATGCAGATGAAGTTGAAGTCCATCCATACTATTGTTACTCTCATTGACTGTGAGAGGAGTTCATCTTTACTTCCTTTAAGTAGGGGGATGTGAATTATTAACTCATGTAATTAACCTGTGTGGGGCGCCTTGATGTGTTCATGAGTGACAAGGTGGTAAAGTATCACATGGCCAATTTATTCATCTGTTCAACCTCCTAAATGTATGTATTGTAATTCCAGGAGAAAATGCCATCACCACACCATAAACATGTGCCGTTTCCATACACAGCCCTCAAAAAGCTTCTGTTGATGAACTGCTGTGCAGGCTGTTGCAGATTTTCAGGATGCATTTTCCCCTCCACAGAGATGTGGGAGTGGGAGGCATGCTGAAAAATGTAGCTTTATTTTTCTATTTTTTAGCCTTGTAACTCTAACCCTGATGTGACTCAACATTTTCAAAGAAAACAGCTTCCAGTTTGAAACTAAATGATCTTGCTGAGGAGTCACTGGATTTCATTCTTTCTGAGATATGATTTTTTTTACTCAGTCTGAGCTGAACATGCTGACATATGACTAAAGAATCGTTTTAGTTGGACAATAAGGTGGAGTGTGGGAGTAGCTTTTCAATATTGTTTGTACAGCTGCTAAGCCAGCGAAATGAAGGAATTATCATACTGTGTAGCTACATTTATGTGGAACAGAGATTGTTTGTAGAAATTTGAAAAAAAAAATCACTCAATCAATGCTGTAGGAAAAACTTTGAAAGGGGTAGTTTGAGAAATATGCTTTGTTGCTGTCCTTAGTGTTGCTGTCCTGAGCGTTATTAACCCATTTTGCCCTTGTTTTCATCTGTGTAAACTGAAGTGTGGTCTTAACTTGATACAGTATTTAGTACATATCTAACTCTGAACAGGAATACAAATAAGCCCAAAGAATGTCAAACATTTCTGTCCAACTGTAGCTGATGTATTGGAGCTTGAGTCTCCCATGTTTTTCACAATTCAAGCAACTAAATATCACAACAATTTATTCCACAGAGGTAGTTTTTTCTTTTTTCAAGAGAAATACTCTTATATGCATCTTAAGTACCAGGTTTGGTTCACCAACTATGCTGTCCTTTGTTTTCTAATATCTTTTCTGCAGCTCTTTTCATTTCTACATCAGAACATGATGTAGAAGTGTTTGTGCCAGGGCTCTAAAAAAGCAAATATGATCTTAAAGGTTTTGTGACATCAGAGAGAAGAAGAGTTTTGCTGTTTTTGTTTACAGATGCTTCAGGTTGCTGAAATCTATAAACAAATGCAAGGGGTTTCTCTTTGGAGGTCTCAGACTCTTCTTAGATTAACATGGGGGGTGGGGGTGGGGGGAGGGTTAGGTGGGTGGTCACAGGAGTGGAAAACTAAGGGAGGTCTGGGGTGCCATTAAGGTCTCAGGTGACAAGTACTGTGCATATTTGTCCTGGGGCAGACAGAAAGCCATGAGGCCAAATGCCCCCTCGAATGCACTGGAAAATTCCCTGACCTTGAGGAGTGTTGTGTTACACCTTCCAATGCAGCATTCGTCCCAGAACAGAGACTCCTTTGAGGAAGGGCACAGAGGATTTTGAAAGTCAGCCAAAAAAAAAAAAAAAAAAAAAGTAAATTTAAATAGTATTATGATAAAGACAGAATTATAATGGCATGTGCTTTGGATTTAATGGATGAGTTCACTTAACCAGATCCTTAACCTCTGCATTCTTTGAGCATGTTTGCTCTGTTTCTGTCACTTTAAATCACCCCGACTTATGTTTTTAATTTCCTTCTGTCTCCATAAACAGTCAATCTCAGACACTTCAGTGGAAATGCTGCAGGGCAGAGTTTTCCTTTTCTCTTTTTTCCCTCCCCTTGTGGCTTCACCTAATTTATTAGAGACGATGCACCACTCTAAACTTGATACAGTTAAGTCTCTCAGACTGTTCGGTGCAAGACATAGATGCATTTCACTATACGTAATTGTTTTCATTGATTTGTCATTATCTTTTTTTTACATGTTGTGTACTAATTGATTTAGACAAAAAAATAGACTATTTCACCTGCTACTATCAAAACAATTAAATTTTTAAGCAACAACATTACTCTTAAAACTGCACTTTAAATACATTTAAATCTGTTAGAAAGCATATTTCCTTTATTGTTATTCCCTACTCATATTATTTCTCTTGTGTGTGTGTGTGTGTGTGTGTGTTCCTTTACTCCAGATGGTGAGTCACGCCCTCTCTCTCTTGGATCAACTCGGTGCATAGCCTGCTGCACAAAGCCGAAGGATCTCAGCTCAGCTGGTAAATAAAGCCCTCTTCCTTCAGTGCAGCGTGGGAGAAAGTGGCTTTGCAGTGCCGGTGTTGCATCTCTGTTCAGGCTGACAAGTGGAGTGAAAGCAGTGTTGAGCGATCATCTTTCACTCTGAGCCACTCACCTTTCAGGCCGTGGCCTCATAGCCGGCTGTGAGGGTTGGACTGTCAGCAAGAACACACATACACACTCTCACGTGGACGTAGTCTGCACAGCAGCTCTGTGTATCCATGCAAAGCATCTCCCTTATGAGACAGAAGATTCATACATGAGAAAGAAGTCATGTGATTGCTTGAATGAATTTCATACAGGATTAAGACACTTTGATTTTTTTTTTCCCCCTTCGTGGTCCAGTGGGCCGTGTGGTAACAAGAGAGAAAGTCGGTGTTGATTTTTCTGCTTTATGAGTTTCCATCACCGGGAGAGTGTGTCTGAGTGGCAGAGGGAGCCATCATGGTCAAGCCTCTGCTGAGGATACAGCGCTACTTCCGCAGGAAACCTGTCCGTTTCTTTTCCCTGATCCTCCTTTACCTAACGGCTGGGAGCCTCGTCTTCCTGCACTCTGGCTTTGTTGGAGACAGCGGCCTCGGGGCCTCGGGAGGAAGGGACTCCATCGTAGCTTCAGAAATGGGCAGCCGAACTTCCTCCTCAGACACCCGGGGGCTTGGCATTGTGAGTAGAGTTTTTAAGGAGACACGCAGATCTGGACGCAGGTTTGGTCCTCGCTGGATGAGAAAGAATGGACAGAATGGTCACGAGACAACGGGCCGGGGAGGAGACTACACCAGCAACTGGAATCGTGCTCTTAAAGGACGAAATGCCAAAGAAATCGATGATGGAAGAGGTGAGATATGCTTACTGAATATTTTATACAGTAATAGAGTATATTTATCAAATTTGCTGTTTTCTTATCAGCCAGAGACCAAATCTTTGTGAATGAAGATCAAGAAAATAATGTGCATGTGTTGACCAACAAAAGCCTCTACTGGCATTGCAGCAACTGCAAAACCTCAACAGTATTTATAGAATATAAAACTGTTTTGTAGTATAAAGTCATTCACCCCAACACATACTAATATTCAATTGATGCACCAAGATTTCTGTTGCATCTTTCTGTTGCTCATCGTTCCAAGCTGTATGTGGGAAATCTCTTGAGAATGCAGTTAAATTAGGATTATGGTTATGTCCTCTGTTTTTCCCCACTGCAAAGCCTTCAAGAAGTTCTGAGTAGAAGCTTTGCTTTGTGTTGCTCAGCATGTGTTCAGCCAAACTCTGCTTGATTATGTTGTGTCAACACCTAAATGACTTCATGGCTGCAGGATTTGCAGGATTTACAGTTCTATCTGTCTTTATAATGAACCCTGCAGATGCACAATCCTGTTAAAAAGAGGTTTACATGTAAACTTCTGGTTTGCTCGTGACATCCTGTGTAATCAAATCTGAAAGCTATGTGAGGATGTGTTTTTTTTTTTGTCCAAAGCTGATATGTCCGACCTACAGTGACACAAAAATCCTGTTTTCTGACTGCTTTCCAAATTAAAATGGTCATAAGAGGTAATAAGAAGATTCCTTAAATTTTTTCTGAACTTATTTTTACTTTAGTATTTGAGAAACCACTTATTATTGAGCACAGTTTTAAGTACTTGGCCTTGAGTATTTCCATTTGATACTACTTTTTTGCTACTTTATGCTTCCACTTTTATTACATTTCAAAGTAACAAATATGTGACATATTTGTTACTACTTTTAAATGTAAGATTGCACATGTTTCAAAGCTGAACCACATTTCTAAAGAGTTCCACAAAGTAACACGTTTTGTTAAGTTATTATCATAGAGATACAATATAAGCGTGTAAGTGCAGGATTCAGGTTTTACAACAAAGCAGCATGTTCTCTTGTTTCAGATGCAGTGAACGTTAATAACTGATCTATAATGTATTGTGAAAACTAATCAGGTCTTTTGCTTCCATCTGAGTTCAGATAAATATTAAACAAATTGTACGGTAATAGGAAATTCATTCATTCATTCATTATTCTAACCGCTTACTGCAATTCAGGCTCGTGGGGAAGCTGGAGCCTATCATAGCAGTCTTTGGCGAAAGGCAGGATACACCCTGTCAGCTCGCCAGTCCATCGCAGGGTGGTAATAGGAAATTTTTGTTAAATATATTTAGAAAGCATTACAAGAGGAATAAACAGAAAAACAAAAAAAATAAATAAATAAATAAAATAATTGTGATACAAAAAACCATTTATATATTTTCGTGTATTGTATGATTTGTAAAAACCATTATTTGTGCAGTGCCAAACATCTGGTTTGCACACAGCTGGACTGGCAGGGAGAAGACCTCACTGGTAATGAACATGTGCTGTTTGGGTGAATGTGTTTGTTCACCAAAAAAGTCTTTTAATACACACTTAATAGTACCAGATTTTTAATGCAACTCTGATTTAGTTATGTGAGGTTCTGCTTTCTGTCCGGACAGCTCCATGCATTCAGCTGGTGAATCCAAACTGCCCACAGAGACAGTATGTAACCTAAGTGTGACGCACTGCTGCTCTGCCTGTGTTCGTGTGAAGACAAACTGCAGAGGCTGGTTTACTGATTTTTAACTCTGGGAAATACTTCAAAATCTGTGAGTGTTACAAAGGTCAAGCCACACAAGAAAAGAAATAATGTATTTGATTACAAAAGCTTTGCGTCATGGCGCATTACTCTGCTGTACAGTGGAGAGTTTGAACATTAAAGAACAAGGTTTTAATTACTACAGAGCAATAATCAAGTGATATCTTTCCCACTGAAGGGGAGGAAAGCCAGCATATTTTTAATGTACACAGAAGCTTTGGATTATCTGATCAAGTAGAGGTCTCTGTCAAGCTTGGTCCTTCTCTCCTCCCACATTTTGCTTTTTTTTGCAGCACTAACCTCGTGGGAAAGCAGTGGTATGTGGTGATAGAGTAATTATTGGCTTTAAAGCATTTGTTTTCTCTAATAGATCTGGCGTCACATATTACTCTGTAGCCTTAAACATCTTCAGAGCTCTCCTATGTTTGGTTCAGGGGATGTTTTCCTCTCTTCTTACTCCAAATGCAGTCTTTCCTTCTTGCTCTGAATGTGATTTTAAAAGAAAACGTTGCAGCGTATGATGCAGGCTGCAGCACATTCACACTTTTGTGTTGTGTGTTGCAATAGCACAGACTGCTGCACTCTTTACTAAACAGAAAACAAGACTAGGCTGGAGAATATATTCATCCAAAACACTAATATGACCCAGCTGGTAGAATCAGGTGCAATTGCAGTTAAGTATCATCCTTTAAGCTCATGTTATTCTAAACAGAAATCATACATTCAAAGCATTTAAATCAGTATTAAGTCAAATAGCAGATTATTTCTCAGCTTAACAATAGGAAAAGAGGACGATTACAGCCTGCTGCAGCTCACTGCATGCTGCCTAAATGCAGGCAGTCTAACCATAACAATTAAAGTAATTCGGGGAACTCTATGCTTCTCCCATCTTTCCGTTGTCAGAGGCTCTGTGGTAATGGCACAGATTGCAAGAGGTCTGTTGTAAACTTTGTTGCCTGGTTAAAAAGCAAAAAATTGTTTTTGTGCAAGGCTATAAGCTGTTGAAGGGTCATTGTATGCCTCTGCAGAGGTTCACATGAGCCCTGCCCCCACATACTTCTGAAAAATGCAGAGAGATGACTGCCACTACACTTACAGGCCACTAGAAGGGGATGTGTGTCCTTATAAATAAATAATAGCTTTGCCCTAGTTTGAGCTACTCATGAGCTCTGTTACTACACTGGGAAACATTTGGAAGAAAATATATTATTATGGATGATATTCTCTTTTTGCACTTTTGACAAGTGATTTCTACTGCTCTCATTGTAGCTGAAGAGCATTCTCGTGGAACTGATATCTGTCTATGCCAAATAAGTTGCCTTAGTCGCATTCCTGTCTTTTTGAAAATGTTGCTTCTATTCTTTTCTCTTTTTCAGCAAAGTACATTGGCTGCTACATTGATGATGTTCAGAAAAGAGCACTAAGAGGAGTTTCCTTTTTTGACTACAAAAAAATGACAGTATTCCGTTGTCAAGACAACTGCGCTGAAAGGTACAACACAAACAAAACCACAAAACCTTATCTGAACCTTATCCATCAGTCTTTTTTGTCTTTATTTTTAATCTTGCTGCTTGGCTCAGAAATGAAGTAAAATATCTACTACAGAGAAGTTGGTTCAAAGCTTACCACCCATTCAAAGTCTCAGTCTAAATTATTGCTTTTATTGGCTAATGCAGTGTTAATATTTAAAAAGCATGAAAACATTGGAAGCTAAACTCACAAGTGTATTAACAATAACCATTCATTTCCTATGTTGAGTTAGTTAAGGAAATTTGAATACACAAGATTTAGAAATGAACAAGTAAAAATCTGCTGATGAACATCATTCATTCTTTATTTATTTGCCAATGGTGGGCTGCAGATCCCTCGTGACCCCCATGTGACGCTCCAGTCCTTTAGGGGCCACAATCCTGCAGGTTTTCAATGAGTCTTTGTTGCAATACACCTGACTCAAATGAATGAGTCATTTTGCAGAATTTCATAGGCTGCTGAATTCTTTTCATTTGAGCCAGATATGTTGAAACAAAATATATTGAAAACCTGCAGAACAGCGCCACCTTCGAACATCGACTTTGGACATTTCTGGTGTAGACAATGGGCAGATTGATGAAATTTACACTAAAAATATCCTTAATTCTCAACTAAAATATGTCTTTTTGTATCTGTGTGAACACATAGAGTTTTTACTTCTAGTGAAGTAAATCTAAACGTTTCAACACAATTGTTTTATTACTTGTAATAACATGTATTCATCTCATGTAAGTTGTGAATTTAATGTTCACTAGAAAGAAAATTCACTTTATTCAGAATTATTTTCATCACATCACCCATGATTTAAGCTCTGACCTAATCAAATATTTGGCTGTCAGATTTAGAAGTACCTGCCAGTTTCATCTGTTTGATGTCATATATCCATATATAGATAATGTTGGCCTATTCAGCAAACATACATTGATGTGAAGCAGTGTGGTTCCTTGGCAAAATTCATTTGAATCATAGATTTTTTGTACTTTAATATCATGGATGGGGTGTGCTTTTTGGATTTAACTCCATGCCCTGGTTCAGGCCATTTTTATTAATTTATGCTCTAATCCTACCTTGGTCGTAATTTACCAAAGTATCTTTAGATAACAGTCATTTCAGCTGTGTGTCAGTACATTGGTTCAGGTTTCAATTTATTTATTCTTTTTTTCTATTTTGATATGATCATTTTCTGGAAAGGCGTTTTATGAGTTTGATAAGGTAGAACTTGATGTGTCTGTTTCCACCATGGCCGGATTAACCTGTCACTGTTGCCTTGGGGGAGAGTTGAGGTGCAGGGCCATTAACCCTCCACATGTGAGCGATGGCTGGGAACCATCTGGCCTCAGGTGTTGCGCATCAAACGTTTTATTTCAATAAACTCATCTTACAACTGGTTGCATATGGGTGTAAAATTCTGGTATTATAAAATTCATCTTGCTGACAAATCCACTCAAACAAAGTGTGGATTCCTGGCATCTTTATAGAGTTCCAGGAAAAATGTGCTCCAGTTTTTGAAGCGTTTACATTTCTCATCCTTTGCTCCATTAGTTTCCTGTTTCCTTCACATCCTGTCTCCCTCTGCTCCCCCACCATCTTCCTCTCACCTCTTTTCTCTCCTCCCAGTAGAATACCAGGGACAGCTCTACCGAATGCACTGAATTACACCCATCACTGATTCACATAGCTGAGAATAGGAGCAGATAACATGCTTGTTTTCATCTCCCACCCCCCTTTTCTTGGTTCATGCCTGTTGCAGCCTTCCTCTTTCCCCCACCAGAGCAACGGGTTAATAAAAACAGGTAAACAAATGAGGGGCAACACATAAAGGTCTAGGTTTGATTGACAGCTCATGGGATTTGCTCTGTATATAGGCTGTGTTAGGTACTTAATTTCTTCTGAGAGGTCTCTTGGGAGTCCACACCTCTAAAAAGGACAGAAAGAGCAGATTTTGAGTTATTCTCTGTGAGTATATTACATATAGTTGACTTTGCCTTCTAGGCCTGCAGCCTGTTTAACTAATCTCATTTTCAATCATCAATGAGAGCTTTGATACAGTAATGTTTTAATGTTTTCATCATTGCCTTGGCATCCCTGGTGTATTGTTTGTTTGTTTTGATTGATTAGAGCTCACCCAGTTACTCTGAGGAGTTCAGCTGTTTGGCTTGGAAAGGATTAAGAAACATGATGGAGGCTCAGAATAATCATTTGAATCTCTGTTTTCTTTTACTAACAAACTGAATTCCTCTTCTTCTGTCTTCTAGAGGCTACATGTACGCTGGCCTGGAGTTTGGAGCAGAGTGCTACTGTGGTCACAAGATTCAGGCACCCAATGCTTCAGAGAGCGAATGCAACATGGAGTGTAAAGGAGAGAAGAGCAACCTATGTGGAGGAGCCAACAGACTGTCCATCTATAGACTGGAACTGAGCCAGGAGTCAGCACGCCGCTGTGAGTCTGACACTTTGCTTCATGCAAACCAGGAGCTGCTCCACATATTGCTGCCTAATAAACACAATAAGCACGGTGTTTCTACCACATTTGATTAAAGAAAAATAGTCAAAATTAGAAAAAAAAAAAAAAAAATCTTTAATGCTGTTGCCATGAGCTGAATACACAAAAATATACTGTTTAATCCAATGTCAAAGCTGTTTTGATCCAGAAATGTAGCATCCAAGTATGCTTTGAGGAAAAGGGTTTGCTATAGTTTTGGTTAATGCCACTGTTAGGAGCTGGCTGCTCTGTTGTTTCCCTCTCTCCCTAGAGAGCTGCTCTACCTATGAAGCCAGCTGTGGTGTGAATGTTAAACACTCGCTGCCTGCTGGTGGAACGCTGCAATGTTGGAAGAAGGGGCATATTACCAGAAGCAAAGAAAAAAGAAAAACAAACATTGTCATGTATTCACTATTTGAAATATGGATTTTAAGCTCATTTATGTCAAACTTGGTGGAGTTCAAGCAAGTATTTGTTCCTCTTTTTGGGTAGTTGGTATTTTTTTTCTTTGAAATCTAAAAAAGTCCCTGATTCGAGATGTAACTTCACACCTTCTTCTTCCCCTTTCTTTTCATTCTGCCTCTCACCGTACAAAGAAATAATTATCTTGAAACATCCTCTTAGATAGCTCACGAACTCAGTCGTTATCCAACTAATCTGTAACTTATCCCCTTGTATTTGTTTGTTATTTTCATTTCTGCTTTCCCTTCTGTTTGCCTTCCGCCAAACTGCTGTGTAAGCTTTTCATGTTTCCACCATCTGACCCTGATCTCTGTCATGGAAGGCCTTCAGGGAACACCACACAGGAAATGCAGGAAATGTGTCAAAGTGGTTGTTTTGTGGGTTTTGCCACATGCAAGCCTTTATGCTCACATGGTTTGGTGTTTTTACAGTGGTTAAACACTGATATTGCTTAATTCCTTCTCAATGTCTTTTTTTTTGTATAAATGGAATTTTACGTCTTCATGAATCATGGGAGTACAAAATGAATTATTTCAGCTTAATTTGAAACACATGAAGTAGAGGTGAAAGTGCACTGCAGACATACTGAAACAGAACAGCTCTCCTCCATTGTGCTGATATATGGTCCATCTATCCATGAGCTCTGAGGTTAAAGGTCATCATTACAATATAAGGATGTGTGATGAGTCCTGGCCTCTGTAGAGTGCATGAGAGGCCCAGTGGGATTTCATTATCAGGGGTCAGTGTGGCTGGGAGTTGTATGGATAAAAAAGATTTGTTCAGTAACCATAAAACTGGCATCATATGCTGTCTTTGTGTGTGCTTTTCTTCTTGTTGCTGAGTAACATCCTGGTTTATTTGGTCTCTTTCAGATGGCAGTGCCATTTTCAAAGGGTGTTTTCACCGGCCAGACAATGTCACTATGGCTCTTCCCTTCAGTGTTGTCATCCAAAACATGTCTGTGGACAAGTGTGTGGACATGTGCACAGAAAGGGTGAGTGGGCACCTGCTGTGTGTGTTTATGTATTGCAGAGGTTTACACTTTGTGGCTCTGTCCACTCTGTATAACAGTGGTTGTATTTCAGGAGAAATCACTGGCAGTTCTGGCTGGAGACCAATGTTACTGCGGCTTCCCAACGCCACTCTTCTCCCTTCATGAACTAGAAGATGAGGACAAGTGTCTCCATCGCTGCCTGGGCGAAGAGTTTGAAAGTTGTGGAAACGACAAGTTCTTTGTGGTGTACCAGACGCAGGTTCAAGGTAAAGCTCGGTGACTGTTGACTCCAGGGCCACAGCAGTGTGTGAGAAGTGCAATCTTTTTTAACGCATTGGGCCAGATCACTAATATCCCAATTTGGGAGTAGTAAATTGCAAGTGCAACCTAGAATTTTGTGCATGGGCTGAATACAAGTTTACGTGTGATTTACTAAGAGTGATTGCATAATTGGGCAGCAAGTGCAAACATTAAGATTCCGTACTTAGATGAGGGTTTCTATGAACAAAATTTCTATGAGGTTTGATAGATCACACTGTGGGTCCTAAATCAATATATTTATATTTTCTTCTCCCCAACACACGCAAAATAGTGTGTGAATTCCCTATATTACATATTCATACTGGCCTTTACTCAGCAGAAAGAAGGGGCATGACATGCAGCAAAGTGCTGTATGAGATTGATCTGAACCTGGACAATTTACAAGGAGGATTATTCTCTATGCATTAGGAAAATCAGTTGTATCTAGAGTGGGGTCTTAGATGTTAGCTTCATCCAAATGAATCAGGAAGATTTGGGTGGCCATTCAGAGAGAAAAGAAGAGAAACAAAGAGAAATGAAGAGAAGAAACATAAGACAGTACACCGCAAAACAGCATTTGTGTCATTCAGCACAATAAGACAGCCTGCAGCAAAAATGTGTGTTGTGTTGTGTTGTCTTGGTAAGTGTGTGGTTGGATCAGCAAAAACAGTCTGGTAAACAAAAAAAATGAAGATTTAATGCTGTGAAGACAAAAAAAAACAGCTGAAGTTGGAAGTGAACCTCTTGCACCGGAACTGGACAAGTTGATCTTCAAAATGAGCCTCACTTCACCCTTTCATATTTTTAAGAATCAGTTTTTAATTTGAACCCTTTAAGGTCCTGATCTGCCATTTGGTAGAGGTAAATTTGTGGTGACTGCGATTCTTTCAAAAATTGCAAAAATTGTGGAAATAAAGCTGTCTGAGCCATCTCTTCCAGTTGGTTGGGGTCTAAACTCAAACTAAGTGCTCAATATAAGACTGCTGTTTCACATTTAGACCATTTCACTGTCATTATGTTCTTGTAAACTTAAATTTCATCTATGTACTAAAACACATTAATTCTGATTTTATTTGGCCAAAGCAAAGACAAAGTACAGAGCAACATTTTCCTCTGGCCTTTTTCTTTGTGTAAACATTGAAGGGTTAAACCACCACATAGATATGATCATCATTACACAATGCCAGCCCACACTAAGAGAAAAATATCACCACACTTTAACGTTCCTTTGTTAATGTCACCAATTTCCACAATTTCAGCATAAGTTTCTGCACACTGCTCTTCTCACGGTATTACAAAACTGTCGATGAACAGGAGGTGACTAACTCTCAGGTTCCATTTAAAGTTTTATTAAGTTGAGCAACTTCAACAATTTATTTTGCAGTCATTTTATGCAAATATCAGTAAGGCAGCATTTTGAATTTTCTGCTATCTGTGATATGTTGTCAGATAACCGCTGCATGGACAGGCACTTCCTTCCCACCCGTGCTAAACAGTTGGTGGCTCTCGCCAGTTTCCCTGGAGCTGGCAATACCTGGGCTCGCCACCTCATAGAGCTCGCCACTGGCTTCTACACAGGCAGCTATTACTTTGATGGCTCCCTCTACAACAAAGGTGGGTCTCAGCATTTGTCTAACATAATTCACAAACATCTGTTCATATGGCTGTCTGTGGCTTAAATAATTTTCTGAATTCATAGGGTTTAAAGGGGAGCGGGACCACTGGCGCAGTGGGAGGACGATCTGTATTAAGACACATGAGAGCGGCAAGAAGGAGATTGAAGCCTTTTACTCCAGCATCCTCATGATCCGAAACCCATACAAAGCCCTCATGGCAGAATTTAACCGCAAATATGGTGGACATATTGGATTTGCCTCACAGGCCCACTGGAGAGGGAAAGGTGAGCTGTTTGACTCAGTTAATATCAGACTTGTATTTTACAGCATGGATGGATGACAAATGAGAAAGTGATTGACGTAAATTTGAGACTTTTTTTTTAATATCTTTGCTCAGAAGGAAATGAAAATTAACACCTATTCACAGTAAAAACCCATTCACAGCAAGAATTTTAAGAGTGATCCATAGTGACTCAGAAGGATGAAGAAATTTGAGGAAGTGTGTTTTGACCCAAACCAGTATTATGTACTAGTTCATTGTTTAGTGTTTGCTTCCACAGCAATGATTGTGACACTCGCCACAATCAAAGACAAAAAAAAAAAAAAGTGCAGTCATCTTTCTTATGAATAAAATTACTTTTTTTAACAAGGCATTTACTGATGAGTTTCCAACGTGCCTTTTGGCAAGCTAACCTGACATTTTAACTTATTGCCAGTGTTTTTACGAAGACATGGCGAAGCTTTACATTTACCATGGAGCTGAAAAACTTCAACAACAATAAAACACAAAAATTAATTGTTTCTTGGTTCTACAACCCACAACCTGTTCTCAAAAAGTTGTGACACTGTATGAAATGTAAGTAAATACAGAATTCAGCCCTTTGCAAAAGCTCATAAAGTGATATTTTATTCACAATATAAGATTAAATAACATTTCATGAGACATATTAGTTCAACTTGACTTTGACGGACACATTTTTAAAAAGCTGGGATAGAGCCATATTTACAACTTTGAAGTACCCCCTTCCTCATTCTTAAAAAACAGTCTTTAAAAGAATTTAAGAAGAAAGAATTACATTTTTCCCAGCAGTCAGTGAATAACTTGGAACTAATGAAGTCCATTTTGGAACATTTAGGACAGAAATGGTCTGTTCTGGCTGCTCAACGGTCATGAGTTTTCTGTCATATTTTTCATTTAATGATGCACAAATATTTTTGGAGGGTGAAGGATCTGCACTGCAGGCAGGCCAGTGCAGCACTAGGACTCTTATAACACAGTTATGCTGTTGTAATAGATGAAGTTCAAGGTTTAGTACTGAGTTGCTGATAGATACAAGGCTGTCCTGAAAAAGACATGGTCTGAACCAAATGTTTCTCTTGAACCTGAACATGCTTTTCAGCATTAATGGTTCCTTATCAGATGTGCAAGTTGACAGCTCTGAAGACACATGGAATGCCCCCTCATTCCATCGGAGATTCAGAGTTTTGATCTCTGCACAGAGGACAAGCTGGAAAGTCACTCTCCTCTACAAAGGGTGAAGCCTTCATGATTTACAAAAATGACTTTAAACTCAGTTTCGTTTGACCAGAACTTTGTCTGTCTAATATAAATTAGCTTTGATCCAGAAGAAATAACAACTTTTATGGATCATGTTCACAAATGGCTTCTTTTGTTTATGGCATAGCTGGAACCTGCTTTTGTGGATCGCATGGTGAATACAGCGATTTTAAAAAGTGTTCCTGACCCCATGCAGCAATTTTTATATCAGAATTGTGGCTGCTATTAAAACAGTATCACCTAAGGGCACGATGGTAAGAGCCATATTTTATTCTCCCTTGCATATCTAGACAACTCCAGATTTTCTGAATGTTTTGGTGATATTATTCACTGTAAATGGTGGAAAGAATAGAGAGACAACAACATTGTTGTAGAGGAAGGGAGACAACGCGTATTGTGCTAACAGCCATGGCATCTCAGTCCTTTCTGTAGCTAGCAAGGTACAGATGCTGGTAAAGATCACGTTGCTTCACTTTGGAACACAAATGACATGCAACAATATGAAGTTTCTGTAATATGTAGTCACATTAAACTCCTCTTAAGACTGTTGGATGTTTAACAAATGCATATCCTCAAGACCATTAATAAGAGTTAAATTAAAAAGATAGAATGACTCCCAGTTTGCTTAGTTTTCTGGATATTTCATGCATACTGCATTATGATCTTCTCACCCACCACCAAACTTGCTATGTCTCAGTAACCATGGTAACTGGCTTTGTCTTTTCTGTGTATCATCTCTCTTACTTTCTGTGAAGTTTAATCGATTTTCCAGTGGCTGGAGAGTTGCCGACCCAGCAGTTGTCTCTCTTTGTGAGAACATCAGCACATTTGGCCTGCCATATCCAATGAATGTTTCCACCTTGTGTTGGTTGGCAAATGATGCAGTGACATCAGTGCAGAGAAAGGCTTTTTGACAGCTGCCATTTCTAGTACAGAGAGATCTACTTCAATTTAGGCATCAATGTAACATTGTGTACAGGAGTCCGCATGAGTGATTTGATACACTCACCTCCACAGAGAATGACTCGCTGACCAGATTATGTTACATACACTGAAGCTATCCAGTGTGGCCCCGCAAGGGGAAATCATGAGCCAGTGTAAGCCATTTAGTGGGATTTGTCATTTAACAAAGTTGCATCAGTTACATAAACATCCTTATATGGGCAAATCTCAGCTCATAACAACTTAAGTTTATAAACTAAATTTGACATTCGGTCAGACTTTGCCAGAATAAGATTGTCTGCGATGAGTTCTGTTTATTTTGGTCTCTTTATATTTGAACTTCTGATTTCCCTTGAAAGCCAGAAAAGAATAAGGAAACATCTGCAACACTTAGAGACGCAGTTCCTCTGTGTGTCATTTCAAGGTTTATGGCAAGGACTTGGTCAAAAGTCCTGCTCCTGTGAACCGCATAATTAAACATTGAATGTTTTCTTTCTTTTTTTTGCTTTTATTTTTTAATTGCTTTGTTATCATTTTAGAAGTAAAAAGAGAATACATAAACACCTTGAAAATATGGGGAGGGGGACCCTAAGACCTTTCTGGTAACCTTTACCAACTTGCCTTGTGGTTGTGTGTGTCCTGAATGTGCTTGTTAGAGTAACTGTTGGTTGACATTCACAATTAGGACCAGCTGATGCATATTTAATAGCTTTATAAATATCTCATCTCTCCAACTTTCCTAAAAAAATTAAGCTGTCACAGGTTTCTATAAGCATTTTTCAAGCACTCAAATGATTCCCACAAAGAAGGAAACAATTACAAAACCTTTGTTTTCTCAGTCTTTTATATGACGACAAAATGTAGTTCAAGGTAAACTCCTGGATTTTTCAACAAGGCCTACTTCCCCTCATTTTTGTGACCAAATTGTTTGTAACACAGAGTAACAAAAGCCAGCATTGTCTTCAGTTTTAGCATCAGCATCAGATGTTTCCAAAAGTTATTTTTCCAATCAGACTTGACCTTTTGTTTGAGGGATGATACTCAGATAGAGGAACGTACTACATATGTACTATAACCCATCTGCCTATACAATCACATGTCGAAAGGTGTGAATCATAATCTTACTGTATAATGATGAACCTGAAGAAGGAGGAAGAATGAGCAGAAATCTCCTGAACTACAACAGAAAGACTTGCAGCCAGTTGCATAAAGGATCTACCAGTTCGGGAGGAGATTGCCTAAGCCTTTATGTTGGTCTCCCTTCATTTTTTTTTTTTTTTTTTTTTTTACAACTTGCAGAAGAAAATCCAAAAAAAAGTGAAAGTTGCTTAAATGTGTCATCTTTAAAGGAATGGCTAATTCAGCGCATCCGTCACTTCTTTTTAATATTCTCTGCAACAGAAATTTTGATCATGTCTGTGCATATTAAAGTTGCTGCGGTCGTTGTTTTTGATATACCCCTGCAAACTCAGCAGGCTTTAAACTTTAATGTCAACCTTTCTCCCAGCAGCGACGATGTGCTCTAATGCAGCACAGCTCCTGCCAGCTGCTGCTTTTATGAGACAGTAGATTACCACTGAGTAAAAGTTGCAAGAATTGGATTTTCCTGCAGTGCCTCTGCAGTTTGGCTGATAACCGAGAACATCCATTAAACCATCTTGACATTTATTTATTTTATGCACCCTGACATGATGCATGCTGACAGACCGCACAGGTTAAAAGAATCAGTACTTTGTCATTTTTTTATTGTTTTCTGCTCTAATATACTACAAAGTAAGCAAAGGTTTCTCCTACCTGAGCAGGAATTGAGGAAAACAGGAATCTCACTAAGTTAATTTCCTCTTTGGAAACAGATGAGTTGTTTTTCCAACACCTGATTTTATTTTCCACTATCAAACAGCCATCACTGTAATGGGTGCACTGTTACACTTTCTTACATATCCTTTCTTCTTTGTTCTGATTTATCCTACAGAGTGGCCTGAGTTTGTCAAAAACTATGCTCCTTGGTGGGCATCCCACACATTGGACTGGCTGACTTATGGGAAAAAGGTTCATGTGGTCCACTTTGAGGACCTGAAGAAGGATCTGTTCTTGCAGCTCAAGGGCATGGTCCAATTTCTGGGTTTGAAGGTCTCTGAGGATCGTCTGCTCTGCGTTGAGGGCCAAAAAGATGGAAACTTCAAGCGATCAGGACTTCGTAAGCTAGAGTATGACCCATACACGCCGGAAATGCGAGCAAACATCAATGACCTGATCAGAACAGTAGATGCTGCCTTGAAGAAAAAAAACATGTCTGGAGTTCCAGAGGAGTACATGCCAAGATGATCAATGTGATTTTTTTCCTATTATTTGACTTTTTTTTGTCAACAGACTGTATCATATTTTGTAGGATTATAAGACTTATTAGGCTTTTCAATTACTTTTCTATCAAGCTCCATAGTTGAAGTTGTAGTAAGAAAACACCCACCTCATCATTTACCTACTTTTCCTTTTGTTTTTAAATTACTTACATTCTTGATTATTTTGAACTTCTGAAGCTTTGTGTATTTGCACACCAAGCGGCTAAAACAGTAAAGGTTTTCTTTTTTATTTTGCCTAATGGAAAAAAAAACACTTCCTACCCTGCTCTATGCATATGTACTGTGTAGGCATGTGCACATGCCTTAACACCAGATTTGTATGAGCCTATTTCATGCAAAGAGAAAAATAATATATCAAGAAAATGTTAAAAAATTGAATTTCCTGCTGCTACAATTACAGAACGGTTTTATATATAAAGTTCTCTGATACTTAAAGACTGAAACTCTTCATTAGAGGGGAGAAATGCAATATGTAGAATATCACTACCTGAAATGATGATGATGATACTGTGTGTTTCCAATTTTTTCTAAGTTATTCACCTTATTTATCTGTCAATCAATACTTAAAAGGCTTGACTTCTTTGCCCCTCAAGTAGTTGAATGATCCCTTTTACTGGCACTGACTCATGGACAGAAAAGGATGAATGTTTTCAGTGTTTATTTATCTCTGGTGTGCAGAGCACATGTTGGCTAACTTGATTATGGATGTTTTATAAACACTGGACTTGATGAAAAAATCCAAAAAGCATTTCACGGTGCAGTACCTTCTCCAAAGATCAAGAGTTAGTTATTACACTATGATTTGGATGCTATTTTTAGTCTATGTGACCGTTGTGGATTTATTTTCTTCTTCCATTACTGAGTTATTATAAGAGAAGCTATGAAGCCATTGAAGCTGGTTCTGATTTTATTCTTCCTTGTATGACAAAAAAACAAATCTCCAGGAAAGACATTTTCTAAACAGCATGTCTTATAATGGTACGCCATGTGCTCTGCCGTGTGTTTAAAAAGAAGCAACTGAATAAAAATCAAAGATAAATCCAGGATTATAGAAAAGTTAAAAAAAAGAAAGAAATCACTGTTGAAGGCCAGAACACATGAAGTAACTTCAATTTTCAATATAATAAAAATATATTTTTGTAATATATGCTAACACACCAGAAATATTTCTATTGTAACAAGCAAATGGGAGAAGTTGTCTCTATTTTTAACATGAGTTTTAAACTTTATTGGCTCTTGTTTTCATTGACAAGCTGGCACTCACTGAGAAGGTGTCAAGTCTGAATGTATTTTCTATGGACTGAATGTAATGTGATAAGGCCCAATAAATGAGCAAATTGAAATTTATTATGTTGTGCTGCTTGTAAAAATATTGAAAATGCATACACTGGCTATGGGTGCTCCATTAAATGCTTTTTACAATGCAATAAATAAACCAAGGTTTTTGGTGCACAGTCAACCTTGACCTACTTTTCCTCAAATTCTACTAGCTGTCATCTACTAAATAAAAGAAACATGTTATCAAATTAGCCATTTTTAACAGAGTACAGGCAACATAAACACTACACCCAGTAGCGGGGTATCGTCCAATTCCCAACTTTCCCACAAAATACAGAAGAGGTTAAGCAACCGAGAGGTAAACATCTGAGATCCCAAACGCTGTTCTTCAAGGTCCAATGTCCTGCAGACTTCTGATGGGTCAATAGAAGACTTGTGCATAGCTTGGGAGAGATTCATTTAATTTGAATCAGGTGTGTTTCAGCAGGGAAAAACCTGTACCCTTAAGATAGTGGGCCTTGAGGACCAGGGTTAGAGATCACTGCTCTACTTTATCTCTTCTCCTTTTCTCTTCTTTTTTTTTTTTTTTTTTTTTTTTTACTTTTATGAGAAACATGATTTGAGGCAATATTGCTGGGTAATTTTGAAGGACTTAGGAAAAGAAAATAGCACTACAGAGAGAATATGACCGTGTGTGCACTTCACTGTGATGTGAATCATCTGGAGTTAAACTGCAGTTTCTTCACAGATTGGTAATAAAGGCTATGCTGGAAACTTTGCCTGTTGATTTCTACGTTTTGTTTGGTTTTCTGGCCGTAGCTGTAGAGGATAGGAAAAAGGTACACTAGGTAAATATATCAAGTTGCAACACCAGTCCTTATAATTTCCTTATGTAATGGCTCCATTACCACCATCCTCTGTTAAGACATTTAAAAAGCATAAGCAACAGACTACAGAATATTATGTTGAATAGTGCCACTGTTCAGAAATGTTTAAAAAAAAAAAACAGATATACTTTTATTAATTAAAGTAGCAATTGCATCTTTCGGTGGGCTTACCAAAAGTCAAGATGAACCAATATCTTATTCCCACAGTAAAGGAGTGGAAAGTATAGTGGAGAGCTGGGGGACAGATACTGTTTATGCTCAGCACCAGCAACTCAGGATGCCTTTTTACAGGCCATTTCTGGTGAAGTGGCCACAGTACAGAGTGACTGTATCCTGTATAGTCAACCTGTTAGTCAGAGGCCGGATCCACCAGTTAGTTTGGTTGGCTCTGGTGATCCTAGTGGAGCCGGTCTTTTTAGCACTTCATCTTTCAGTACCTTTGAGTCAGCTTTTGTAAGCTTTTTACCTTTTCATTTTGTTCTGATGGATCGGTTAGGTTAGCCTTATCTCTTTAAGTGGCATCAGTTACGCTGCTCATCTAGTTAAAGGCATATTTTAGACATCTAATAGGCATTTTCGTCTTTGGTTTGATTATATTGTGCCGATCTTTGGCACTGAATCTGTAACTGTAACTAGAGGATCTTGTTAAAGTGCTGAGGAGAGGTAAAGAAGATACTTCCTTTGCCTGCTTTACAGCTTTAAGTACCCTAATAGAGGTACTATATCCTCCACTAACGTAATTTGGTCAAATTTGAAAAGAACCCCAAATAGTTGGTGATTTTTCCCCATTTTACTAAGATTTCAAAGTGTCTTTTCTGCAAACTGAATGAACGACCAACCAAAACAGATTATGGAAAAAGCCCTGAATCCATTTTCCTTGGTATTTAGAGAATTCAGTCATCTCAGTTTTTAAGCCTTAAACTGAAAACAGTTTCTATCAATCTCAGTAGAAAACCATTCAGCAGAAGAAATAATTTTGATTTGTTGCTTTTACTTTCACACATACAAAAAGGCCAACTTCATGTTTCCGTGTTTTTCTGTTTGTTTTGGACAAGAATAAACAGAATGAATGTTTTCAGCAAATGGTTCAGATTTTAAAAAGAAGAAGTTAATAATAATGAAACAACAGTGAAATGGTTGAAATTTGAAACAGTAGTGTTACAACAAACACTTAGTTTGAATTTGACATACCCCAACCAGTTGGTAGAGATGGCTCAGAGAGGTTTGTTTCCACAATTTTTTTATAGAAATTCATCAAAGTCACTGCAAATTTCCCCTTGACCAACTGGGATTCCAGGACCTTATAGGGTTAATAAAAAGTACCATGGGTCTTATCCACGTTCATCCCACTACTTGTCGTTTCAGTTCCTTACCTTTTGGTTTTACCAGCTTGTCCCATGATTTGTTTTTACACTCCTGTATTGAATTAACCCCATTCTAAATCTTTTCATGATTTTTTAATGCTGGTATTTTTCTATTTCTAAAATCTAATGCAAAGTTCATTTTCTAGTTTTTTTCAATTTGCCCCACTGTTTCCTCATTCTTTTATATGACACATTTAATAAAATAGTAAAAACATTTAAAAAAAATTTACTATTTGTGAAGTTGTTAATGAAATGAAGATTTTTTGGAAGCAATTTGTCACCCCCTTCCCCACCTTTGAAATCAACAGGCATCATAAACAGGCTTTTTCAGTCACTGAGTCAAGAATAGTTTACATAAAAATTTATATGTGCAGGTTGATTAAACAGCTTGGTTTTATTGACCAACAAAAACAGCTGATCATACTGAGTCCATAAATGATTTTGCTCTCCTTTCAAAGCAGATTGGTGAGCAAACACCCCTGAAAAGGTAATTCGTGCAATAGAATCTTTAGTCAATTATACATAAAGTTGTACATAAAGTTGCAACATGGGAATAAACGTATTGAAACCTTTAATAAAACTATAATGAAACTGCAAAACAAATTACATGCATTATATATATATATATATATATATATATATATATATATATATATATATATATATATATATATATATATATATATATATATATATATATATATATGTGTGTGTGTGTGTGTGTGTGTGTGTGTGTGTGTGTGTGTGTGTGTGTGTGTGTGTGTGTGTGTTAACTGAACTCCATTAACTGAACTTTGTTTCCAGTTGAATAACAGTCACTTTAGTTGAGAGGTCAGGGAAGGAAGCAAATCAGACATGAACTACATGCAATTCAACCAAAATTAGTTAAATCCAAACATGTAATTTTCTGCCAAAATGGAGTCTAAATTCCAACATCCCCTTTTATGTGTTTCACAGATGAAAATAAATGGCACAGTGTTGGTTTAGAGCCTGAAAGACCCATGAATGCAAGTTGCTATTTGAGGTCAGCAAACATTTGTGAAATGTGACACTTGCCAGTATGTCTGACAAACATAAGCAAAATTGTTTTGACTTTGCTCCATTTTTATTTTCAGCCACTGTGATAATGCTAGGGTTAACATGTTTACTAATACACAAATAGCTTGCATTTTACACTTCATATGTTTGTCTGCAGAAATCAAAAGGATTTTCCATCATGCAACACAACATGAGATAACTGCATATTTTAACACCGATTTACTAAAATAATGCAACAAACTGATCAGATTAGCAATTTATATTTACATACATTATCTACAGACATATAGAGGGCTATGTTGTCATATATAATAACCTTAATGGGCTCATATGTGTGTGGACGCTCTGCCATCCATGGAGCTGGACCTGGATAGGTATCGGCTGATAGTGCGGCCTTCCTCTCCCATTGCATTCTCCATCCTGGAGAGAACGCAGCTCTTGAACTTCTGCTTAAAATCATTGCCCATGAACACATACAACACAGGGTTGAGGAAACTGTTTGCCACCGCTAATGATGTGCATATTTTGAGTCCAGTGGCTAAAATTTTGGGGTCATAGTTTTGATTGTTGAGCTCAAGCAGAATGAATACATGGTAGGGCAGCCAGCAGATGAAGAAAGCAGCAATTAGTGCTGTCATCACTTTGAAGGGTTTGGAGGATTTTGTCATCTTGTTGTTACGAAGTCTGATGATGATGATTGAGTAGCAGATAATTATTATGGCAAAAGGAACGACAAAGCCTGCAAGGAAGCGGCTCACTGCTACCGTCTTGTGACTGTTTTGATATAGTGAGTAATTGTTGAAGCAAATGTTCCTACCCATATGGCTTTTAACATCTCGGAAGATCATGGAGGGGATGCTTAATCCAATGGCAAGAAGCCAGGCCAGGAGAACCACAACTGATGCCTTTTGAATGGTGCGCTGGTTCTGGGCCCAAACTGGAAACATGACTGAAACACAGCGGTCCACACTGATGACAACAAGGAGGAAAATGCTGCTGAACATGTTGATGAACATCAGTGAAGAGGCAAATTTGCACATGAAGTGGCCAAAGATCCAATCCTCAAGTGCCAAATGGACAATACTGATCGGGAGGAAGAGGCAGAAGACCAAGTCAGAGAGGGCAAGGCTCATGTACCATGTGGTGTTGACCGACTTTTTCATTCTGAAACCAGTGATCCAGATGACCAAAGCATTCCCGCAGACACCAAGCAGAAAAATAAGCACACTAACTGTGATCAAGGACACACAGTGGACTTCCCTTAGACATGTTGGTTGGTGTTGAAAAACATACTCTTCTTTTGCCAAGATGTTATTTTCAGTGTAGTTGTAGTCATCATAACTCTCAGACTCATAATAACTGTCATCTGCAAGTTCCATTTTACCTGAAAGAGCAACAATATCATTTCTGTTGAAAAATGAAAGAATAAAAAGAAAACATCTAAATATGCAGACAATTTTAAAACTATAATTTTCTGTTTTTAAAACTTTAAGAAATGTATTGATATCTGAATCAACACTTATCTAAATCCATCTCAGTCAATAAAATCTTACCTTATGCTCAGTGAGTTCTCTGATGTTGACTTGATCGTTTCCAAAGCTGTTGTGTTGACAGAGCTGTGTTGTTTCCTTTAGATGTGTCAAAAGCCACACAGGCAATCAGCTGACCGAGTAGTTTCTCAATACTTCCATCCTCATTTAATTTTTTCAGTACTGCATTCTGAGGTCTTGACTCTTGCATTTATCTGAACATCTTGTATTTATGTGCATGTAATAGTTATGGTCATTTTGTACTTTTTTCTGTTGTACATGTATATAAGAATAGGAAATTATTTCAGTCACATATAAAGACCCTGGATATGATTATTTTCATAAACTTGTAAACATGTTGACCTACATTAAAACACCATCAGTCTCTGATATTACGGCTTTCAATAGCTGAAAAGGAACCGTTTTTTGTTGCTGTTTTTCTCACAAAAAAAAGGTTTATTACAGATATATACATGGTCCCACGTGAAAGTTTCTCCAAATTTCTCCAGTTTTCTCAAAATTCTTGACCCAATGCAGGGTCACCTATCCCAGTACCTTATGAAGCGAGATGCAAAGCATACCCTGGACAAGATGCTAGCACAGTAAAACAAATAACCACTCACGTTTCCACTCACTTGTAGAGAGAATTTAACATGGCCAGCTATCCTACCATACTTGTCTTTGGACTGTGGGATAAACCCAAGCATATATGGGAAAACATGCCAGCTCCACATAAAAAGACCTGGATCAAATCCCCTAGCCCAGCCAAGGCTCAAACCTTCTTGCTATGAGGCAGTGATGCTAAACACCACACCACCTTGCAGCCCAGTTTTCATACATTGGTCGTGTTTTCTCTGAGAATTTGAAGTTTTGCTTGTGTCTGACAGCCACATGATAATGCCTATGTATAGAAGCAAAGCAAAATAAAAAAGAAACGAAACTCAAGACTCACGCAACAGTCTTAACTTGATTACATTGTTTCTAATTTGATGTAACATCTCCAGATTTTCATGCAGATGTTTCTTAACATACAGGAAACACAACAGCTGTTGTAAACTGGCCTGCTATTGTTACTGACTGAATTAGAGCGCTGTGGTTGTCTTGCTTCATCGATTTATAATCACTGAGTTGGATGCATCTGCCAACAATATTTTGTGTTTCTATTGAATGTGAAGGAGGAGCAGCAGGAACAGCTGCTGGCAGAAGAAGTACAGATGGTAAAGTTACTCAGGTTGGAAAATGATACAATGGGCGAGAAAGACAGCTTCTGAACACTGCACAAGATTTATGATTATAAAACTATAGAAAGATTATAAGAAAGTATAGAAATTTGATTAATTAATGTAGTTTACGATTTTCTCCATGTACTACCCCATAATTTTCTACTGCAGTGTATATACAGTTCTCCTTTATGAGATACGTTCCCTTCGAGCCCTCTGAGCATTTAGACTCTCCACATATTAGCACAGAAATGAATTGTTTGGAGAGCTAATGAAACCCCTTCTAACATATCAGTTTTAAAAATCACAATTAAAGAGAGAGAAAGAAAGAAAAATCACAATTATAAAGAAAACATCTCTCTCTCTCTCTCTCTCTCTCTCTCTCTCTCTCCCTATCTCTCTCTCTCTCGTTATCAGAAATCATAAAAAAAGTTAAAGAAAAAACAATTTCACCTGAACCTACACATTGTAATCCTGGACCACACAAAGCTCTCTGGTAAATTAGGAGATATTAGATTGCTTATCTGACCTACTTAGATGCATTTCAGCAAAATCACTTTCCCAGACCTGCCTGTGCCCTGCAGATTAAATTTCTTAATGAAGGCTGAGGTTATAAATAATCAAGCACACACACAATGAGCAGGTGTAGACTTTCACCGAGAGACGCCCTCTAGAGAAGCATAAATTCATCTTCTATGCTGCAGAGGGTGATTCAGATGTTTCTTTAATATATATGATACCAAAGACTTTGTTGACTTCAAGAACAGTTTAAAATTTCATGAAACAAATTTTCATACTGCTCAATTTCTAAAGGCAGGTGTTAAGACAGTGTTGGTGTTAAAAATAGAAAACTTATCAGTACTGAGTGTTATTCGGCCACAGTCTTCTTAGATTGTGTAGTGAAATAAATAATCCGGTTTTACCTTGGTGCTTTATCACTCGTGACATTGCTTTTAGTCAAATATTGCTGCCGCACAGTCACTGGAGCAAGATTTCAACTTTGTTTACTGTTTCTATGTAGTCGTGTGAAATGATGCTTCAGCTGTCAATGTGACTAAACTGCAGAAATCTCACTTTAAGAGCAACACAGACCACAGCTCTCTATACTCGCTAAACATAGTTCACACTGCATATTGCTAGGATCGAAGAAATCAGAGAAAATAAAAAGAAGCAAGATGTGATGGATGAAACGCATGACCAAAAGTCTTCTTTTTTAACACTTCTCACTCACTCATTTCCTTCGATGTCTTCCGTCTTTTCTGTGTTTTAAAATCTATATCTATATCTATATCTATATCTATTTTACATATATATATATATATATATATATATATATATAGAGAGAGAGAGAGAGAGAGAGAGAGAGAGAGAGAGAGAGAGATAGGTATAGATATAGGTGTAGATATAGGTATAGATATAGGTGTAGATATAGACATAGACATAAATATAGATAGATATAGAAAAATATAGACAGATATAAATATATAGATATAGTTATAGATATGAATATAGAAATACGTTCCATCTGTAGAAGATTTCAGCAGTAAAAGTAATGTGATCTAAACACACTTGCCAATCTGTGTTGCCACAATATGATATGTGAATATGTGATTTGTCAATTATGTGAATCATCATAAAATCAAAGTGACAGTCAAAACATTTTTTCTCATCTACAGTATAGCTTGAAAACTTTATAAGTTAAATCTGAGAATAAAAGACCTGGAAAACCTGGAACTAACCAACTAACCTATTGCTGGGAAGTGTGATCTGCATTAGTTGTGGCTGTTGGCAAGAAGTCTTGCCTGTCCTGATGGCTCTTTTTCTTTTAATGGTGAGGACTTGCAGATATCCTCTCAAATAGGACGGATGCTTCAACTCCATGTTTCTTCAAATTAATAGTCAATGAGGCTGATGTCATTTGATTTTTAAGTACAGGCAGACATGACTTGCATAGAAGCATTAGATTTTTACTGCCAAAATCTTCTACAGATGGCTCATACCATTCTCATGAGTTTAAGAAGACAAAGCATGCCAGTGTACATAGAATTGGCACCTTACACTTGCCATAGGCAGTGGTGTTACAGGACCTCATGTAATCCTAATGAGTCCAGGTTCTTTATACGTGGTATTCAGTTTAGCCTTTACAGAAAAATTCACCCCTTCACCACACACACACACACACACACACACACACACACACACACACACACACACACACACACACTACCTCCCAAACCCCTATATTTAGAGAGTCAGCTGATGAACTTTGGTTGAAGTTTGAAGAAATGAAAGTTTGTTTTACATCATAGCTGCAACTCAGCAGCTCTCCTTGTGTGTCATTTAGATTTCCATGACGTAATTACTGTAGTTGCTCTGCAGTGCCACTTAATATAGTAAAGAGTAAACAGGTCACAGACTGAATTGCACATGTATCGATCAATATTAAAAACGTATAAAACAGTGACTTGATCTTTCAGATGTCCAACAGCTTCCACTCCTGCTGACCAGTCTAACAGTTGAATTATATTTTCAAGAAACATGAGGATCCTTGTTACTTTCCTGCTGACTGCTTGAGACCCATTATTGTGTTTAAGGTGATGCAGAGATGTTGCATTCAACACCATTTATCAGCTTACGTAAGATCCACAGCTACAGTGGAGATTAAAGTGGGTTGATTTTTAGATACCCGTAAACAGAAACAGATTATAATCTTGTGTTGAAATGATCTTTGGAACAAAAGTGCATCATTAACCTCAAGAAACAAAACTATTTCCTGTTGGGCAATGAAGTTCTGCTTGATATTGTTAGCTGGCGTCATTCGGGTGTATATAAGAGGAAATGTTAGCTCAGTTGTGCATCAGTGACAAGTTAGAAACAACATATGGCTAACTTAAAGTTTTTCTTTTTAATATAACATATAATTTTTCTTTTGGTTTTTGTTTTTGCCTCTTAAGTGTTAAACCAGCACTCCTGAAGTTTGTGGGATTTTTGCGCTTTAGTGCCCCCTGGAAAAAGTTAATTCAAATTGATTGCGTTCTGTCTCTTTTTTTTAGCTCTCTCTGGCGAGTAAAAGCAAGTCCAGTGTGGAGTTGTCTCATCTTTTGTACAGTCATTGTCTCTCTTTTGTTTTCTCACTCTTCTATTTGCTATGTTGCACTTTTAAAATCTCTTGATATCTCATGCCTTTTTCCCAGTTCCTTCGCCTGCTTGCATTTGAACTTCTTGTTTTGACCTTGAACTATGATAGACATTGATTCTAAGTCTCTTGTACAGAGTATTACATTCAAATCTTTCATCCTTGGTCCAATTAAATAACAGTCTACTTGCATATTAAGCATATTCCATTGTCTTTTAAAAAGCAACAACTAAGGAAACCCTCCACATAAACATGAAGAAAGAGCCGCCCAAGCTCAAAATGTCATTTCTTACATATGTAAAGCACCTCTGTCATTTCAAGACATACACACTTAATTTCCACTGAAAAGCTACAAGAATAAAATAAATGTATGGATCAAAGAGACATATTTGTAAATAAAATTAAAAAGGGGGTTACATGAGCATGTTCATGTTAAATGACATTTGTTAGTACACTGGGGAACATCTTGCTAAAAAATAAAGTCACACCAAGGTGGGATAATCAAATATCTTGATTAATTTACTTACAGACATTATATGAATCTATCTGATATTCCTTCCAGCTCATTGCAGCTTATAAAGAGTATCTGCAATAGTAGTTAGTAGTCTGGGCAGTTACCTAATTCAGTTTCACTGATGACAACCAAAACATTGACTGGTTGATTTCCCTTTCTATGTTGTGACAATTAGTTTTGACATCAGTTTTGCTTCAAATATATCAAGTAACATGATGTGTGTGGGGAAAAAAATAAAAACTTTGTGTTCAATATTAAAGGCTCCTCCCACCATGTGTTTGCAACACAAGAGATCAGATCACACAAGACTCGGCTAAATGTATGTATGGTTAGAAATCTGACTTCACTTCTCACATTTGAAACACATAAACAACTAATGGAAAGCCACGTAGCCCAAGTAGACAAATTGTTGGTGAGAACACAAGCTAGATAATATGTGATTGTTGTTGATAGATTAAAGACAGTGATAGTTACTGCAGAACAGGGAGCTCAGGTCGTAACCAACAGACTAATGTCTCCTTTTTATCAGCTCTGGCGGGGAACAAAACAGGGAGACCTGCTTTCACCCTTATTGTTTATTTTATTCTTATTATAAACAATAAGGGTAGAGGTGGGAACTGCTATAAGAGCCCAGGTGGGAATTACAGGAGTGAAGGCAGGAGTCCGAGAACACAAATTGTCCCTGTATGAGATGGTATCCTTTGGCTTTCTGTAGACCTGGTTTCAACAACTCTTATACTTTTAGACACCATTGAAAAGTTTTCACAACTACATTGTCACAAGTCAGAGGTCATGTCTGTGTCCAGAGGATGTCCAGTTAGTACACCTCAATTTAAATGACATCGTCAGGAATAAAATATTTCGGGATAAAATGGACAGCTGACACGACTGACATTGAGGAACTTAATATGACTTCATTACTTCAAAAGAAATGGACTGGCGAGCTGTCGCCCAAAGCCAGCTGGGATAGGCTCCAGCTTCCCCGCGACCCTGAATTGGATTAAGCGGTTCAGAAAATGAATGAATGAATGAATACTTCAAAAAATAAAATTGGCCCAGACATAAACCACTAAATTTCACACTGATAGAAAAAACCAATACAATTTAAATGGTTGTTACCCCTAAGTTTGATTACATCTCACTGATTACAATTCCTGCAGTAATTTTCAAACAGTACAATCAGATGATTAAGGTTTATTTGTGGAATGGAAGGAAACCCAGAATCACAATGTAAAAGCTTTGTAAACCAAGAATAAAAGGAGGCCTACATTCACCCAATGGGGAACTTTATAATATAGCATTGGAAATGGCAAAAATGGCAAGACATCGGGCTGGTTTTGGCTCACATCTTGGATGGACACAAATAGAAAAGGAAATCACCGCCCAATTCAAAGCAATTGAGACCATGTCATGAAATAGGGCAGCTAATACAACTGGATGGGAAAATAATCAGATCTTTCTACACTCTAGTGATACGGGCAAAGCTACACAAGATGTTCAGGGTATGCCAGAATAGACAAATATATGTCTCTAATCTGGAACAATCCATCTATAAAAAGTAGATGGAAAACCTTTCCTGTGGAAATCGTAGCTGAAAGAGAACTTGAATAGAAATGGAGACCTGTATGATGGGGCCTTTCTGTCATTTCAAGAAATTAGTGGACTCATGCTTAGAAAGAGAGAAAGGATTTTTGGCCATATGTTCAGTTAAGAAGTTGTATGACAGCAACAAGCATTAAGCCAGGTGGGACTGAACATGATAAAAACTTTATTTGAGCTGCCTACACCTGCTAACACAGCCTCAGTCATTTACCATATGATGGTGGATGCCCAGTGAATACATGACAGTTTCAGATTAATATGACAAAGGGATCTAAAGTGCAACATTGAGGAAGAAACATAATAACAAATACCAGATGGTCCATCAAGGGTGCCTGTGGTAAATTCACACATTATAAAATTTGACACTGATACTATTTTACACCAGTAAGGATTTATAGAATGGGCTTGAGACAAAACAATGTGTGCTTAAAGTGTAAGGAAATGGAAGGGATCCTCTTGTACGCAGTGTGGGAATGCTTTTTTGTTTTCTTTTTCTGGAGGGAGGTTGTTGGGAAACTGGGGAAAGGGTTCAGAAAACCTCTACTGGAGCCTATTGGTGGAAAGATCAGAATCACCACATGATAAAAGCAGAATTTGGCCTGGCACTGATGAGCTTCATTACAGCAGCTAGGATTATTCTTCACCACTGGAGGAACCAGACTCTACCAGCCTTTACTGAATGGTTTAGGGTGATTATGAATAATGCTTCTTACAAATCGATGATAGCAAAGCTGAATAATAAAACGGGTCAGCTTGGCTGGGTCTGGACTATTTTTCTCAGGTATATAAGAGGGTTATAGATGCCTACAACACGTAAAGGGAAAAATATTGGCATGTATTGTGTGTGTGTGCTTTTTTTTTTTGTGGATTTTATTGGGTTTTTTATATACTTTTTTATGTAATTTATTTAACATTTGTACTGTGTTAAAGATTGTTAAATCTAGGTTTAAAAACTGAATGAAAACTGAATGAAAACTTGAATGACAAAAAAAAACAAAAAAAAAAAACATACTGACGATTTACAAACTTATACAAGACAAATACTACATCTGCTTAGTACAAAGTCCCACCAGAAGTGGGTGCATTTTTAACAGTATATATGCATTTCATAGATGATACAGCAATTTTGAATACTAGTGTGCTTGTGCAAACAATAATTGGCTAAACTGTTGGTGAGGAGCCATGGCTTTGACCAGACCGTCCCTTGTTGGCGGTTAGTCCCTGACCACATCGTATGGCAGTTTCTCATCCATAAACAACATCCTAAGAAGAAACTTCATACCTTCTCCTTTTTTCTTTGTCTATTTGCCTTGTAACAATGTCTTCAGACTTCCACTGTCCAACCTTATCAGGGTAATTCATTTCTTAGTTTCTGTCTTAATGAAGCGGGACCTTGCTGTACTTGGTTCCAGCCAGTGAACAGTTCATTCAGTCCTATCTCCCTTTCAGCCATAAAGTGTGTGTGTATCAAAGCAATTTCCGTCTTAATGAGTCTGACATTCCTAAGATTGATATCAGCTCAACATAGCACAAAGCTGAGAGCTTCAGACCTTCAGACCTTCTTTAGTTTGTGTCCTCATAACAGTACATCCTGAGCATTAAGACCTGAAACTTAAACTATAATAGCGGCTACAATAAATCATTGTTATCTATAAATAAAATAACCGAAAGCAAGATGTTGTGATTTTATTTGTTTATGCCTTGCATTATGCCAGGCATTTCTATCTGTAATAGCTGGAATTAGCTTGTTTTACCATTCAAGGCTTCAACTATTAAATATTAGCATGTTAACATGTGATTACATAAACTTACAGTATGTGGGAAATTTGTAAATGAGCCTTTCATCTACCTTCTAGTGTTGTATAGCCTGCAATGAGATAATATTCAGCAGTATTAGAGAATTAAGAAGATTAATCAAAAGATAAGTTGATTTTCCATGGCAGGCGGATACTGGACGTTTGTCCTTTTTATCAGTTGAAGTGATAAATCCAAGTAAATCTTATGAGACTCTATTGATTGGGAATTATATATCTAATGAAGTCATGAAAGCAAATATAGAGTTCTTTAAGAAAATTTAATTGAGATGGAAAGAAGTTCCAGACATGATTGGGTGTTGTGTCTCTTTCATTTGTAAAGACAAGTCAGAGACATAATCCCTGCTCTCAAGAGGATTACATTTGGCTGTTTTCCAGCTATAATATGTAATATGTGCAGATGGGTCAGTATGGCCGCAACATCTTTACATTAACAGGCTTTATGGCTTTATCCAGACTGTGGGGGGGGGGGAGAAATAAGAGATGCATCAGCTATTATTTTAAACAAGAGAAATTTAGATTAATGGTGCATTATTATCACAGATTTAAACACCCTTTTTAGAAATCTACTAAAAAAAAAAGGCTTAAAGATGGAGGGGGGTTGAAAGCACTGAAAAGAGGAACCTTTAACATAAGTAAAGAACAAAAATAAGAGTTTGAATTTAAGACGGGAACAAAGCAATAAAGTTACAGTTACAAAAAACTTACTGAGATATAAAGATTCTTAATTTATCTGTTTACTAAGCCACCATTTTTTTTCTTTTATCATCAAAGACCAACTTTTATGTCAGCATAGACCTGTGCCCATGTGATGAAGCAAAATTGTAATATATCTTATTTTGTGTAATGCTGCCATTAACTCAAGCACTCACTTTTGAAAGGTCTCTGTGAATGTGTTTACATGATAACACGTATTTCTCTCTTGTTGAGTACTTTGAGAAAAACAAAGGAAATTCTAAAGATACCAGAGAACAATAAAATGCTGCTGTAAGCACATTTACATTCACTAGGAAGTGAATACAAATCTATTATACCTAAAAGCATTTGTTATAAATAAGCTTGCACAAGGAAATTAAAGCTACAGGGTATAGCAAGACTGTCATAAACAGCACATCTTATAATCCAAAGCTGCTTTTAAATCCCTTTAAAAGGATCAGACAAATCTTTGGGCACTAATTAGTCAGTCAGCAAATCTAATCTTTGACCAAAACTCATGATCACCTACTTCTGCTTTCAGTCAAAGGGTTACATTAAGTTGTTGTTCTCAAACTATGTGGATACAATATAAAACCTGTGACAGTCTGTCAATCATTACAATAAAATTCCATTAAAATGTTGGTGTTCCTAAAAATTAGATTTGATTAAGTTTGAAGGGAAACTTAATTCAGTTTGGATGTGTTTTCTAGTCTGTTTGTCCAGTGAAGCATGCAGAAAATGTAGCTCTGCCACCCCTCGCTTGACATGAGGAACTTGCAAATGTAAAGCTGTGGGGAATGGATGGAAAGGAGAGTGCCGCTGGCAATTTGTTTTTGTTTAATATGAAGAAATCAGCCTCCAGATGGGATCCTATTATGATTACCATATGGGACCACAATGATTTATCAGATGCTGCTTGATGCCTCCGTGGCACCAAAAACATCTGCCAGCAATCTACACTGATCACTCTGTCATGTAAAGAAGAACATGACTAAATGTTCATTTTGAATCTCATCCAGTCTGTTTTTATGTTGAGTGTACAATAAATGTTCAGTTCAAAAGTCTATGTGCAAAACTGCAGGCATTTCAGTGAGGTTGCGCTGACACAGCACAACCAATGATTCGAGCTAAACAATATTAGGATGCAATGACAGTGCTAAAATAACATAAAGCAGGATAAATGATAACCTGCATGGTCCCCCTTTTGTATTATGTTTATATACTTTGATGTACAAGGTTCAGCTGATAGCTTTCAAAATTCACATGTTCACTATGTAAAAAAAAATAAACAGCAATGCTCTGCAGGCCGGGGCTGCAAAGAGAAAGTCAAAGCTTTAAAAAGCAATCAATTAAATAAATAAATAAATAAATAAACACTGTTTCTCATTTGTAGTTTTGCCGCTGCCCACATGGAAAAGCTAGAAAGCTATTGCAAATGTTTTGTATGATGAGAAAGCAAGATAGAGCTTTTTGGTTCAAGAGAGAATTGCAATCCACATTCTAAGATGATCACTTTATTCCATCTGTTAAACATATTAATAGTACAATAATGATCTGACTCTCTTTGGCTGCATCTGGTTTGCTATCCCACATGGAAACATGATTTCTGAACCATAGCAGTAGACTTTCAAGATTAATGTTGGTCCATCTGTCGGTGAACTAAAGCTATACACAAAGTGACTTGTACGGAGAAAAAAGAAAGAGAATAACTTGTTCAACCAAAGACTGATTAAAGAACAATAAAATCACTGTCAAAGTCCTGATGTTGATTCAAATTGTGGAAGAACTGCAGTAAGGAAAGACTGATCAGCTGGTGCAGGTAACACTGAGTTGCAATTGTTTGTGTTGTTGTGTCAAATCTTTTAAACACAAATATTCCTTTCTCACCTATAGTTTTACTGCTGAATGACATGTCCCAACTTAAATTACACAAAGCACAAGAAAGGGTCTTCCTGGCCGGTATAACTGCTGCCAAAAAGACGACTGCTGTGAGGTGGAAACCTCTACGTTCTCTGTCTTACCGCCAGTGGGTGTTATCTTTTATAGACGTAGCATATTTAGAGTTGTCTACTACACGTGTACATAATGCTAAGGAAGAAAGTATAATTGTCTGGAATCAAGCAGTGGCTGATCTCAAGAGTCTGATAATATGAGGCTACTGTTAAGGATGATTGAGGAAGTTGACAAATTTGAGAGGTGTTTCATTAGTATGCAGATCTAACACTTTATTATGTGTCCTGGGCCTGTGTATGTATGTTTATTTTATTTTTGTTTATGGTGTTTGTTCTATATGTGTTTTTGTTAATGTGTATAATATAGAATAAATAAAAAGTTGGTAAAACAAAAAAAGAAAAAGTTGCAATTGTTTCTACAAAAACAGGTCAAACCACAGTCTCTCAGAGTCAGACTTAACCCACTGATCTCTTTTTTTCAGTATGCAAACTGATCATTTAGAGGTTGTTGTTTACCACAGCAGGGAGATTTAAGAAGATAGCAGTATGCAACTAGAACAAATAGATGGAATTACTGTTCTAAACAAGTGGCCTTCTGACATATTTGTGCCAGTAAGTCGAACCCCACACACAACAAGCAAATGTTTGCACGGTTTTGACACAATAATAGTGATTCTCTTTCCTGTATAGATCTATTAAGAATTTACTTTTAGGACTTGTTTTGAGTCACATTTATTAAAAGATAATGTTGTTCACAGCACCAGCACGTTAAATTTCTAAATGACCAGAAATTTAGAACATCACTAGACAATGAAAACAACATTAACAATCGCTTACTAAGCCAAACACAGGATGGGTTTAATTAAAGAATTGTCTGACAAATATGTAAGTAGTTCAGTGAGGCCAGACCCACTTGAAAAAAAAAGCTTAGTGAGCATTTTCACAGACTGTGATTAGTTTAATCTGTCACAAAATCCTGAGACGTGTTTGCAAAGTCTTAGAAACACAGCTGAAGGCAAACACTCTTTGGGTTGTTAATAAACAGTCATTCAGTAAAGCTGTGTTGTAATTATGGAATAAGATCATATTGTTTCATACTGTAAATATCTGCACATTGCTAAGGAAACAAAACTAAGTCAACACAAGTGGCTTCTTTCAAAGTGAAGAAAATAATGAGTAACTCCTGAATCATCATTGCACTGACAGAGCTGTCAGTTCACACACCCACCGCTCTGAACAGAACAGGCCAGTGTGGAGGTGAAATAATAAGTGAAACAGCAAGAAGTGCCTGAGGGTGGTCCTTGGTAATGGCCGACTTACTGTGGATACCCAATTATTTCAGTCTGCTGTCTTTCCAGCAGATCATTTACTCTCAACTCACCTGTTCGACCGGCTGAGGCCTTCAAGCCAGGGACCAGTCTGATGAACATGACATGCTGGCACATTAGACCAGGCCTGAGGGAGAGCATCGGTGACTGAAGGCATATGCCAGGATATGACCACATTTAGAGCATCAATACAGCCAGCAGGACCAAAGATTAGACACAGAAACCTGCTCCAAAACAAATCAGTTTCCCTCACACATAACACATCTGTGTGAAAGGAATCTTTTGTGAAAATGAGAAAGAGGACAGACAGATAGGAGTGGGAGCCGAATAAATCATTTCAGTCTCTCCAGGCTTGAAGCAATATGTCAAAAGCAAAAAGCTTCCGCTCTACCTCACTTTTGATGTATTAACCACACAACCATTCAAAATATAAATAATCCACAACACCCCTGTTAGTCATGAAGCTTAGTGATAAGACAGACTGTTTGCAAGATTAACCAGCAGAGAGAAAAGAGTGGTTAAAGAGCAGCTTAGCCATGATAATATTTTTGTGACTTGTAAATGAAGGATTCTCATTTTTCTATGTGGCAGCCAACAGTTTGAGTTCCCTGAATGTTTTTACTGAATTTGCTGTATTAAGATGAAGTGCAAAGGATGGATAAAATATCAGCTTCTCAGATTTCAGGACAGGCTTGTGTAATTATATAACAAATTTGCAAAAAATAATATGGCAGTTCATTTATCTCCCCATGAAAGGAAGATTACCTCTGGTATTGCTTATATGTATAAAAAAAAAAAAAAGGGCCTGAAGACTATACCACAAAATATATCATTGCAGTGTCACACAATTAACAGGTCTTCAGCTTACTTTCAACCAAATGTCATCACACGCTCAACCAATTAAAATAGAAATGTGAGCTACCGTCTCAGTGGAATAACCTGCAGGATTTTTATCTCAAGCATCTGGCAGTGCAAACTCTCAATTACTATTAAATATATTGAGGAGTTTTATTTTAATGAAACACAATCAGAAGAAATGAGCAAGGTGTATATTATCATTATTCAAATTCTTAATGAGTCTGAATATAATCCTGTGATGGACTGGTGACCTGTTCTGGGTGTACCCTATCTCTCCACAATGATTGCTGGGAAAGACTCCAGTTACTCCATGACCCATAATTGGAACAAACAGTTCAGAAAAAAATGGATGGATTGATGGACTTTGAATGTAATGTCATTTTTATATTACTCGTTTTGGTCATGAAACTTGATACATGTGTGGTCTGTATGGTTACTTTAGGTGTAAAATGATACTGTAACAGCATTACAGCACCTCTTTGTGGATTATGGTGTCATAATATAGCAATTTGTTAGTATCTTTTGCGCCGCTCAGTAATTAGGAAACATCAAGCTGTCCCAGACTAGTAATATGAACATTTGCTGATTTTAATCTCTTTGTATCTTATGTTGCTTTTTTTAAGTCCAATTGTTCCTTTGATTTTCTTTTTTTCATATTCATGTATTGGTCCTTTAAATGTCACTTTTGCTTTAGTGCTTGTGTTTGAAAATTGCTATATCTAAAAACAACTCAATTTGGCTGAATGTGTGTGACTCTGAGTGTAATTTTTTGTCTAAAAAGCATAAAGATGAGATTATTTGCTATGAAACTGTTTGTATCAACTCATTTATTTATTTCTTATGTAAACAAAAAAAAACTCTGTTTAATGTCCCAGAGGAACAGACACCTTGAAGACAGCTCCAGTAATTAGCCATTTGAGTGATTTATTGATTTCACTGAGGAGCCCCTGAACAGACTGAGGACAGCCAAAGACAAACCCTCTGTCCTCTGTTATTGTCACCTGAGGGGGAAAAGATATCCTGACCCTACTCAAACTGCCTTGTTGCACCACTTGTCGTCCTGCCAATGAAACGGTGGTTCTTGCATTTTGGAGCAGACTTTCCAGTCAGATGGGCATTTTGGATGCTGACAGCTGAGGGCAGTTTCTGCTCGGAGTAGAAACTCTCCTTCATTCTGTCATCCATTTTGAAACCCTCTCATCTTTGCCTGCTGAACCGTCCACGTTCAGAAAGTGTAGAGAAAGCCACCATGGCTCTCCCTCTGACTTTCTAACGATGTTCTCGATCTCTGACACCCAGCTCTGTCAACCAGAACAAAGCCTTGTCTCACACAGAAAGGCAAGCACACTGATGGCTCCAGAGAGGTGGGATGGGGGAGTGTGGGCCGATAGGGAGGGGAGCCAAATGCCTGTGCCAGAGGGATTTATTTCCTGCCCTGACAGGTCACCTTTTTTCAGGTGGGCAGATGGATTTTCTACCTCTTGAAGCACAGCGAGCAGTTAAAAGACAGAGTGTTATTTTAATAGTCTGTGACAGGTCATCTCTGGAGTGTGCTAAAAGTTAACATCTGAGCTGCAGTGAAAATCATGCTGATACATATAGCAACCTGTTCCCTTGCAAATTCTGCAAAATATTCTGAGATTAATGAAAGAGCTTCGTGTTCCATGCATCACAGTCATCAACAGCACTGATACCGAGGATAAAAGCAGACTGTAGGAATACATTAAAGATAAGAGACCTCTAACATTTCAAGGGAGTGTTCATTTTGATCATAATACCAAAGGAACTTCAAGCATTTAATAACAGAATTAATACTCATCGATGATTTTAACTGCATATTTCTGCAGTTGTATCTGCTTTCACAGATGAGGGCTTGTAGCCCATATGAATTAATGTCAAATGGGTATAGAATTATCTGCAGTACTACCCAAAAGCTTTTCATCTCATGCCATACCTTTCCCCTCAACAGCTGTTGAGGGGAAAGGTAAAAAAGTCCCATATTTTCTCTCACTATTAAACTAGAGTGGAGTTTAAAATCAGCTGTGGCAAAGATGCAAATTAAGATGTTCCAAGATGCAAATATTTTGATGCTTGTCTGTGTTGTAAGCTGTGTGGAATCAAAGATTCTCACACAGGAAACAAACTCAAGTCTTCAGGTTGAAAGTCATTGACATTGTTCCTTCTGCTTCTTTAATTTAGAAAATAATCATACAAGCTTATGTTTTGCATTCGTGTCCATGAGCATCAAATAGAGAGAGAAAACATAAAATCCAGAACATAAAACTGCCAATAGGGATTGTTTTACCATTTGCCATGAGGCTAAACTGAAATATCCATGTTTTGTGGTTATTTTCTAAAATATGATAGTCATCCTCCAGAGCAATAAACAAGACCATTTTGTGGAGTGTAAACACTGGCATTTCAAGCCAAAAATGAGACAATAATCTATCACTTCAAATGTGAAACTAGCACCTTGCAGGTTTGTTAAAACCAAGGAAATGCAATCACACACAGTGACAGATGTCAATATTCGTATTTGTTGATGGAAATCAAATAGTAGTGTTAGATATTTGTTGAACACGTAGGATGTGATATACAGTAAGTTAAATACTGTTTCTGCTCTTCTCATATATCCATTGGATGACCTCAGTTGTTGACAGCTGATTCCACACCTGCAGCTGATTTGGCCACATAATTTTGTGTAAAGTAAAAAAAATAAATAAATAAATAAATAGGAAGCTTTAGCAGACAGGATTACTTAAGAGTTAAGAAAGTACTTGATAAAACTTTGTCCAGAGACCATTTCAAACATGCATCCATGGAGGCCCTGAAGGGTCATGGGGTGAAACTTTTATGAGCTAATTTTTCACCACCTTCCAATAAATTTTGCATTCCTCAGAAAGGCTGCGCTGTATGATGATATAATGTTATGTATTATGTAGTAGAAAGCTGCTGTGAAAGCTGCATGAGGTAGCATTCACTGCAGCTGAACAGATAAATATTTTGCTGAGTGCTGATTGGGGCAGGCTGTGCCTGTCATTATGACTGCTCTGCAAGTAGCTCATGTTTCTGATGGTGACACATTGGTTCATAATGAGCCAGAAACTAACAGCGTATGGAGATTGTCTGTGTGCAAAATCCTGTTGTGACCCTATAGGGGTTCCTTAGCAATGCACCTGGTTTCATGCATCTTGGAAAGAAAGCTGCTTTCATACTGAAAACTAATAGCAATATCCTGGTGCTGTGAAAAACATGTACACAGCAGTGAGTCTGATTTAAGCTTGTGTTACACAAAATGCAGATCTGCATCCCGCTGGGAGCGACAACATTTCTACTCATCACCGTTTTTCACTGACTACATATTGTTGTTGTATATGTGCTGCTCAGTTATATAGATTATTGATTTTCAGTCATTAATTTATCTTATAGCTGTTTATTACTTAGCACTTGTAAATGTACCTTTCAATACCATACTTTACTATTTTCCTTTTTACATTTGTAATTTCATAGTCAGAGTAGTCATACAGTATCCTCAAATCCTGGAATGCATGTTAAATATGTGCTGAGGTTATTCCTTCCCTGCATCTCACACTAAACCTGTTAAAAAGGGATCAGTTTTGAAAAATACACTCTTGAGCATCTTATCAAAACCTTCTCTTTGCTTTTAGAAAAGTAGATGTTTAACTGGAATGAAGAAATAATGCAGCTCAAGCACTGTAAGATAGGCGCCTCTGTTTTCCTCCAAGGTGAACGTGCTGGAAGACATTTGTGTGCAGCTCCAGAGCTTACAGTGATTATAGTGTTTAGTGATCATTTCATAACCTTTCCATTTCGGTCAGACCCATTAAATCTCTCCAAGTGCACACAATATTATCAACAGGGTTGTTCCTAACTTTCTCTGCAATATCTGTGGTGACTATGTGTAGCTGCAGGGTTACAGACTGTGCGTGAATAACAGCTATTTAGAGCTGATCGCCTGCCATGCCCATCTGCTGAACCACACTGGCTTTGGCACAAAGCCAGGAGTCAAACCTCATCACCCTCATGGTCTCCACAGCTGGTGGTACTTTTGATAAGGCTCCTATAGATGAAGGATGCACGTTGTAGAATAGTGTTTTCATAAAATGCACTAAAATGAATCCATCAATCACAAGACTTTAATGTCTAGTTTTGAGTTCAACTACTGAATGGACAGAAGCTTACATTTTAAATATGCTGAGTTTAAGGCAGAGATCTTCTGCAGTATTTGCAGGAATTTCTGCGCATTGGCCAAGATTGGCCACAAAAGATTGATGCTGCCCTCTACTGTTTCTAAGAATATTAAAATTGCAGATGGAAGATATCCTAGAGCTCTGAATTTTCCTTCTTTATTTTAATGATGTACAATACAGTAACAGGACAAATCATCTGTCTTTTTATGTATTTATTTAGTTAGTGGCCATAGTAGATGGAATAGAAATCAGCTGCCAGGGATGAGCAGCTGCGGTGCAAGCAGAATCACACAGATTGGTGAAATGTTTGGATTAATGGCAAAAACAGAAAAAACAAATAGAAATGTTTCCTTTACTTTAAGCATGCAGGATTTGTTTGGGTTAAATAATGGCAGTGAAAATGTTTCATGAACTGAACAACTGGAAAAAATGAGTTCACTTGACAATTAGTTCTCATAAACTCCAGATGACTCACAAGTCTGTCACAGTAGATTTCAACATTCTAAAGCATAAATATTGACTCATAAATTTACTCTTCTTAGAGGTCACAACTGATGCTGTCACATTATGGGTAACACTACACATTGTTAGTCTTTTACATGTCTGCAACAATACTTAAAAAAATCTGCATGTGCAGTAAATACTATCGCTATGAGTTTTAATCACATAAAAAGAGCATTAGTGCAATTAAAACATTGTGCAATAGCTCATAAAACTGTATTATCTATTGTAATTTTAAACGTTTTTTTAAAAAGCTGTTTTATGTGTCTTTTCTAACATTTCCATTTCCTGTACTACAGATTATTGGTTGGTTCATATTATGAACAAAAAGAAATTCATTTATGATTAGAAGTGTAAGCTTGTGTCCACCTGCACTCCTCCATATGCCTATTTGTTTATCTGAAATATGTAAAAGATATTCTGATTTCAGCAACTGGAGTATCTACTGGTATTCGTAGAGTATAGTAGTAGTAGTAGTAGTAGTAGTAGTAGTAGTAGTAGTAGTAGTAGTAGTAGTAGTAGTAGTAGTAGTAGTAGTAACTGGATGTGTAGATTCCAGTTCCAGTGTGGCACAATGTCGCCATCTGACAATTAATTTCTCTATAGATAGATAGATAGACAGACAGACAGACAGACAGACAGACAGATAGATAGATAGATAGACAGACAGACAGACAGATAGATAGATAGATAGATAGATAGATAGATAGATAGATAGATAGATAGATAGATAGATAGATAGATAGATAGATAGATAGATAGATAGATAGATAGATAGATAGAAGGATAGGGCATTTGGGGCACACTGCTGTGCATTACTTGACCACTTAAAACTTATAAAAGTTGCTTTAGGAATCATGTTAATGCAAAGTTATCTACTGAACTTTTAAACTACACATCAACATTTAACCCTATCCCAAGTCATCACCCTAAACCTAACCCAACAAAGATAAGATTGATGCCTTTATTTTTCTTTTTTTTTAAAAATTTAAAAAAAAATTTTAAAATTTTTTTAAAAAGTGACAAAAGGAAAAAAGTCACATTGTTTACAAACAAAAAAAACTTAAAATTAATATTTTGCAGGTATCTCTGTCTCACAAAAATTTGAATGACAGACCTATTTCTAACAATTCAACTTCAAAAAAGTTTTATTTGATAAAATCAGAATAATCAGAATTAATAATCAAATGAAAAGTAGTTAAATGACTGTTACATTTAAAGCAAAAATTATTGGAACTGGCAACACTTGTTCTGTATTTGCTCGGTTTTGAATCAGTACAAAAATTTGCAGTTTTACCCTCCCCTACTGGGTGGTTACCCTGTGATGAATAGTTGTAGGTATGCTGAACTGATGGGTCCCTTTCGGGGCATGCACATTAACCAAAGGTCATTAATTCTATGAGTATGTCAAACCATAAGGACACCCTGTTCACCCAGCGGTAAATGGTGCAGAGCAGACCCACTGTTGTTCCATACTCGCTGACAACTGTGTGGAAATTTGGAGTCCTCTAAATGCCAACTTTTTAAGAACTTATAGTAACAGACTGTTTTCATGTTGAAAAACATACAAATGATTGTTCAGAACACAGAAGGTTATGTACAACTACAAACATGAAGAGAAACTATTTTAAAAATTAAAACCAAGTTTAGAACTGTTGAAACACATTTAAAGCGATTTATTTAACCATTTATTTCTTTATTTGTTTGTTTGTTTGTTTTACCCATCTGCCATCGTTACATTGTTATATTGCGTAAACATTACCTGACAGACCAAACTGAGGGTCCAATGTGCCACATCACACCCAATCAGTGACAGCTACGAACTACTACGTGTTTTGCTGTACAGTCAACCAATCAGAGTTGCTCTTTATCTGGTGGGTGACCAATAACGTTTAACAACATTAATCTGTAAAGCAAGAGGAAGTCGATGATGTGTGTTTTGTACACAGTTGTGCCGACACAGAGAAAATTCGCTCGCTCTTTAATGTAGTTTGTTTTTTAGAGCTTCAGCTAACAGAGAGGAGTTAAACACTGTATAGCCAGCTACCACGCGGGCTGTAAAGGTTCACGGTAACTGGGCAGGATTTCGACGACAGTTTTACCAACTTCTTATCGTCATGGTTACCGCGATTTCCTTTCTGTCAGCCACCCTTCAGCTCTCCAGGCCGGGGTGGAAATAGATCAAGACTACTTCACCACATGATGGAGGATTTAACTTGGGATTATCATGGCTGCTGTGACGGTGTGGCGTTTCACCAGTGGTCGCCGCGTCCTCGGAGGTTGGGGTCCACTGCTGTGCGTTGCACTCGGCTCTCTGGTGGTCGTTCTGATGCCCCTGGTCGGGGTGAAGAACCAGTGCTGTTCCTCCCTGAAGGGCATCTCACAGCTCCGCTGCCAGCTATGGGGGAATTCGGTTCCGAGTCCAGCTGTGCAGTCTACAAGCCTGACTGTCCCTTTCACTGCCCTGGATCTACTGCCTCAGAGGTCCAAGCCCAGCAAAGGTACAGTCAGCACTTGGTGTCCTGATCCCGCTGTTTAACTCACTGCCATATGTCAGACAAGTCGTACATCTATAAAGAGACGTGGCCAGTGAACACTAAGATAAGGACAACAGGGGCATAGCGGCGACTGTATGGGGTCTTAATAGTAACTTTAGAGTTATTTAAGTCACTTGAATAAAAGTTCCCAAAATCCACAACTTGCTGTCCTGGTAGTCAGCTGATCTGACGGGAGATGTAAGAAGACTTCACTTTTCTGACAGTATTAGTGTTCAAACCTTTTTAACGTTTTGATCCAAAGATTTTTTCAAATGAATCTTTTTTATCCTAAATCTAACCAATAATCAATATCTAGAGTAAGAACAAGGTACAACTCTATAAGCTTTAGTCTTATTCTTTAATAACTAAGATTAATTTTCTGATCATGTATACAGTTGCTCTTAAATACCAGTTTGTGCAAAATAACTAATATCGAACATAATTTCTTTATAATATTTAACTTATTAGTTTTTGCAGATGCCTTTTTGTATGATTTTTATGATACCTTTTGTATTGTTGACACTGTTCATCCTGTTCTGATTGCAGAGATGGAACTAGAGGCCAAAGCAGCACTGCAGCAGGCTGTGGAGATGAAGAAAATTGGGAAGAGGGAAAAGGCTCACAAGCTGCTGGTACATGCCCTTAGTATGAACCCAGAATTTGTGGATGCTCTGACGGAGCTGGGAACCATTTTGGAGGAGGAGAAAGATGTTGTTCAGGCAGACCACCTCTACACAAAGGCATTGGCCATCTCGCCCTGTAATGAGAGAGCTCTGGTCAGCCGAGATCGAACTCTTCCTTTGGTGGAGGAGATTGACCAGCGTTACTTCAGCATCATTGATAGTAAAGTGCGAAGGCTTATGTCCATTCCTAAAGGTAACTCTGCACTCCGTCGGGTGATGGAGGAAACCTACTACCACCACATCTACCACACTGTGGCCATTGAGGGCAACACACTCACACTGTCTGAGATTCGCCACATCATTGAGACACGTTATGCAGTCCCTGGAAAGAGCCTTCAGGAGCAGAACGAAGCTATCGGTGTAGATGCAGCCATGAAGTATATTAACACCACATTATTGTCCAGATCAGGTGCCATCACTGTTAGTGACATACTGGAGATTCACAGGCGGGTGCTTGGCTATGTGGACCCTGTGGAGGGTGGGAGGTTGCGCACCGGTCAGGTGTTTGTGGGCCACCACATCCCACCCCACCCTCAAGATCTGCAGAGACACATGCAGGAGCTGGTTCAGTGGCTCAACTCAGATGAAGCCCTGCAATTGCACCCTGTGGAGTATGCAGCCCTCGCCCACTACAAACTCGTATATATTCACCCTTTTGTTGATGGCAATGGACGCACATCACGACTGCTCATGAACCTTGTTCTCATGCAAGCAAGTTACCCACCGATTACTATTCGTAAAGAGCAAAGGGCTGAATATTACACAGCTCTAGACACAGCCAATGAGGGTGACGTTCGACCCTTTATTCGTTTTATAGCCAAATGTACGGAGATAACGCTGGACACATTGTTGATTTCCACAACAGAACACACTGTGGGATTGCCAGGATCCAGCAAAGACCAGGCCTGCCCCAACTGCAAACAGACCATCCCAGTCCATAACTGAGCTGGAGATGGACAGTTTAAAGAGAGCATGAGGCTCTAGCATAAGGAATAAGTTTGTTTCTTAATATATTTCCATTTCCATTCAGCTACATCATTATTTGGCCATTTTCAACCTAATTCTCCCACGTGCCTGTGCTGAATTCATTTGAACTGTTGGAAGATGCTAAACTGCTGTTTTGTTTTTTTTTTAAATCTTCATGAAAATAATTTGCTTCTACAATGAAAATAAATATTTGCTGTTTACTTTGTGACCATTTTCCAAAGGAGTATTATTTATATCAGAGAACAATGTAAATACTGCTGGCAGAGAAATTGTTGCTTCCTGTTGCCACCAGACATCCAAATGATTTCCTCTGGTTGAGTCTCATATGAACATTTGTTTGCGAAAAAGATGTCTGCTAACACTGTAAAGCACTTTCATGTATTTATTTTTAAATTTTTCAAATAAAAAGTTATACCTTTCATCACATTTTACAGTTTTATTGTTGACAATGAACAAAGCTGAACAATAAACTGGGCTCAGCTATGAATACAGAATTTTATTCAATCAAGACCCAAAGAGGGGGAAAGGGGGTTCATTTCTGAGAAACCAAAATCACAAAGGTAGAAAAGGAGACATTAAAAACAGCTAATTACATACTAATATTTTTTTAAAAAAAAAAGATTTTTATCGTTTACCTATATTCCAAATTTAAAAACATCGACCATAGAAATGATACAAAACAGCACTGCAGATTATAGTACTTTGCACTGGACATAAAATTGATAACTTCTAGAGACTGAAAATTTTTAGAACTCTTTAACGTTAGGGCACTGCGGTGAGAGAAATATATATATATATATATTTATATATATATATATATACCATCTTTTCTGAAAATCTGAATTTGGATTTATTATAAACTATGGTGACATATTTGAATGTTTTATATCTGAATGTTATTTACAGACAGATGACTGGATGACTCTTCATCTCCTCACACAGGAAAACATGGAAAAAACTGCATAGATACTTTTCTCTGGTTTCAAAGAGAACAGACCTACATATATACAGATGACAACAGCAGCTTTTTTTTTCTTTAGCTTTACTAAAAAGATCATTCGTTTTGTTTTTTTTTCAGAAGAAGAATGACATGAAGGAAATCAGGTCTAAATGCCAAAAAAAAATGGTTTAGACTCACTTCTAAAAAGTATGTTTTCTTTAAATTTATGCATTACACTTGTATTTTATTGAGCTTGTGAAGGTTTGCATTTACCAACTGTGTCCTATCAATTTATCTGAAGACTATTATCCCAATTAACTGTTCAGGTTATAAGATTAAACTTAAAAATTTTCCAATCACAGACACTGGAGATGTGCTTCACCTCTTGGCTCAGATGTAATGATGAAAACAAGTTTGTTGGACTTTATAGAGCACTAAACAAAAACACAGACACACCAGCCAGGAATTATGTCTAGCCACTAAAACACATGCTTCTACAGGATCAGTAGCATCCTACATAGCCTGAAGTGTCCTTAGGCCACAACACATAAATCATACTGAGATTGAGAGCCTAGCAGAATGATGCCTGTTTTGCTCCAGAACCGATGTATTAATGAAAATTATGCAAGTAAAAAATTAGTAGGACAGAACAATACTTTAAATACTATAAACCAGAGCATCAGCAGTGTGACAAGTATTGTATTGTAATACAACTATGGAAAAGCCAGTTATCAAATACTTAGATTAATATCAGATGATGATTTAGAGTTGCTGCTAAATAAAACTAATTAAGTAACCGTATGAGATTTTCCAAAAAAAAAAAAAAAGCAAAATCACAACTAGTTTTGTTAGCGGTGTCCTCAGTCCTCTAAATAAGTTATACAACAAAAGTCCTAAGTCCTTAAAACATCTTATCACTGTATCACATCCACTTTATGTACACACCAACTATATTACACCATATCTGAATGTTTGCATATAGCTTTTTTTTTTTTTTAAATTCCATTCACAAGTTAGGCTACTTTGAAAACGAAAAGGAAAAAAAAACCTCCAATATTCTGTCAGATTCCTTTAACAATTCACAACCAAAATAGGGAACTGGGAACAGAAGGCTAACAACTTTAGATACAATATATTTACACACAAATATTATACACTTTTATATAAAATATCCTGACAAACACCTTCAAACATAATCGACCAAAACAATCTGTCACACGGGAAAAATCTCGGCCGTGAGGAGTTCATGATGCGAGTCAGGTGCGCAGGGATTAAGGCAGTTTCGCAGAGCAGATGATGAGGAAGTGACTGACATTAAAGGGACAATCAGGTAACAAATTACAGAATAATCACCAACACCAACAATTTTTTTCTTTTTAAAGACACAAAATGGCTTTCAGTGTGAAGGCTGTCGTATTTCTGCTCGTCTCCTTTCACTTGTTGAGAAGCATCCTGGCAAAGTCTGAATTTGACAAAGGTCTTGGCTCTCCGGCTACGTTCTCCGCGGCGCTGCCCGTCACCTGCTCTCGCTCAGCTGCCGTCCCGTTCTCCACCTTGCCTGTGGGCGTTGTCTGACGGTGCAAAGAACGAGGGAGTAAGGAGAGTTGGGTGCGCCCTCTTCCTCTCCTGAAACATTTTTTGAGATTACATTTTCATGAATCTCTTGTTGTGTTAAAACAACTGCCTACCAGAATCTGAGCACAGGCGTTTGGGTAAACTTACGAGCCATAGACTTGGCGAGGCACGTCCGTCATTGGCCTGCTGAAACCAGGCTTATCCATTTGGCTTCTACGAGGAGGGTTGCTTATAGCAACAGAGATTTTGTTACCTTCCACATCCATGCTATCCATTTTCATGACTGCCTGAGAGGCTTGGATTTCATCTGCAAACTCAACATATGCCAGACCCTGCAAAGCCACACAGCAAGAGGGTTATGTCTGAGTAACAGACAGTTTCATGACTTTGCTAATTTGCTGAAGGATCAAAGTGGTTTAAATGAGCTTTTTTAGGACTAGTTTAAACCAAATATCTGGACATGTGCCCTCCTAATGCCTCACCTTGGGTTTTCCTGAGCGATATGTGACGAGACGAATGTCTTTGACAGTGCCATGAGCATTGCAGATTTCCTTCAGCTGCTCTTTAGTGCATGAGAATGGCAACCCAGAGATGAAGATTTTATGTTTCTCCAATGCTGTATTATATTTGAATACCTGAAAACACATCAGTGTAAGGATATCACTAGAGTGACGTCCACTTTGTAGGTTGTTGCGTAACACAACAGGAATTTAAGCTTCCTGTTTATGAGCCGCTTGAAATTTTACCACTTTTTAAAATCTCTTGAAGAAACCAATTGCAAGAAAATAATTAGGGGGAAAAACAACTTTAAACCTGTAGACCAATTATCTACTCACCTTAAATTCAGGATTTTTGTTTTTGTCCACACAAGGCGACACAAACATGGGCCTGCCCTCCACCTCCTGTCTGTCCAACTTCAGGGCCTCCGAGACCGATACTGGAGATTCAAACTGCACATAGCAGTAACCTCTGAAGGTTCCTTTGTTGCTGAAGATTGGGCGAATCTCTTTGATAGGACCGCAGGTCTCAAACAGTGTCCTTAGCTTTGCCTCTGGCTCTTCCAGGGTGTACATCAGATTGCTGATAAACACGCTGGTGCTGTCATCCCGAAGCTCTGGCTTGTCATCATTCTGCCTCTGGGCAGCGACCACTGCTTTTTTGGTGCCAGAAGTAGCAGGCCTACGTCCAGGAGAAGTGTTCCTCCCAAAGAATCCAGTCTCAGTCTCCATATGCTCATCTGTGGTGTTGTCAACATGTCCTTTGTGTCTTTTAGGAGCTTAAAATAAACCCAAAAAAAAGAAAAAAAGGTAAGGGGCAGGGGTTAGAAACTGCACATAAATTTTGCCCAAATATGACAAGTTCTTTCTCAAGATTTTTTTTTTCTTTACCAAAATCTTCAGTCCAATCATCAGGACAATTATCTTGTGCAGCTTTCCTCTTCTCTCCAGCTCGAGTTCCCTTCTTCTGAGTCTTCTTTTCCACCTTGGCTTTCCGCCGCCGCTCAACTTTCTCCTCCTCTTGGCGAGCTAGGTTGGCCTCCTTCTCAGCTGCCTAACAGATGGGAAGAGCAAAGTAACAATTAGCCAAATGTAACCAAAATGATAAACCTGCCCAGTACTGTGCTGATGTATCCTCCCACCTTTGTTCGCTGTTCATTAATCCTGTTTAGCCGTGTCTCTGTCTTCTGCACTGCTGCATCCCAATCCTCCAATGAGCCTGCATGAGGGCAGAGAAGTTAAAGATAAAATGTTAATGAGGATAATTATAAATATGTGAAGGCAGAAGACGGAAGCTGTACAGCTGCTGGACAATAATGATGATATTCTGTTGTACCACGTTGCACCACCAGGTGGAGCCTATTCCAGTTGCATGCAATAAAACCACCAAAGTACTTTGAGGAAAAGACTCGAACAATGGCAGGATTAAGATGTAGTCCATCAGTGACACATTAGCAGTTGTATTAATTATGAGCAGACTTTCTAGACTGATAAACTTTAAACAATTATTAACATCAGAGCAGCTTTTACCAGAAACGATACAAAACACAGACCACACACATCATCACAATGTAAAACCAGTATGATCGACGTCCACTGACGACACTGGGATAACTGCTTACAACTTATTTAAACTGACAGACTGTAAATTGTTGATTTGTTTAATACGTTGTGTTAAAGGGCAATCACAGAATAGACATTTTTACTGAAAATGTGATTTATTTCTGTTTTAGTCTAATTTAAGCAAGATGGTTTAACTTAATCCGTCTTTCAAATTTCATTACTAAGTTCATTTTGTAGTAGCTATGTCAATATGATGGATAAATCTACTATTATCAGCCACTATTCTTCATTCATTTTAATCATTAATTAACTGATTCTTGGCTAGGCTAACTAGGGGGTTGGCAATTTTAAAAAGCGGGGAAAAAAAAAAAAGGAGGGGGAGGAATTCTATTACACACAACCAAGAAATTACATTTTTAATTCTATTTCCGCTTGAAATTTTTTGATATTACCTTCTACCCTCTCAAAGGTGAGCAAGACTTCGCAGACGTGTTCTGGGTAGTCTGAAGTGCACTGCACCGCTCTGTGGAGAGCCTTTCGGCAGTGAGCAGGATCTCCATAAGATCTATTAATAAATAAATAAAAAGACAGGACAATGCATTTAGATTAGCCTCATAGGCACTTCATTACGAATGTTGTAACCCACAGAGATGGACAGACAGACCTTTCAAGGTTGTAGTATTCCAACCACATGTTGGCGTATTTGGCGTTCCCTTTGGTCATGATATTATCCCACAGCTCTCTTGCTTTTTGCATGTTCTTGCAGTGGAGAGCCTGGATGGTAAACAACAATATATCTAATGCTCATTCAACAACACTCCCCTGGTGTTTGCAAATAGTCATCATGATAAACTGGCTTACCTCTATCCTTGCCCAAATCTGCATGATGACACAAGAAGGATCTCCACTTTCACCAAACCCTGCAGTTTAACAAGACAATGAATATGAAAACCAAACCTCGACCCTCAAACAAAAAAGTCAACAGAAAGCCCCCCTACTTTCTTCAACGTCTTGTTTCATGTAGTCCAGAGATCGAGAAAAGGCTCCTCGTAGTTCTTCTAGCTCTTTGCTTGATTCTGAACAGAAAAAAGATTTTTTTTTAAATTGTCATTAAAAAAAAAAAAAAAAAAGAAAAAAAAACCTGACCTGCGCTCATTTCACCTTTACTGAAATCTACACGCCTCCTCAGGTAGTCGAGGTATGCCTGCCAAATTTCCACGTAATCAGTCGCTTGAATGAAGCCAGCATTCAGCGCCTTCTCAAAAACATCTGTCACCGCACAGGGATAAAAAAAATATCAAACATGATCAAATATGTGAATAAAAGGGCAAGGACATGTCCACAAGACAAAGCTAATGAGAATTAGTAAGGGTTGATATTCTTCAGTATGTCATATATCCTACTGCCACACATTGATCTACTTTAGAAGTATTTGTAAAAATAAATAAATAAATTAAAGTAAAAGTAAATAAATAAAAGTTGTCCTCTAGCTGTTACCTGAGACAGTATGATGCTCATCTCCATGTCTCTCCAGAGCCAGCAGGTAGTTCTTCCACAGACTCATGGTCCAGGGACAGTTCCGGACAGCACGCTCATGAGTGGACAGGACCAAGTGTTTGATTTTCAGCTGACGGTCCTGCAGAGCCGAGGAAATATTTCTTACTGACTGGAAAGACAACATTATGCTCCACACTGATTGATACTCACAAGATATGTGGTGTATTTTGCCCACATGTCTGGAACCAGGCAGTTCTCCGCTAAAGCCCGCTCAAACGTTATCTGGACCCGTGCTGGGTCGCCCTCCTTTAGCTCAAAGTCGATGAGGGCCTGATATTCTGCCAGTTTAGGAGGTTCTGCTACCAGCTGGGGCAAGATAAGGGCAAGCAGACATGACGTATTGCTTAACTGTGAATATCATTAAGAGTCATTGAAGAGGCTTAAAGACTTAGATTTTCTGAATTTAAGACAGTTACCAGTGCTTCTTCAAAAGGTTTGCACTTCTCCATCTGCTGCAAAGCCTTTTTGTACAGTTGTACGACTGTTTCTGGAACTCCATGTTCAGCCCACTCTTCATACTCTGCATATGTGGTTTCCATCTCTACAAACAGCAGAGTTCAATAATCACAGACTGAACAAAGAACCTGACTTCTTCCCCACCATTTTTACATATAACATCATCAAAGTAGCATTGAAAAGGGCAAGAATTTATTAACCGGACCCATATTTATGAAATAACAAGGAAGGAGCACCTATTCAGCAGAGCTTTTAAAACACGCATAAGACAGCACACTAGTGGGCCATCTGGCTACCTTAAAGCATAGTCAGACATGGCATTTCAGAACCCACATCACCAGCCTCCCACTTTCTCTCAAGTTGCTACATTTTCTTATTTATCATTATTATAACCATAACCCTTTTTTTCCCTTAAGTTGTGTCATTTGTGAGTTTTCAGGTGGGTCTGTCAAAAGGAACCTGTCCCATTTTTAAACAAATCTATGTGGAAAAAAGAAGTCACCATGCTTACCCATTAAGGGGACTGCCAGCTGGCGGCGAAACAGTGTATGGATTCGCTCGAGCTGAGCGTGTAGCAGCTCCTGCTCCTCGCGACTGGGAATTCTGCCAGGGGGAGGCTGAGAGAACAAGCAGCAGAGAAAATGGTGCTGAAAGAAATTTTACTCAAAAGCATGAAGTGAACAAGTATTAAAATGGAATAAAACTGTCTGAAACAATCCATGGCGCTGCAATAGTATTGTTTTAATTTGGCAAGTCAATTACTTTCAAAAGGTTCTATCAACATAAATATTTATTCTGCATGGGACTAATAAACAAAGGTACAATAAAATCAGAATGACAGAAACCACAAACCTGCACTGTGGACAGAATAGCATTCTCAAACTCTCTGTATGCCTCCCACAGTGTCTGTCCCTTGGTCATGTGAAGTCCCACAGCTGTTACTGCTCTCTCAAAGACAGCTCTCACCTTGTCTATCCCACCTGGTGAGCCCATGCCACCAATCGAGTACTGGGCGTATTCAAGCCAGATATCTGGACCTGATTAAAAAGAGACAGAATTAAAGTTTAGACAGTGTGATAACCGAAGATGAGTTTAAAGGAGCAAGCAGTGGGATGATGCACTTACAGATGTAGTCTTTTATCGCTCTCTCAAATAGCTCATATACTTTCTCCCGGTTTGACTCTTCTTCTGTCAGACGGATCTCATCCTTAAGCCAGTCCAGCCAGATCTCTGCAAGATTTTTTATATTTCATTTGCAAATAAATAAGAGCTGCTTACCCCACAACTGTGTTAACATGAACCAACCTTCAGTGAGAGGGAAAAGTTCACTCATCTTCTGTCTTGCCTTTCGCAAACGGAAAAGTTCTCCCTCCTGCTTTAGCAGTTTGATAAGATCCACGTGGCAGTTGTAGTCGAAAGCATTGATCGACAGCTAAAAACACAGAATTACAAAAGTCACAGGTTGGACAATACAAATGAATATATTTGAATGAACTGATTTTCTAATCATTAACCACATATCTGTTGCTTGCTTCATTCAAAAACAACCTATAAGACATCAAATGTCAACATTTCTACTAAAAATACATCTGTGCATCTTTGCTTAAAGCCCCTTCAGCAAGCCTCCTTCCTCACGCTTTCCTTTCATCTCCTTTAAGGAACTTGTATGTTATTCTGCTTAGATTTATGAGAGACGCCTTCATCTTCAAGAAAATGCACATATAACATTCGCTGTCATTTTTTTAAATCACCATTTTCAATTAAACACATTGCTATTAAACTATATTAAGAGGATCCACTAACAACATCCTTCCAATAGATCTTCTTTTCCATATTCCTTAATGTTAAAGGTTAAACAACAATTGAAAGCTCTGAACATCAGACAGTAATTTAAGGTAAACATACATGCACGCAGACAAGTCAGGGCCGTCATATAATAAATAAATTACCCGACGTGCCTGTCGTCATATCTATATTACAAATTATACATATGACAGTTAAGTAATTACAATTTCAATACATCTTTATTATACATTTTAATTTCCAAATAGTTCAGTCCTGCAGTGCTGTTTGTGTGGAGTGCTTCAGTTGTAGGCATGTGTACCATTACTAACCAAGCTACTGACCAGGTAACTAAAACAGCGTTACTGTCAAGTTGTGTATGTTACCAACACAGTAGACTCTACTGTGACATATCATTAAGCATTTATATAATTATCACACAAGCGCAAATAAAACTAATATACAACTTTATTCCCCACGTGTACCATCTGACATTACTTAAAGCTGTGACGCCATTAGATCGCTTATAGTAAAAAGGCGCGTGACGCCAAACAAGCCGTTAGCATCACAACTTAGCAAGAGCTAATCACGATGTCTATGTCTGTGTGAATGACGTCGTGAAATTAGCGCTTATTTAACTGTTTTGCATCACAGTCGCTACCACAACTGTGCACACAGTTCCTGAGAAAAAAAAATCAGAACTGATCAGCTAACAGTGTAAAACCAGCTGACTTATAGCTCGCTGTATTAGCTCCCATTCATTCCCAGTAGCTTATCCGCTAACGTGGTTAATCAGGCTTAGCACGACTGATTGCTGAATAATTACTTGCTCCTCCAACCGCTGGATTTCGGCTTCGTTTTCTTTCTCATCCTCCGACGAATCTTCATCGTCGTCATCTGAATTTTCTACACCCATGCCTTCCTCCTCGTCTCCGTCCGATTCCATCTCTCTCTCCTCCATCCCAGCTTCTTCTTCTTCCATATCCTGCAACTGCGTTTGCTCTGCGTTACTCTGCGCTGCCATGTTGGAAATTCTGTCTGCCTGGTAACAACCTAACAAGCCAACAATGTGCGGAGAGAGGCGGGTCCACTCCGTCCACACCGTTGACTCGTTTTACTCTGAGGCTGTAGTGGATAATATTAACCGATAGTGGGGGCTCTTTCCATGCGAAACGTTTCTGTTGTTTGTCAACAAAAAGTAGCTGTCTTCGCGCATGCTCACCCAGTAACTTCCGGTCACAGTCGGTGTCGAAACATGGCGATGGCTTCCTTACGAAACTCAGCGTCCTTGCTGTTTTTATTCAGCAGAAGAGTGCCAAGACCAGAGCTGAATGCGCTTTGTTCATATCACAAGAAGGTAATTGACTGCAAAAATGTCTCCAAGCTGTTCTTTCAACTAACCCCCGTTATCTTCGAGCATTGTAGGTTTGTGTGTTCTGTCAGAAGCAGTAGTGTTATTCTTGTAGCTTACCTCTTAATACATTGTAGCATGCATCTCTTTTATTAATTTATTCATTTAACTATCTGAAAGGTGGTGGACCATTATGAAAACCCGAGGAATGTGGGTTCACTGGACAAGGACAAGAAGAATGTGGGGACTGGACTGGTGGGTGCACCAGCCTGTGGTGATGTAATGAAACTTCAGGTAAGTTAGCAAGCTGGCTAACAAACAGCTGTAAAAAAATAAAATAAAAAATAAAAAAAACTTTACACATCCAGATATTTGACAGAATGTGCGTCTGTGTGGTGTGTCCAGATCCAAGTTGACGAAGACGGTAAAATAGTGGATGCAAAATTCAAAACATTTGGCTGTGGATCTGCCATTGCCTCCAGTTCTCTAGCAACAGAGTGGGTCAAAGGAAAGTCGGTATGTTAAGTCTGAGCACAGTCAAATAAACAACTGTTGGATTGATTATTTTGTTTACTTTTTGTGGGGGAGGTGAATAATTTTCTTTCATCCTGCAGATTGATGAAGCTCTGAAGATAAAGAACACAGACATTGCCAAAGAACTCTGCCTTCCTCCAGTCAAGCTTCATTGCTCCAGTAAGTTCACGCAGAATATTACTCGATTTTGCTGGATTTTTCCCATATTTTCCCCATATTTAAGTATATGACAAGTTATAAATTATAGGAAACAAAACAATAGTTTCAAGAGTAACGTCTGTTAATTCGATATAACTATGGAAGTATTACTTCTAATACCACAGTAGCAGGCCAGAAATCCCATTAACTGTTGGGCAGGGTCACAAATTAATGGCTTTTTCATTTATATGGATCTAGATTGTTTACAAGTTTTGCATATTCACAGAGTATTTCTCCCACTATTGCATGTCATCACTAAGTTGGTGTAAAAACATTTCTTAACTTCCCCACAAAATTTTTTATCGACTGTGTTTAGCCCACAGAACTTGATATGTTCACTCAGGTGTAATCTTTTCTGGCCACTTTCTATCAGATTTTAGGAGTGTGTTTTAATCTAGTTTGGTTTACTGAATCAGTCAAAAATCTCAATAGAAATGTATCAAACTGTCCAGAACTAGAAGATACAACTCTCCTCCTCCTATAACCAAAAAAAAAAAAATTCTCATTAGTAAACCATAAACATTTAGTTCAGGCACAGATTATAGATTTTAACCATGTTCTGTAAAACTAGCCAGTGGCCACTAAATGATCATGAGTTTTTTTTTTTTTTTGTTTATTTTGGGTTTGTTTGTTTTTTTTTTACCCGATTGATCTCATTGGGAGACTATTCCATCATGCATCCTCCAGAGGGAGATGGAAAAAATCTGATGTCTGCAACTTCTGGTGCACTCATGATGTTCATGTTCATAGTGTGTCTAATAACCCTCTCACTTGTTTTCTCTCAGTGCTTGCAGAAGACGCCATTAAAGCAGCGCTTTCAGACTATAGACTGAAGCAACAGGACAAGGAGGAGGATCGTGCCAAAGCCAGCAACTGATGTATTTACAATCCGTTATGGGATATTTGATTGATATCTTGGTTACAAAAGTCTATCAGCAGCACAGTGATGTGTAAAAGATGACTTTATATCTTAATCTTGTCTTTTTGAGAGATCTGGAAGTCACACACTTTACACAGGTCTCATGTACCAGATGTTAATGTTTCCGGATTCATTCAAGTTCAGATCATCAACATTATTGCTGACACTGAAGCAGGAGTCCAAGGTGAATGGACATAACTCATCCTTTATTTTTAACAGGAGAGGCAAGCATATTTCCTTTCTAGTTAGACTTTACACATTAAAAAGGAGATCTTTGATAAAGCATGAGGAATAGTTGATATTTTTTTTCTTTTGGGGTGGTGCTTCGAGGCTTTATTTGGCTTCATTATATATAAACCACCTACAGGTCAACGACTAAAGTTTGTGTATAAAAACTCTGGAAACCTTTATAAAACTGTATGCTTATTGAATTAAATGATTCAGACCCTTTTCAGTGTGTGCTGTTGTCATCTACTGGATCCAACATCAGCGGGGGCCACCCTCTGCTGACGCACAAGTATCTTTTTCAGCACAAGAAGCACTGCCAGCATTAGGAGAGCTGTTAGTACACACAACAGAGCTAGCAGAGAGATGATCACTGCAGATTTCTGGGTGAAAACATGTGGGTTTACAGTAGGTGAGAGTTTATTTCCGTTTGTTGACAGCCAAGATTGTGTCCCCTCAGCAGAAGTGACGTTACTCTGAGGGTGCATAGTTGTAATGTTATCCCTGCATCCCTGTCTTTCTGGGAGAGAAGTGGTACTTTTTAAATGGGATGGGTTGGCAGATTGATTTTTATTCAGGGATAAACACTCTTCATAGGTGAGAGTCTCTAAAGAGTAATGCAAGACACGAGTCTTGGGAAGATCTTGAATGTTCTGAGCTCTGCAAACGATAGTTTCTTTTAATATTTTCTTCAACCCATCTCCCAAATTATTCTTGTTCTCAGATGACATTTGACCAACTGGCTTAGTGGTTACTGTAGAGTTCAGATTGAGTTGGTATGTCCTTTCATTTGGCTTCAGGACATGGGGACAAATAGACAAAACTGAAAGGTTCAGAAGTAGACGTTGCGCGAGATGGTCAGGCTCTTTACACACCAGGTCCATAGCCATCTTCAGTCTGCCACTCAGGAGCCAGTGGTAAAGATACAAAATGTTGCATTCACAAACCCACAAGTTGTTTGTGAGGTCTACAAATCTAAGACGAGGCAGGTTGTCAAAGGTGTTCTCTGGGATCCAGCGCAGGCAATTGCTGTTGATCTTCAGGATCTGCAGGTTAATCAAAGCAGACAGTGAGGGCAGGTCCAACGAGGAGATACAGTTTGCAGAGACGTCCAAATGTGTCAGCGATGGAGGAAGGTTCAGGGGGAGGGTTTTCAACTTGTTCCCCTTCAGTGTCAGAACCTGCAGTCTACTGAGACTCAGCAGAGCCCCCGGTTGGATGGCACGGATGTGGTTATCCTCTAAATCTAGACGGGTTAGGTTTCTCAGTTGCCTCAAAGCCCCTGAGGTGACATAAGTGATGCGGTTTTCTTGCAGCAGCAGGGACTTCAGGTTTGGAGGCAGACCACGAGGGATTCGTGCCAGCAGGTTGTGACTGAGGCTGAGTTCCTGCAGGCCGGAGAAGTGCCAGAGCAGGTGGTCCACATTGCAGAGCTGGTTTCTGGCCACAGACAGAGCAGAGGTGCTGAGAGGGACAGAGCGAGGGAGTGACCTCAGACCCAGAGACTCGCACAGAACCAAAAATTCTGGATGAGAACAGCAGCAGCCTGGGGGACAGGGAGACATTGCAAGGCAAGCTAGAAGACAGATGTAGAGAGCGAGGAAGACATCACATCTGCACCAATGCATGACTCACTGCAAAGAATAAGAGAGAATCACATTAGACACATCCAGGAGAAACCGGGCCAGAAAAGAACGTGGCAACTCACTTGATTTAATGAGGATGTCTAACTTAAAAGTAGTGATGAGTCATCATTAGTCACAATTAATGGTTTTATTGATGGTTATAAATGGTTATTTGATTCTGCAAAAATAGAACAATGTTCCATTTGTAAAAAATCTATTTAGAACATAGAAGAGGGATGAAATCTCCCTTTGAAGAGGGGAAAAAGTCTAAAAAATTTTTGCAACACACTTCTAAATAGTATGTAGTGTTTGGATAAATAACAAAAGAAAACAAACAAAAAAAAAAACACGAATCCTGTTATCAGGAAATTGTAACATATTAGTCAGAAGATCTCCATCCCATCACTTTAAGAGGATGGATATTTAAAATCCACCCCCTGCAATAAATAGTAAATATTTTTATTTTCTTGATATATTAAAGAAACTGTTTTAAGAGGATTAAATTACCAGAAGCAAATAGCTAATTCCACCGTTATGTTGATAATTAAACACATTTTGCAAGTTTATTAAAGGGAAATGGTCAAATTCTCCACCTACATCTTTTCTGCATTATTTACAAGTCCCAAATCACAATTTCACAACATTATTAGGTGCAGTCCTGAAATATAAATAAAAACTCACTGGACTGAGGCTGAAGTATTCTCCACCTAACAGGCTGGATGTTGAATGAACAGAAGAAAAACAAAGAGGGAGAACTTTTTCCTCAAGGTTTTCTACCAGAAGAAGCTTACAGTCTTAAAGACATGTCCTGATTTCACAAAAATTTACATTTTAACCAAAGCTATGATCTTTTCCTGAATTGAACAATGTGATTCTGATCCTTAAACTTCTCTCGATACATTTTTAAAACAAAAATCAATACTAAAAAAATGAAAAGCTACAAGTCAAAATAGTTTGCAAAAAAAAAAGGATTTAAATCCATGGATTTATTGCTGTCATTACAGTCATGTATATCCAGTCACCACATCTCCATTTCAGTTAAATATTCACCCAGTTTCAATACATTATTACGCCCAATGCACCCATTTTACACCATCTCTTGTCAGTGAGTGCCACTGATATTTTGTCATGATGTATGTATGGAAAAAATGTCAGATTATTTGACCAAAGTAACAAACAAAAAGTTTGATGAAACTATTAAAAACTATTAGAATTTCTTTTTTTTTTAAACAGAATGGCAGATAAAATGTTTCTCATCACCGCCGACTGATGAAGTCATCATTAACAACATCCGAATCTTTTAATAAGTTGTAGTTAACACTTACCATTCTTCTCCTCCTGTGTCATCTGCTCTCCAGATGAGATGGGTAGGACAGACCCTGTGGTTTTTAGATGATCCACCGTCTCTCTAAAGATAACCACTGCTGATCAGAATTCCAGGCTGATGCTCATCAAAGTTTCATGTTCACCTTAAGGTGCTGTATTACCTATTCTAGATCCTCTTCACCAATCACAATGATTGAGAGGCCCTATTGTTTGTCAGTGGCAGAGAGAAAAAAATATACAAATTCAAAAGTTCGCAGAAAGAGATTTTTGGTTTTTAAAGAGAAAGGGGATCTACTGCGTGTTTTCAGCTGAAGCATCTAAAGGTCAAGTTTTTCTTTTCTTTTGTTTTTAAGTTGAAAAAATTAGGCTGTGATCAATTGGTCCTGCAAAAGAGAGCATTTCTGGAATGCAGTGTCTTCCCATCACCTGTTAGGAAGAGTGAAAGTAGTGGGGTAGTATTTTCTAGAACTATTTAGTGTCTTGCTAACAAAAGAGCAGGGAATCTGACCTGAGGCCGAGGCTCTGTCAGAGCTCACGTTTCAGCTGCTATGTTTCTGTTGAAGTTGGTGTGTTGTCTTGTCACGTTTGATCTTTGACAGACTGACTTCATCGGGATTTTTTTTAAATCAAACTTTTTTTCCTTGTTATTCAGAAAAATGTGCTCATCTTGACATCATTTAATGAATTACAGATGGATAATATTAGATGAAGTCATTATGCAGCCTCATATTTGAGGTTGATTTGGCTGAAGAGGAGTGAGATGATGAATCAGTACGTTGGTAAATGTGCTGTTTTTAATTGCTTGTCCTGGTAATGTAGTTTAAATGTCATTTGATTGTTTGTTGTAATCCTGACTGGAACAAATCAGCATCTGTAAAATTTGTGCTAATAAGACAATAGGTCTTGTTCTGTATGTATCTGGTTCACCGCTGTTGAAATATTCAAAGAAATTTGTAGAGCTGCCACCGAGGACAAAGGGGTTCTTATCATCTCCAGGCTTAAGTACCTTCCACTGTTCTGCTTCTTTAGGAAGTGGTGCTTTGTGGAGGAGTTATTGAATTAAAGGAGAGCTGAAGTCTTATCACAGAGAAGATATTACAAATCTCATGTTTTAGGAATTACCTTAAAATAGTCAGCCATGATTGTTGAGCATACACTGCACAAAATTACAGATGTTCAGATGAGTATAACATGCACATAGAGAACATCCTCCATTCATTTTTGGAAGTTCCTCGCCTTTCCTAATTTTAGGTTTCCTCAGGGTTGTATTTGGGTTTAGTTTGGCACAACTCCCGCCACTTCCCTGCTGCGTTCACAGTAATGACAGAAAAATCTCTATGAAGGATTTTTATTAAACATAAGCAAAACAAACCTGTCTTTTTTTGTAAACAACAGAACTAATCACAGAGGAAGAAAAATCTGAGGATAACAGTTTGAGGTTTAACAGAGAAGAGTGTTTATAAAAATGGAAAAAATAAAATGCATAAAACACGCAAACAGCACTTACATTAAGCCAAGATGTTAAGAGTCATTAACTTGAGTAACAGGATATTGAGTTGAAGAGTTATATAACCTTCAGGTTTATCAAACCATTTTGGATTGATAAGGCACCTTTGATTTATTTTGATTAAACCTGCCAACCCGCTGTCTCTGACTCAGTTTGACTAAATTTAAATCTTTCATTAAGATTAAAAGGCAGAATTAATTCTGTATGTATTACTTATTAAAGCACATAAAACCTTATTCACAACATTTGTTTACCATTATATCTTCTGTTAATGATCTGTCAGTTGAATGCAGATCAGAATCATCAGCCTAATAAATATGTAGATAAAGACAATGAAAAAGCTGAAAATTTAAAAAATCCAATTTCTAGTTTCGGGAACCAGGTTCTAATAAAATTAAGTAATAACACTGAAAAAAACAGTAAATATTAAAGTAAAATATATTTAAAAAGTGACTTATCAAGTATGTTTACTGGCACTTCACTTTGCTTTATTTACAGCCCCAAATATTTTGCTGTTAGTGGGCTGATTCAGTTATAATACAGTTATAGCTGCTTTGAAAAAAGGTACAGCAGGACACAGAGAGGAGTTTCCGCTGGATGAGTTAAACATCTGTGGGCCAAAAATTACACACTGCCCGTTATATTTTGTTTTAAATATGATCATTTTATGTTAACGTTTTTAATCTTTTAACTACGATCTCAGTAAAGTGATACAGCCTCAGTAGCACACGTTATGTTTGGCAATGGACAATAAACCACCAAAAAACAACATGTGAGTGATAGTCTTGTACTAACGCGTCACAGAGCCTTTTAAAAACATTCAAATAATGATAATATTTTGAAAAATGAAGTTGTGAGAAGCACGCGGTCACTGTTATACCAAACCTGTACATAGTATGTACAGTACAGTACAGTACAGTACTGTGTATAGACACATGCACCTACCATCCATTGTCACCACCTCCCCATCCAAGTGTATCCATAAAGTTTCCTTTGTAATTATTCACAATGCATACAGCACTCCTTACACTTCTCACAAGCTGATTTAGATAATGATCCTGCCTACTATGATAAGTTTTTTGTGAGAATAAATTGATTTTTGTGGCCTTGCAACACCAAAACTGATTCTGATTGTAGACTTAAACACAACTGAAGATTGCTTTCTATCATCTGTTGCATCTCCCTTTTTTCTTGTTTAGATTTCATTATTTTAACCATGGATGCTCTTAAATAGCAGGAATGACTTCAATTGACCGTTTCTCCGTGTGTGACATTTTGACTCATTTTGCCCAGATGATACCTTAGTGGTGGGCTTTTTTCAGATGGCAGGTGCAGACTGGCTGACTGGAGCTGGTGCTGGGAGTGAAGCTTGGCTGCACCTCCTCCCTGTGCTTCACTTGCTCTTTGAATTTAGATTCCTCTCTTCGCTTTTCCCCTTCCTCTGCATGTCTGACCTTTCTAACCTCCTGTCGGGGCGATGACTTGACGTCTCGCCCCCTTTCTCCCACCAGAGCCTTGGAGGGCATGCGCAGGTGCTTAGGGGAGGAGGTTGCGCCCTGAATCTGGACCCTCTTGACGTGGTCTACAGCAAATGGCCTCTCCTGAAAATCACTGGAATTCTTGCGTCCTCCAGGTTTATTGGCTGTATACTTCCTGGGTTGATGAGGGGGGGGCTTGTAAGCCTCCAGCTTGCGTTTGTGACTCATAGCAGTGGCACAGCAGATTATGAACACCATAACAATGAGAAGGGAGGTCACAACGATGATGATGAGCAGATTCTCCTGTAGGAAGTCCACCACTCTGGTGAGGACATAGTCCTTCAGGCGGATCATGGTGGTGGTGATGGTGTTGGTGATGGTGTTGGTGGGGGGGAGAGGCTCAGTAATTGCAGTAATATGAACAGGTGCTCGAGTGGAGAAAGATACAGGGATAAGGAGCTCCAGCTCAGCTCCATCTCCGCTGCCGTCCATCGATATGTTGTAGAACAACGGAGAGGAGTGAACGCTGCAGCACAGCCAAAGCAGGGTCACACAGGTGACACGAAAAACCAAGTGCGACTTCATCCTCGGTGTTAAACCTGCAACAGTAATGAAAATAGGTTGTAATTTAAGAAAGCAAAGCAGCTGGATGACCTTAGCAAAACTTTATCACAGCTTAAAGAACTATTCAATTGTTGCATTAAAACAGTGATTAAAATATGAAATAAGAGACATTTTGATTAGCTTTACTTAAAAAATGAAAACATGCTGCATCTGAAGGTATCACATTTACCGAGGGCTCCAGCTGCAGAGATGCTAGGTGGAGACTTCTGCTACCTTTGGCTTGAGCCACACAAGCGATCTTGCTGAGCCCCTGGTTCTAACTAAATATTTATCCAAAGAAAACTAAAATGTGACTCCATTGCTCCTCTAGATTCAGGTTTTTCTTGGTTTTCTGCCTCTCCCTGTCTTGCATCAAATCTATTTTAGCAAACACCACAGTAGCCATTACTTATTTGGGGTGGAGACAGCGAGTTTGCAGCTGAAGGCCTTATAATTTGTAAAGTAGAGGGAGGCCACCCATCCACCACACCAAAGCCAGGAGGAAACTATATTCCACAAGGGGCACAGAGGCGTGGGAGACCTGCGGCTGTGGCCTCTATATTTACACTGGGCAGCAGCCGCCCACAGCAGCACAGACCTGATGGAGATAGTTCTCCTTTAAGAGGAATCTGCATTATACAACTAACTGAGTAAATTTTCTGACCCAATGTTACACATCTTGTCTTCTTAAAGAAGATTGCAACCAATGCATCTGTTAGATTTCAGAACTGTTTAACTCTTGGTGTTCTGTGTAATTATGCATCATGAAGCTGTAAAGGCAAGCCTCTAATCAGAACCATACTACAGTGAAGCTGCTGCTGCTCCGCTTTACACTCCACAGTGTGAACCCTCCACTCCTTGTGTGGTCGATCATACAGTATGCATTCTGCTGGACCGCAAGGTGGGTTGGGTCTCCATCCTTAAATGTACAGTTATAGGACAACACTGCCCTACAAATCTATGTAATTACAGCTAAATTTATATTTCCAGTCCTGTATTACACCATGGAGCTGCCATTACCCCTCATTACATTATGAATGACAAACATCCAGAATTTTTACATCCTCACAATCCATTTCATGACAGTTCATGATTTGGTAATTTGGGAAATTAGTCATATGCTTCCACGCTGAATGTATTAGTTTTAAAGACTAAATAGCACCCAATAATTATTAATCTAGATTAATTTGACACAGAAGTGTTTATATACAAGTCATTATTATGCACTCTTTTTAATTTGGGGTTAGATCATCTCAATTAATGTTTTTATATGTAACTGATTTTGAATTTTCTGGATTAGATTTGTAATTCACAGATTGAAAAATAACTTTGTATTGTCAAAGAGAAAAGATAAAAATCACCTTTTCAGTGACAGGAGTATTACTTCTCATAAGTTTGCAATTTTCCTCTGGGCTTAATAAAGTATTTGTCATTTTATTTCAAAGACATAATGTCACCGTTTTATCTTGTATTAGACTTCAAAGTCCTTCCTTCATGAGACAAAAAGAGGTGCTTTGTCAGTCTTAACATATTCTTAGTTGAACTATTTGTAATGCAGAAAATCAGGTCACTTCGTCCGTGTTATCATTCTGCTGAATCATATGAATCTAGTTTTATCACACTCGCATGCAGCTATACAGTTTAAAAGGACAAATTCTGGCCTTCAATGTGATGGAATCCCCATAATTACACTGCCATTACAAAATAAATTAAATAAATAAATATTACAATAAATTAAAAAGGGTAAAATGATAGCACATGAAAACAAGCTAAAATGAACTTTACATCAGCTTTAGACAAAACTCCCACTTGTCGTGTGGCAGCTGTGTTTCACCTTTGATAATCAAACACAAGACTGCATCGGTTTATTACGATAAAGTCAAATTACATGAAGTTTTTTCAAATGAGTAACATTAATGTCCATAATAACTCAGCAACATCCGCATTCCACCGCTTCCACTGAGGGAAATAATCCACTCCAAATAGTTTGATTTCTTTTAAATTGAAGTTGGAAAATATTTTACCACATTGTACTTCTACATTCTGTTACTTTAAAAAACAAGCAAAAAAACACGACGTAAAAACAATAAAAAAGAACAGAGCCCCAACACCTGATGCACATAATGAATCCATCCATTCTTTTTTTTTTTTTTTTTTTTTTGCCAATACAAACTAGTTAAAAACTAAATCAGTTCAGTTATGACTGAGGGGAGAAACAGTTGGATGAATGGACAGAAAAAGATTCAGAGATCAAGATTTTATGAGATGAAGACAAATAATTCTTAAGATCAAAACTGTCTAATAGTATGCCGTTTAGTAATCTGAATACATTTATATGGAATGCATGAAAAAATGTCACTCAAATCATATTATATATTAGACTTAAGCATACTGGGATGATCAATATACTTTCTGTTGCTACAAATTAGAATTAAGAGTTTTTCTGGATCATCACCAGACAAAAACATTTTTCTTTGCCTCCACCTTCATTTATTTTGATAATACCAATTTACACCAAACATAAATACTCACAGTATGTCTTTCCTCGATGTATTCTTTTGGAAAATCAGATGCAGCCCAGATGGCTACAGGAGGAAGAAAAGGAGAAAAAGAGTAACAACAGGAAGAGCGTCAGTTCCCAAGCATTTGCTCTGCCAGTGGAGTTATACTGACTTTTTTTTCTTTTAACTCAGCGCTGGAAAACCTCCTCACAGCAAACTGATGCCCAGCCCCCTAATCTCATCTTCTCCTCCTCCATCCTCATCTTCAGCCTTCTAAGTTTATTCAGCAGTCTTATGGTTCAACATTCTGGTGAAGCGTGCCATGTTAAGTGACAACGAGGGAGCCTGAAGAAATTTCATGTCAGATGGATGGATGATCAACTTACTCACTTGCTTTTGGAAACAGATTTTTATCAACATTAAAAAGTGAAATTGTCTATGATGTGCAGCTAAAGGTTTGACTCAAGTTAAATGAGAACAGCTGCAAACATGCAGCACTAGGAACATCAGTGCCATGTTCTAGGAGAAATGGTTATTTCTAGGTCTGGTGGGGTGAGTCTTTGTTGCCCACTGAGTCCTCTCTAATTAAACCCATGCTGATTACAGCCTTACTCTACAAGGCAGCGTTTTCATCCCAAAAACCCATGAACACAACTAACATTTAAACTTCATGGTTTTTTGTGCTCCGCTTATCTTCACATTCTCTCTTGAACATACTAGACTTTTATTCAGTTGGTGCTTGCAATATTTTCCTGTTAATTCAGTCTCAAATAGTGCGATGATGCAACATTGTGGCTGGCCAGAGTCAAGATCCTGCCATCTACCATTACAACTCTTCAAATGGCTCTCACTTGCAACTTTATTTGGCATTTACATGTTTTTCATACATCAAAACAGATGTACAACTAAGAACAACAAAACAACAAAATTAAGTTTTTGATGACCCTTTAGAGCAGGGTCTCAAACTCTGGTCCTCGAGGACCAGAGAAGTTACTAAAACCTCCCTGAAAGTAGCCCTCAAGGACCAAAGTTTGAGACCCTGCTTTAGTTGCTGTACTTGGGCTGGGTTACTGAAAGATGATGGCAATTATGATATGCGGAGTTATTTGGAAAAAGACTAAATTCATATAACAACAAGGCTACAGGTGTTGCAATGCAATTTGATCCAGTCTGTACAACCTTAATTCTGCTCCCTCTATGGGATATGAACAGTTTAAATAGAGCAGCACACTTACAAGTTAATCACACGTGCCCCACTGTTAAATACAACCACCATACAACTGCACATTCAACAGCTGAAAACAGTCTGCCATTTTATTTACAAAGATAGTTTACCTGTGCAGCAGGACACTAACAGACGGTTGCTGCATGACTGAATATTGAACTGTTCCTAAACAACATATTTAGATGTTCAGAAGAAAACAACCGTTAATGGTAAAAATATGGGAATTATGTGTATTCTAATTTATAAAATAAAATATAAAATGAAATATCCAGACTTCCAAATCTGCAAATGCCCAACAGTAATAAAATATATACAACAAAATTCATTTTAAAAATTCTTTATTAATTTCCTTATAATCAGTGTTTGATACTTGAAGCAAGAATAATGAACGAAAAAAAGGCTGAGCAGACTTATTCTGGTTGGTTTTTGTCTTGATTTTGTACAATTTTTCTAATGAGGGTTCTGCTTTTCGCATGATACATTATGGCAAGGTGCAAGGAACATAAACAGGGGAAACATTTAAAACCCATCACCCATACAAATACCCTCTTCAGCACATCCCAAAAAGGAAAAAAAAAATCTGGTCATGTTATTTCCAGAGCTTTCACTCATTTTTCTAAACCTTAATTACAAACATACATCTATCTTTCAACCGCACATTTCGTCAACCAACATTGTCCCTTTCGATTACTATCAGTTACTACTCCTCAAAACTCGCCTCTTGTGCCAACAACGCTGTAAAAAAAAAAAAAAAAAAAAAAAAAATCTTCAGAGAAGCAGTCAGACATACAAAGTATGGCAGTATAATTTGTGTCAGACTCACTCAGAAGATTTCCTGCCACCATTATTCTACAACTCACTGTTCAAAGTGCATTTTGAGGTCACACTGACATACACGACTGTTAACTCAGCCAGACTATTGGTTTAAAATCCATTTTTAAAAGATGTTTTTATACCCGTACCAAAGTGAAAGATGTCAGTGTCTCAATGCTCCTTAAAAAAAAACCAAAAAAACCCCCAAAACACTGTGACCAGTAAATGCTACCTGGTCTACAGTCAGATGGACTGGCAGGACTCTGCTGTGTCATCCGTCTCGGTGACAAGACAGATCTTTAGGAACAGGGGTGTTAGTACAAAGTATAGCACCTCAAAGTGATTTTAAATCCAGGCATCCTTCAACTCTGCCATTTTCTACACACATCACTCAGAACAGTCACCATTACAAACTTCCAACTCTTATGGCACTTTCAGGTCTTTACAGTGGTAACAAAATATTGAAGGCAAAAACAGACTGAACCATTACCCGTCTCAGCTTCCCACTGGGAAACATCTAAAACATCAAAAAATAGAGCTTTTATTGGAGCAAACAACTGAGATTTGACAGTTAAATGGTCCCTGGATTTGTATTAGCTGATTCAGGGCATCAGAGAAAATAAACATGAAAGAAAGAAGACATGGAAGTGCTGAGAGGGATACAAGCACAGCTGGAACAAGAAATAGGCTAAAATTAACAGTAAACTACTTTGATTCTTTCATTTTACAGGCAGGTCATGGGCCTTCAACCAATGCTGGAACATCCATCGTCACAGGTGCCAAAAGGCCAAAGACATGACACGTTGATATCTTTGGCTTTTAAGGGCCATTATGAACAATTTCTATAGCAATCTACAGCTTGATCACTACCCTCTGGTTTTCTGATTGTATGGAAAATACAGAACCTGGGTGGCATACAATACAAAGAAAATAGCATCAAAACTAGCCCAACTACCTTTGTTTATTAAGCAAGCCTATAGACGACAAGCACAGAGGTTGGTGACTGCACCTCTCACAATAATTAAGCACATCTCCTGCAAAAAATGTCTATGTGCAGTCAATATCACAACCATCAACTGGTTATCACCGAGTCACTACAGTAGAGCATTTACACAAAATTAGATTTTTTTTTTTCCCTTGGCCAATGAGATTAATGGAATGTCTTTTTTTCTATAAGTGCAGAGTGCATGTTCATAAAGCAAGATGGAATAAATGGTATGCATGTTTATATGGACTGCTGTGTCCGCGGTCGGCACGAAAGGAAGCAACAAAAATTCAAACAACTAGCAGAAAGAAGGCGCTGATTCGTGCAGCTTTAGCAAAAATTGGGAAGAATTTGCAGTTAATGGTGTGTCTAAATGTTTGGACATTGACTGTGGCAAACTGGAATGTCTCTTAAATAAAGAATCAGAAGCTCCAATCTTTTGTACTAAATCTAATTTGCTTATTTTGATTTGATTATGCATAAGTGATTAAATTACCCTCCTCACATAATCAGTCTTCTGCACAAAGTTTGACTCTGCATTTGGAATATTCTTAGAGAAAGAAAAATACTGTTTATTAGGTGTAAACACAATTCCAGATTTGGCAACATTTTGGGATATGCTAATATGAAACACTGACACCTAAGAAAACGTACAGATATATCAAAGAAAATAGGGACTGGTGTTGATGCTGGAATTTTCCTGGTTATTCTAAAATGAGAAGACTTAAGACGTTTTTTTTTTTTTCATACAATTAGGCAAAAATAAAAGGCTGCCACAGAATAAAATGAACTGAGTCCTTTGTCACCAAAAAGCAAAAGTACTTTCTGCCAAATTTGCCACATGTCCTTATTCCACCTGTGTTAAGCTGAGGGTTGGGGGATGGCTAAGAAAAAGTTCATCTGGAATGTTCCTAGGGATCATTGCTCGGCAGGACTCAGACCAAACACTGTCATTAAGATAGGCAGTAACTCTTCCCGACCACCCCCTCCCCTTGCCCCCCAAACAATGGAACGTCCTGAACGGTAGTGGGTTGGAGCAAAGGGTCCTTAAATGGCGATTTTGGACATCTGCTCTTCAAGTTTGATGATTCGCTTCTCCTGACTGCTGATCAGGTCCTTGAGGGATTTGATTTCTTTCAAGATTTCCTCCATCTTTGCTTCGGATTTCTGTGAGAAAACACCAAGAGAAAAAAAAAAGACGAGTGAAACTATCTGTCAATGTTTTTTTTAAATATATATAACTGTCACTGTAGCTGATTAACAAAAACATGTTTGCATATAAATCATTTAATATGAGGCAAGTCTTAAAAAAAAAAAAAAAAGGTGGCGAAAATCCAACCAAAGAATCTGTGTTAAAATGCGTTTTTCTAAGGGTTAAACTTTTCACAAACACTGGCGCCCAGTGAGCCACAATTACAGCGCGACACTGTGGGCTGGTTCACAGCTGGGTGGTTGCATTGTGGGTGAAGTGCAACATGCGCCAGAGCCAGCAGTGGACCCCTTAGTTTGTAGGTCACTGTGTGGGATGAAGAACATCTTCATGAGCCCAAGATATTAAAAACGTCTGACATAACGAGCCCCTGAGAACCAGCAACAACAGGAGTTATGCAGCAATGAAGTCAGACATCAATCACCTCACAGTGTGCATTACTATTTTCTCTTCACTGCTATTTTCCTGAAAAGGAGTGATAGTGAACATAATTTCCACTCAGAGACCCAAAAATTATTATTAGAGACTTTATAGTTTAAACAAAACGTACAATCGAAGGAACCGGGGAGGCAGGCTTGTTGGCAGGGCTCGAGTTCTCCGTGTTCTTGGTGACCTTGCTGTCCAAAATGTTCTTTTTGACCACCTTGAATTCACGATTCTTGACAGGGACGTAGCCATTCTTGAGGGAGATGAGGATGGGGTCGCCATTTTTGCCCTCAAACCATTCCTCAGCCTCCAGGGCAGGGTCTGGTCCAGCTGTGTCTGGGTACAAGTCGTCCTGGAACAGATCCGACTATTGCCAAAAGAGAGTGACAAGCTGTGAGACAAAGTCTATAACCAGACCACGACACACAAGGCTGTATAACCATGCTTAGATTTCAATAAACACATCATCAAGTGGCATCAAGCTAAGATGAAAGCTTACCTTTCTAGGTACAGTCATCACAATGGGCTCACACTTTCTTTCGTGCAGTTTATAGAACCTGACAACAAACAAATTCAAACCATGTCTTTATACTTCAGTGCATTGTTGAATAACAAAGACTAAACAGCTTGCTGAGGACAACTGTAACACTGTTATATTCTGCCTCCTAGTGGTGAAGCCATGAAACCACTTGGTTTTAGATTCGACTGACTAATATAAAAACTTTCAACAAATATCTGGTGTCAGATGTGATGACTAGTCACTTATCTCAGCTTACCTGGCAATTTCACACTTATTGACATCGAGGCCCCTCTTGGGCATGTAGCCCATGCCCCGCTGGGGCTCCTTGCTGGCAAAGGTGTTGAGGAAGTGAACATATGGAGCCTCATCTGTGATTTCAAAGTAACGGATGCTGCTATCACCCTGGAAAGAAATAAGACTGGGTTATCTCTGCTTTGTGAAGATCTGATTAAATTTTTTATGTTATACTCGATTTTATTATTTGGTGCAGAAACAAACTAGGGATGCACTGATCTGCTTTGTTGGGTTCTGATCCGATATCTGAAATTTGAATATCGATCAATACTGGTATTTTCTCAAACCAAACTTTATTATGTGAACATTATTGTGATTATGGTCATTATTTCTGTCATTATTGTGTTGGGTTTATTAAGTTGTAGTTAAAAAAACAAAAAACAAAACACACACACATCACTCACTTCTTAAGAAGAAATTGACTAAATCAATCCATTTTCAGCGTTTTCTGATTTATTTAAAAAAAAAAAAAAAAAAAAAAAATCAAAAGTAAATTAAGACAATGTCTGTAGCTGCTTCATAATCTTATAAAAAATAAAAGACAGATATAATTTTGCAGTAACAACGTCCTTTTTCATTTTTAAGTTCCAAGAAAAAGGGAAGCAGGGTGTAATGCATCCTGCTTCCCAGTCTGGCGGGCAGATTCAGGACTGCAGTTTCAGCTCAGAGGACTCGTTTCTCTTCACTTTTTGCCTTGTCTGCTGGAGGTTTCCAGCTCCACCAGAAAGCTTCAGCAAGTGTCTATGGCACTATTTTCTTTCCTTTTTTTAGCTGTTTTATCCTGTAAAGTTTGGCTGTACACATATTTCAAATTGGTGTCTTGCTTTTTTATGTTTTACAACTAAAATATAGGATTAAATTTTATGTCTAAATTAGTAACATTACAAACAAGCAAAGACATCTCATTCCCCAAAATGCTGGGTCGAGAAAATTACCTTCCCACAGAGGTAAACAACACTGGTGTCTGGATCATAGAAAGGTAACAGCACTCCATTGCTGGTATCCATCTCATTGACAGTCATTGGCTCATCCATGTTTTGCTGAAAGAAAAAGAAACATGAGTAATCAGAGCTCTGTGTAATAATTCTCAGCTTGAATCAACCAATATGTCATTTGTAATAATTAATATGGCACGTCCTGATATTAATGCATCTCATTTTGAAAAGGTGTAAATATGTTCGTTCTTAATTAATTCATGGCATTGGTTAAAAAAAAAAACAACAACTTTTCAATCTGAAATCAATCAAAACTGTTAAATTCTTGAGTTGAGTTTAAAACCCAATACTTCACATGTATCGTACAGTGATGTGATATAAAGAAACAACCATTCCTGAACTTACCATGTTCCACAGAGCCACCTGCCTCTCACTCATGCGACTGAAACCCGTGGTGAGGATGTTGCCATCAGAAAGAAAAATTGCCCTCATGGGTCGAGCCCCCTCGTGTGCCTTCTCCTTCTCCTATGAGGTACATATCAGCATTTTTTGTACATTATACAACTTTTGGGTTAAGTTGAAATTGTTATTATTCCATGATTTAGCTCTATTAACAAATTCAGTTTGTATATCTGTTCTATTGTCATTTGGTCGACGCTTTTATCCACAGCCACTTACATGTGACAAGATGCATCTTAATTCACTTTAACCCAATACAATCAAATTCCTAACAATCCACATTAGTCAATGAATCACAAATGTGTTCACATCACATCGATTCATAACCGTGCCGAAGGGAAAAATCTGGGGACAACTTGGTGTCATGTTCAGATAACTTTTAGTAAAGGTTAGTTAGACAAAGAATTTGAGGTGATGTGATTTTCTACTGCAATCCAATCTCATTAACATTCCCCAATCAGTAAATACACAGGCATAAAAAGACAGAAAAAAGTAAAGGATTCTGTGCTCACAGCAATAATTGTCTCCTTGCGGGGATCAATAACTCGGATGGACTTGTCCTTGCAGGAGGTGCAGATGAGGCTGCCGTTGCGGTTCCAGCAGACGTTGTAAATTACATCGGGATGCATGTCCTCTAGGGAGATCATGGATTCACCTGTGCCAACATTCCAGATGATTATCTGGTTGTCACAACCTGAAGACAGATGGAGGGAAAGTTAAGCTAGCTGGCTGGCAGCACATCAAAATGACAAATAAGATTTAGTACGATACTTGAACCTCAAATTTTGAAGAACCAGTCTAGAAATAGATTTAGTAGATTTAAGGACAAAGCCAGAAGGTGTACCTGCACTAAGGAGGACATTGCGTGCTGTTGGATGCCATGTGATGATGCCAACACGCTTCGAGTGACCCTCCAGAACCACCACTGGCTCAGACATGGAGGTGATTAGTCCATTTTCAGGAATTTGCCATACCTGTGGAAGACAATACATCTGAAACTCTGGGCACACAGTTAAAAGTTGCTTTGTGATTGAAATCCTTATATGATTGCAAGACTTTCATTGTGTGCATCGGATAAGCCAATTATAGTAGTTTACTACCTTGCTGTAAACATGTCAGTGATAGTTACTGCAAGGAACCTGAGGGAGGCAGCAGTGACTAAGACTTTTGTACATAGTTTTGTATTGAAGAATTAGTCATAATCAAGAAACTAAAGCAATTTGTTACCACAGCAATATGTACAATACCTGTTAATGAATCATTTTAGTAAGAATCTACTACACTGTCAAGTCATATCTACTAAATTTAAGCAAAAGACACCAAAGTGACTAGTTCACATAACCAAACAACTAATGGTGGCATTTGTTCCACTTAGCCCTGTCAGGTTTAATATAAAATATTGTATACTAGCTATTCTTGGCCATTTTTTACAGTCTTTAAAAAGTCTATATCTACATTCTACTCTTGATGGCAAAACATTACTACATACTCACATCACACTTACTGTCTAGGTGTAAGTGTTCAGTAAAATCCACTGAATAGTTAAAAACATTTACACCAAACTTAGCTTTGTGGTTAAAACTTTCCCAATTCTACACATGCTACATGGTTTTGACATTAAATACCCCCCCTACTCAATTTGACAGATATTCAATTCTCTTCATCTTCCTCTGTAGCATTTTTCCATATTTACCAAGCCATGTTAATATTTGGTTGTCAGTAATTTAATATTTTTAAAACAACACTAAGAGCAGATGGTGTGCAGTCACCTGGGCTGTGGCTCAGTGTTACTTATCAAGTATTTTTGATGAAAATCCACTTTTTGACCTGTCAAAAGCTGGTACATCTATATCATGGTATATATTTCCATTAGTGTGTCGTGTGCACCAGTTAGTGTGCAATCCTCCCTCATTTAAACTAAACATTACGAAGAAAATCAACAAAACATGAAAGGGTTTCTCTCTTCTCGTTGCTTACACTTCCATAACCATGAAATAAATACAGCACTGACAAGGAAGTTTAAACAGGAAGTTTTGACAGTCAGGTAAAGCAGTGGTAAAAACTAATCTGACCATTTCACAGCCCAAATATGGACATGTGGAGAAAAGTGGAACTACAGTCACAAAAGGGGGAAAAAAAAGTCAGTGACCTCAGCTCAATAAACAACTAAATCATTCTCCAGCTCTGATTCCTACTACACATGTTTGAGCCTAATCTTATCCAGAGGGTAAGGCCTGCAACCATCCCTGGGTTACAACAGCCCCGCCTCTTGCAATAAGAACATGTAGTTTCTTGTCACTTGATTAGCTAAAGAATGTAAGCTGCCTGTTTTCCTTCAATCAAAAGGTCTGAGTTCACATGCAAGGTGTGAAGCAAACCTTACCATCACTGTGCAATCCTCAGAGCCGCTGGCAACGACCTGGTCATTGTGAGGGCACCAGTCAATGTCTAACACAGGGCCAGTATGACCACATACTGTGGGGTAGGATTTGTCAATGCGTCCCGTCTGTAAAGAGAAAGATAAAAACAACACAATAATAAGATTAGTCTTATCCTGGTCTGTATTTTGAAACAGGACAATTACAGCATAATCCTTAATTCCATCAACAAAAAGAAGCTCACGCACACAAACAAAGATTCTTCCTACAAAAAAAAAAAAAAAATGTTCGGTGAGTGATGCTGGTAATACTGTGTTGAATTTGTGGATTGAGAGTTGACTACAGTCCATTTAAAAAAAATTTAGGTAAATGTCAAGTTGATGTTGCCAAAAAAAAAAAAAAAAAAAAAAAAAAAAAAAAATGGTTTGGCCATTGAATCATCAATTTTGCAACAGACTAACAAAGTTTAATGTGTCATACAGGAAGACAACAAGGCAGAAGAAGAAATGTGTAGAACCAATTTTGCTAACATTATAAAGATGGCAGAGGAACACGGTACAGCAAGTTAAAAACAAAGTATTAGCAATTTCAGAATTAGACAACTGAGCTGAATACACGGTTGTATTAACATGCAGGTGATGTGTACAATCTACTTTGTAAATATTAAAAAGTTCTGTCACACAAACAAAATGGGGGAACTGCTCTAGCTGGATTCAACCTGACCAAACATTTGTCTCTTCAATTAACAAAGCAAGCCCGATTAATCAGTTGTTAATTAGGAGACACTTTTTGGTCCAAATCCAACACTAGCTTCACACCAACTGCACAATGTAGGCATTGCTTGTGTATTGCTGAACTGTTGCGTCATAGTTGCAGCTTTATTGTTCTTTAATGTCTGCATTATCAGTGTGAATTGTTGAAAATATGAGGTCAACATGACAACCAACAAATTTTATCCATTTTTATTGGTGTAAAACAAATTAGAAAGTTGTCCGTCACTTCCTCCAAAATAAAGTTTGAATCAGAAATATAGACACAACTATTTTAATAGAATTAAATATGGAAAACAGAAAACTATCACAGTGATTACTTTTACCTGTATGCAAAATTAAGTTTTACTGTTTCTTCAATATTTTTTAATGTACAACTTGATGATGAAAACATGAAAGGAAATCTAAAAATAGTCATAGTCTAGCAAAAAATACTCCAACTAAATTTGAGACTTAGCATAGTAAAAGATATGGCAAATTAAAAGTAATGAACATGGAAAATTAACCTAAATGCCAAAATCCAGAGAATCACCAATCATAGTTTATCCCACCATCGCTAGGCCAAAACACGTGTTTATCGGTGCTTTACAGAAGTAAATCGAGATTAGATTTAGCTTCTACTAGACCACCCATAGTAATTAAGGGATGTTATTAGTAGTGACATCATTATGTAGCACATACATGCCAACTGATGCTTAGTTTTCCATTTAAAGTAGAAACCCTATAACCTTACTAAAGTCAAGTTCAATGGCCTAAAGAGGTCATAAACTAAAAAAACTACAAATGAATATCTGATGTGCTCACACATAAACAGATGACCTTTGGTTATGCTGAGCTTCCAATGACAAAAAAAACAAAAAAGGAAAATAAAACCTTTAAACCATGTGAGCCTCAAGACAACTTATTCCTTCTACATGGTGAGGTGACTTAGCAAACCTGCACTGTAATGTCTTGTGCTTCAGACACACCCTAGTCTATTGACGCAAAGTGCCAGCATAGGGCCAGAGAGATGATGTCACCTAGCGTGGAGCCCTGCTGCAGCAGTCCTATTTAAAGCTTGATCATTTCTCTGATACAAGAAACCGTCAAACATTACATACAGCAATTCTGCCATTATCCTAGAAACAGCAACAGGAAATACTTGAGAAGGCTTAGTACGTTGCAAACTGAATTCATTAATGAGCAAGTGGTACAATCAAAACTAAGGAGAACATAGTTGTACACTTCCCTATTTGAACATCAGATATTACTCAAATCGAGGCTTATCAAAGTAAAAAAAGAACTGCACAATGACCCAATTGGAGTACTGTTTTTATGAGAAATCTGAAGGAAGCTTCTTCATAGTTCAACACTGCCTTGTAGATGGATTCCACTAACATTTCAGGTTGTAGATGAACAGATGTCAGATAAAGAGTATGTTTGGACTGCAAAAGTCAGGATAGTAAGTCCGCCTAAAAGTTCAGTCTTGGTTAGGTGAGTGGATATTAAATCTCAAGGTATTTTTTAACAGTAATAAAATAACTTTATACTTAAAGAAGCATCTGCTGCATCTGTCACTGCATTACTAATGGATGTAAATGTTCTCAATGATTTGTATATGGATAAAGGAGACTTGTTTTAACGTTATCTGACACCGTCAACACGACTGTTTGAAAAGATAAACTACTTTGTTTAGGGGGAGATTTTTCTTGTTAAAAAAAAAAAAAAGAAATAATCCCAAAAGAGCACAATTTTTTACTGTCTCTAAACAATAAAATGAAAATCAAATGGTTTGACGCACATTTCCCTCTCCCTATGCATGCATGGTGCACACCTTTATTAGTACATTTACAACGAACTGTTATCAGACCAACTCTAGCTTGGATGGACAAATACACATTTCAACACAGATTCCTGTCAAAACAATCCAGGTGCATGCCAAGGTAAAACTACAGCTTTTGCATCAAATCCATTTTATTTTGCACAATGCTCTAACAAGGACACTGTTGTCAGGGACAAACACACACAAAAAAAAGCATTAGTGGAATTCATTGATTTCAGGACACCATGGGACACAATAGGAAAACTATATGTATAAAGTTTAAATTCTCCAGATATCCACCCATAATTAAGTAGTGTTCATACAAATGACTTAAATCAAGCTTCAATATACCCCATACATGCTTTTACAGTATATTTGTGAAATGTGACTACTTAAAAAAAATTGTATTTATCAAGTGATAAACTGATGGTGGCTTTAATCTTAGTGAAACAATCCATTGCAGGACATTAGTGGCTGCTTATCGCTTAGGCATTCCTGCTGTTAAGACTGTTACCCAAGTCTAAAAACACAGCCTAGCAGAGGATACTCTAAGTCTGCTCTAACTGCACAAACCAGGTCACATGGTCCATGTCATCCAAGTCTAACCTAATTCATAGGCATGCCAAGTGTATATAGTGGAGTAATGGCTGTACACACAAATATGCAAACACATACACAATTAAAAGTAATAAACATATCAGGATTGTCACAGCTCAGTCATCTGATGGACAACAACTCGGTTTTACACATATTCTCACTCTACTTACTGACCCAAATCCAGACTGTGTGAGAATGAACTCATAAAATGGACAAGTTATCAGTTGGGGAGGGGTAAAAAGGAATAAAAAAAAAATCTAAGAGGAGATCTTCAAATCTTGTCACTGACAAAACTGACCACATCATAAAACATACCCTCTACACAGTGTGGAAAATTCTGACTTTATGTCACTTTTAACAGGAACTTATAAAACTTCATTCAGTATCGGATAACACGATGCTTAGGACCAAATTACATATTCAAATTACAAGGCAGAAACGGTCTCTACCCGGATCCATTTCATCGCGTAAAAATGCGTCATTCTATTCCAATTAAAAGTACTCCTGACAGGATTTCCTGCAGGGAGCAGGAACAGGATATAAAGCAGGAAGGAAACAGAGTGATGATCAGGTATTTTAACAGAACCCACATAAACAAGTTAGGCAAACTGATTATTGATAAGCAGTTCAAAACTATTTTGTTAAGAGTAATGACTGCATCCTTAAATGATTCTTGATATATACTGCTTATTAAAAAAAATGTCTATCGTTAGGATTTATTTTTGCCTTTACTGCAATTAGTATATAGAGCATATTCAGAGTATTTCAATTTCATAAGGATCCAATTCTTGTCATCCCTCGTAACATTGCTAGGCCACAAACACAGTATCCTAAAACGTTCATTGCGATTAAATCCTGGTCTAATGAAGCTGAAGATGATCGCAGAGGGTGCTTTGAGGCCACAGACTGGAATGACCTGTGAACCAAATAGAAATGACATCAAAGCCGTGGCTGAGTGTGTGACAGATTATATCTGTGTGGACAGCATCATCCCAACAAGAACGGTTAGGTGCTTCCCCAATAACACATCTTGGCTCATGAGTGACCTAAAAAAGTGAATAATTATCAAAGAGAAAGCTTTCGGGGATAGAGGGTGAGTTATTGAAGACAATACAAAAACAACTTCTAAGTTTAAGAAGCACAAAAGTCAGCTGCAGCAGTACAACCAGAGAGAAGTGTGGTCAGGAATGGAAAAAAATCATTAGCTTCAAGTTTAAAGGGGATCAGACTAGGGATGCCAGTATCTCAGTAATAATAATCTCAGTAATAAATGCTATGATTAATGAACTAAAAAGTTCCCTCGATATAAATTTCTATAAAAGATGATGCCTGAATCCTTACAGCAGATTAGCAGGACAGCACATAGGCACCATCACATGGTGCTGCTTTTGTATTGTTTTTTTTTGTTTTTTTTATAAATACTAAAGCATACGACAACAGCATCCACGAGCATCAGGATTAATCATACAAAGAAAATTACATCACAATCAAAGTTTTCCCCATAATAAATTAGAATGTCTTTTTTTTTTTTTTTGCAGAATAATTGTCCTGTTGTTTTTATGTAACGCTGAACATAAGCCCAGAATGCTTTTGAAAGTAAACATTAAAACAAATTTTAAAAAACACTTATTTATAATTAATAATTTCTTCTTAATTTTCACAGAATTTACATAAGCCAGTGTCATTATTAAACCTTGTCAGTACGATGAGGTTCGCAGAAAAGCTGGAACCCATCCCAGCAATCATTGGGTGAGAGGTGGGGTACAATCTGGACAGGCCACTAGTCCATCGCAGGGAACAACACAGAGAGAAAAACAGCTAATCATGCTCACACTCATTCCAAGGGAAAATTGAGACCAATTAACCCAATAGGCTTGTCATGTCTTTGGACAGTGAGAGGAAGCCAGAGTAACCACTACGTCACTGTGCAGCCATTTCTCAAGTACTTTTAATACAATTCAGCCTGCACACTTGCCCTGTCAGTTGCCAGCAGCCTCTCCTACCAGCACGAACCATTCATTCACATACCAGCGATGGCGACACTGGAGGCAAGGAGGTTTAAGTGCCCAGAGAAACAATGACAAATTTAGGAGGGGAGCAGGATTCAAACCACCGATCTTTAGGTCAGTAGACGACCTGATCTACCTCCTAAGAAACCGCTGCTCACACTGTACACCTCAGACTTTCAATACAACTTTTGAGTCCTCACATCTAATGACTCAATAGTTGTGGGGTGCATCAGGGATGGACAATAAGATGAGAGTAGAACTGATCAGTCAGTTTGTGAGATGGTGCTGAAACAATAAAACAAGCAACACAAAAGAGGATTGCTGATTTTAGGAGAAACAGGAACAAACAAAACACCTTTTACATCTTGGGGGAAAAAGGAGGAAGGCAGTGGAGGAATTCAAGTACCTTGGAGTGCAACTAAACAATGGACTGGACTGAAATGCAACAACATCAGCATCAAAATGTTGCATATCTTCTGTCTGCTGTGGAAAGTGCAATCAGCTTTGTAGCCATCTGCTGAGGCAGTAGTAACAGTCAGAGACTCAAAAGAGACTGAACAAACAGATCAAGAAAGCTGGTTCTGTGCCGAACATAAGTCTGGAGCCACTAGAGCTGATTGTTGAGGAACAAATGCTCGAAGTGCTGAAAATAATGGACGATTCTTTACACCCTCTATGCGATATAGTACAGTAAGAGTGTTCAGTGTAAGGCTATGTCAAGTTCAATGCACAGAAAGGTACCGGAGATCATTCCTGCCAGCAGTCATTATCCTCCAGAACAAAGGAGGATGATGGCTGCTGGCAGGAGGATCAGGGCGGTTTATATCTAATTGTTCAATTAAAAAAGGAAAAAAAAAAACATCAGAAAACATCAATTTCCCCCTGGCATTATTAAAGTACTTTTTTATTTTATTCATCCTTTTTCCAGGCCTGGCTGACTGAGCACCCCAAAATTTAAACCACCTATTAATAGGACCATTATTCAAATCATTCATTTAAATGGTTTTCCAAAATTAGTTTTTTAGCAACCAGCAGAAACAGCATCAAATCTGACCTACCCACAACAGTTAAAAACCGACTGAGCACCTGTTTTGTTACACATTACACAAATGCTTTTTTTTACGCTCTGGTCACTCACACGATTACAGAGTTTTGGTTGAACAAAACCGCTCAGATTTCACAACAGCTTTTAGAATGTAATTTTCATGTAAAGCAGATGAGTCCTTGTCGTGTAAAATAGAATTGGACTCTTCAGGCAATGGCAACATTGTTCTTTTCGCATTGCAATTGCGCACTCAGACCCTGTTGAATCCAAGAAAACCACAACAATGGTGTTTGTGCAGCTGCATGTTTTTAATTCATTTGGCCTGGTGGAGCAAAACCTGTTTCTTGTATGACATTTAAAAAATGTCAGCAAAGACGCCAAGGTCACAAGCGCCAGTTCTGGTTAGTGGGTTGTGTTTTGTTTATGACTATGCAAAGCACAGCTTGGTTTGTCGTTAAAGTTGTACTGCCCCCTAGATGCCTGACATGTGCAAGACATCATTTCTGGTTGGTTGGTTGGTTCATTGTGTTCTCCTTTGGAATGACAACAATGTCTCTGCAAAGTGGAGTAAATGCTTTCCCCCCCCCATTTTTCAAATACATGGGAGGGTTGTGTTGTAATAAGGGTGCAAATGAAGCACACACCCCAATTTAGGGACATACTGATGCTCATAACTGCTATTCGAGATGGAGCAGAGGACACCTACAGTTCAACCAGTCAGACACCCTTCACATTCCACACCTTGGCCCAAAGTAGCTACAGTATGGGTATGCCTAATGAGCACAAGGAGGCCTCTAGGGTGTCAAATGAAGCACTCTGAGGTTTTAATCAACTTAGTATTGAAATTACACAACTAGCAATTTCAGGGTTTGAAGTTGATCTTTCCTCAAACATGCAAAGAAATGTTATAAGATTATACACAGACAAGCTAATAAAAAAAAGTAGCAATAACTGACATTATCAGAGCTCCATCTGCAAATCACAAAATCTCTTCTCTTAAAAGGGACAAATAAACTGATACATCTGACAGTAATTAATTATAATGAGGTCAACAGTCTAGGTCACAAACTAGAGAAGCTTACTAACATTAGCTTGGATCCAACTCTTGCTGAGCACACTGGAAGCTAGTGGCTTTTTGCAGCTACTCAACTAAAAATTAAAAGAATGCTGACAAAAATGTGTTCACTTTTATCAGAAACCAGTCAGTTTTTCATTCCCTTCTCTAGACAAAGATGCCGATGATACCTGAACCAGTTTTACACATGCTGGACAAAATATTTTTTTAAACAAATACTTGTGCGCAATGTGCTCACTTCCTACTTGTCTACTTTAACTGGAAAAGAATTGTATGGTTTATTATTGACATGAACACACAAAATTTACAGTCATTCTAGACTTTAAAAAAAAGTAGTTGGATAAGAAAAAAAGGAATGAGGAAAAACCTAACGCATGCAAAAGAGAAGCTAATATGATTCCAGTTGCAATTCCATCACCTAACTGCATTTGTAAGACAACCACAATTATATTTCATAATAACTTTTGTTTACCTCAGAAACAGCTGAGTGAAAAAACTAAATTCTATATTACACAGATGTCACCTAATGGACTTCATTTTTAAAAAAAAAAAAAAAAAAAGGTGCCAGATTTTAAAAACACTGGTAGATAAAGCCAAATGAAAAGTGTTCATTATTTTGGACATTGATAGAATTTAACAGATTTGCAGCAGAGAGGTGATCATCGGTCATTAATACCACTAATCTGTAAAGTCATCTTTAAATCTACTATCCCACCCAATTTATTAAACGTGAAATAAAAGCTGCTGCTGGTCAGTCCCACTGTGCAACTGGCCAAGAGGGACTCATAGCTGTCAATGCTTTTTAATCAATTAATAAACATGTATTTAACAGCAACTGATGTCATGTTTGACAGTGTTACACGGTATTTACACCGTATTTAGTATAAGAAATATAGCTAGTCAAGACAGTCTAAAAACTAACATTTAAGATAAATGTTGGAAAAATTTAACAAGCAGGATGAATCTATAAACTGTTAAACAGCCAACTTATACACAGATTTTTGGATAAAAATCAAGGATTTCAAAGAAATGTACCTTTACTTCATCTCCACAAACATTTATTTCTAAGCTTCAAAAGGAAACCAGGTAAAATACTTATGTCTGTTTAATCGGTCTATTTAAAAAAAAAAAAAAAAAAAATTCTTCACAAGTTGTAAATGGATTATTACACTTGTTGTGGGCCTCCATGTTGATGTAAAATAAGTGAGACTCCAGACCTGAAAGGTAAAAGTATGTGTGTCAGATTAGGTCTTAATGGACTACTGAAAGGCTTAGTGAGTGTTCACCTTAAAATAATCTCCTAAGAAACCAGCCTAAAGGTATACAAATTAAAACAAAAAAACAGGTGATCTCCAGAAAGAACAAATGTACCAGCCTGAGCAAAAACTCAGCGGCCAAACAGTCTAATATGTTCTACCCAACATGTCTACAGCTCACAGCATTCCTTTGAGAGGAATGTCTGAGGCCTAGAAAACAACGAGTTGCATAGCAACACATACAACTGCAAGACAGAGTGAATCACAAGGCAATGGATACAAAGTGCAACGCTGAAACACAAAAAAATAAATGTATGAGCCGCATTCCCTCAAGGCAAGAGGACATTTTCATTCACACAAGAGGCCAGCACACTTCCTTTCACTGCAACTCAACATGTGATTCACACATGCTCACTATTGAAGGGTCTTCCATGCATACTGTGCAGGGGTGATCTGAGCTCCATGGAAATTTCCACTTTTACAAGATTCTGCATCTGCACAGTTGACGCAAACAGCTGAGGCAGTACCAGCACAATGCCGTCATACCCGGAACTCTTTAAGATTTATGGCCTCTCCACGATAAGGCAGAAACAATACTGTGTAAAACCCAGCAGACTGTGAACCGTAACAACATATCTAAAGAGCTTAAGCGGACATACCATAACAGATATGCATAAAAGATATATTGTAGTATGGCTCATTCCTGGCCCATGACTAGCACAACAATCTCATAAGATATGAAATTGTAGTACATTAGCAAGTATATGAGTCAAAGATCTTGAAAGCGGTTGCTCTGTAAGTGGGCGTTCGCACCAAGATAGTGTGGGGTATTTGATTTCTGGGAAAATTTTACATGCTCCTTTGACTTGGTTTGTGTTGAAACTGCACAGAACCGAAACAGACCAAACCGCCTCAACATCTAGGCCTGTCACGGTAACAAAATTTGCCATGCGATTAATTGTCTCAAAAAATATTGCGATAGATGATAATATTGCATTAAGTGATTATTGTTGTTAATGCCATAATAATACAAGTAAACCCTTTCAAAGATCAACATACTATAATTTCTTAAGAACATTTAGCTTGATGTGCAGACTAGTTTATGCTCATCCAGTCCCCAGTCTGCAAAAACTGATCAGAATTTCTTGTGGGGTTTTTGCAATGTGGTTATCTGGAACATATGGTCTCTAAAACACCATGGATCACAGTTTCATAGTCTATGGTCAGGCTGATATAAAGGGACATGTTTGGACTTGACCAGAGATGGAAAGGTAAAACTGAATGTCTTTGATTGCCTTTATGTCATATTTCATGTCATTGTAAAGTTGTTGAAATGCCGTGTGTAACATGTAGGTTCATCCAGGCAATTTACACTGGCTGTGAAATGTTTGCAACATTTTTCAAAATGTCACCTTTTTAACAACAATAAAGGGCAGTGTGGCTTTACCAACCACACTGAGTGCACACCATGTTTAACTGTCCTGGTTGTATTTATCTGTCGGTTAAACACCGCAGTTATTGTAGACTGTTGGGAAGATGGAGCTAGCCTGGTTGTTTAGGTCTTTTTTTCCCAAGTTGGGAAAACTGCAGTTGATGATTGTGTTTTAAGTGCAGAAAGAAGCATGTTGTATTGCTGTTTTTAGTTGATATTGTCATAAAACAAATGCGGCACTCACTCACCCAAAGTGAAAGAGTGAGAGGGTAAGAGTAAACTCATAAAGTGCATTTTTTCTTATCGTGCTATTAATTGACTTATTGTGACAGGCGTAACGTCACATAATCAGCTTCCTACCTATAGGGCGATACTTCTGCAAAAAATACAATTTTGTAGGTAAGAATGACATATTGTATGATGTGATATATGGTATGTGCAAGCACATATTTATCTATTGCAGAAGGGTCACAGGATTATTTTCTCCCGTTTCTTATTTTTGTGGATATGATGAGTGATTTGTGATTTACTGATCAGGCCAGTGTGCCCAGGGCGCGCGCACACGCACGCACGCACGCACGCAAACACACACACACACACTGGCCAAAACCTAACAGACCTCAACAGTTCCAGACATTACTGTAATTTAAACTTTTTGAATGTTTTCGCCCACACTCTTCATTTATAAACATCATTACCTGACAGTTAGCCACACTGTTCAGTCTAGCTTGAAGCTAGATGTCTCATGAGGACCAAACTTCTCGTGTATTCTTAAGGATGGGGAGAGGGCTTATGCAGCGTCACCTGCAGCTAACAGAAGAGTAAACAATATGTACTTTTACCATTACTCACCAAAGGTTTTCACTAACACCAGAAAAGGTTGCTAAATTTTTGTTAGTCGTCTTCTTTAAATATGTTTTGCTATAGTGATCTGAAAAATGGCTAATTATGGCACCAAAGTTTTTAGCAGAAGTCTGCTGTGTGTATCAGTGTAACTGGAGTACCAAGAACTTGTGCACTGACTAATGTTCCATGATTAAATGCATTAATTTTTAATAACACATTAATTTTTCTCTCATCAACTGGCATCAGTCTGTGATTGAGTGAAATTTATTACAGAGCTTATTACTCATAATGCACATTCCTACCTACTTAAAAGAGGGTAAAAGAAAAACTGAAGTGAATTGATATTGTATTCTTAATCTTCATTCAGTGTCTCCATGTTTTCCTAACCACAGGCAATCATGCATCGTAAACCTGAATGTGCACGAAGGGCTAAAAATACCACAGATTCCACCTTTAAAAAATATAATAGAAAAAAATGTTTTTTGCTTCCTATAAACCCCAGATTATATTATAATATTTAGAAATAAGGCCATGCAAAAGAGCGCATCAAAATACATTTGTAGAGTGGTCCTTGAAAACAGTAAGAGACTGCGTGATAGAAAATGTCTGAATTGAACCTGATTCTCTCATCCTGGCCCTTCATATTTCAGCCTATCCCAGAATTCACATGTGCACTGACACTGCATCAGGCAGCCAATGGCAGGGCAGGGAGGAAATGGTCTTGGAAGCCTGTCAGGCAGGGAGCAGTGAATGACCATATATGGTCAAATCTGCAGTCAGCAGGAATGAGAGGCAGACAGGGAAAAGGCAAAGGCAACGGAGCACTATAGAAGTCTTTAAACACAACTGACCAACGTAAGGGGGAAACCTGGATGTCACACACACCCAGCGTATTACTGTATGAAAATCCAGAATGCAGCTCAATTAGGTGCAACGCTGCCACATAAAGCATAAATATTGTGTCACTGTGTACACACCCAGGGATTATTTTAAGACTGAACACAAGATGAATGAAACATTGAGGGATTGACTCCACATTTGTTTATCCTTTTTGTAAAGAGGCAGCACTGATTATACAAGCTGCTTGGTGAATAAAGAAGTACTGGCTGAAACAGAAGAATTTTTAACACTACTTAGAATTGTGCTATAAAAGGCTATGAATTGAAGTGATATTTCTAGATAAATATAAATCAAAGTATTTGCAAAAGTGTACTGATATTTTCCCCTTTCTTATGCAGAGCAGGCAGAGAAGAATCATCAGGAATTGTTGCTAGCCATGTCACTCCCTCAACTTCCTTCATATGGAAATCAAGGAATAAATTAGCTCCCATCCAGCTAAGAATGAGAAAGGGGAGATTGAAAGCATGAGGGAAGGGGATGACATGTGTTTAGCTGGACATCTGATCCCTTATATTCATTTCTTCTCGAGAAAACAACAATACACAGGGCTGTGCTGAGTCAGGTCATCCTGCCACAGTAAACCACATCCCAGTGAGTCATGCAAAGAGCTATCTCCATCATTTGACTCCTCAAAATTAAGCTCAGACTTCTGAACTGGTTCAAGATCCACAAAAATCTTTTATTTTTAGTAGATCTGAAGTAAGTGGCTGTCCACACTTTAGTAGAAGTGTGGACAGTTGAGAAAGCAAGATGATGGCGTAACTTTTTTCCTTTTTGTAAACACATAATTTAACCAATTATCATTGCACCACTACAGCGAAGATTGTGCATAATTATATATGGATCGACAGTGAAGCAGGAAGGAACAATCCAACCCCCCCCTACCCCCACCCCGGACCAAAGTGCAGTAATAACAAAGGGCTGGACTGGGAATATGTGTAGGACAAAGGCCCTGAGCAGCTGGCTGACTTGCAGCAACACAGCATATGCAGATGGGTCAGCCAGACAGATGCACTCACACATTGAGCAGAAAGGAGTGCAGACATATATGAACTGTGCAACAAAAATAAAATAAAATAAAGAAGTATTATTCCTCAGGCACAGAGTAATCCAGCTGAGATGCCAAAGTGTCAAAAGAAAACACTAAAGTCAGTCATGCCACCTACAGAAAAACAAACAAATGTTACATTCATTAAATATCAATTTAAGAGGCATTGTTTTGTACTTAATTTGAAAGCACCTCATATGTACAGAGCAACCCTGTAATACTGCTCTGCTGTCAAGTTGTACGACTAGCAAGAACAGACTTGTCCCACTTTTGAGACCTGCATTGCCCGCCAAACCTATACTGAGATTTCCAGATGAACTTGCTTTGTCCCAAAAGAAAAAGTTAAAAGATATGATCAAATATCTAACTTATAACAGGGGTAGCCTAACAACATCTATACTTGAAGCTTTTTTCTCCAAACACAACTGACATTCTCTAAGCTGAAAAACTGGTTCGGTATAGTGAAGCTACTCGGTTACAAAATACACATAATACAAGAAGACGTTGATAAGACTGCCCCTTTAGCTCCAGTCTCTCACTGTATGGACTGTTGAAATGAGGAAGACTATGGCTGAAAGATTGGTCTGTCGAGCCTGCCAACATATAAGGGCCCATCTAAAATCAAGCTATGCACAAAAACACGCTCCCAAAGCACTTTAATTCAGCAGTGAAAGTTGAATTTGTTCAGTCGATACACAGGGACATGGCACAGAGGAAACGGCAGGAGCAGTGTGAAATCATCTGAGCTTTTAACCCACCTCCAGTACAAGCTCTGTATTGAATGAAGTGTTGAGAAGTGTTAAGCTGTGTGATGACAGGCCAAAGGATCTGCTGCCCGATGCCAGAGCGTTCTCGTATGACATGGCAGTGCAGTACATTAATTACAGTCTCAGAGAAGAGCTGCTAACAGCATTGCAGTGCCTATGTCACTCACTGTCAGGACCTGCTATTTGGCCATCTTTTGGAAATGGTAAAGGGATACAAGCAGCAAACTACCAACCATGGCATCCAAAGGCTCTCTGTGGCGTGCAAAAGCATTTCTACTATTCAGTCCGTCATTAGCTGCACCTTAATTTACCCCATTATAAAAGTTTAGTTAAAGCAAAAAAAGGAGGCATGAAGATTTAACATTTTCTTGTTTACAGAAAAACTCTCTTCCAAAGGCAGTGTAGCCAGACCTTTGTGTAAAAGATTTAAAATATAAAGGCAAGAATCTGGAGACTGCTCAGTGTTGACTCCAGAGCTTTGGAGTAGTTTCTCTTTTACACATAAGGGTGTGTCAAATAGCCTGCTGGTAAACATTAATCCAACATGAAGAGTCAGCAGAATTGCTTGCTGAGCTACAGATTTCAATGCAAATTATTGCATTATGTTTGCTATGAAGAAGCATCTGCAGTAGCTTGTCAGAACCGAATTGAAAAGAAATTAAGATTTTAGGTTCAACTTAGCGTTTCCTTCATTGCAGGACAAATTTGAAAAAAAGTGGACAACTTAGCATACATAAGCAAATATGTTTACACACCCAGCTCGATCCAGTTTTACACTGCACAAAGTGTTTTATGCACAGTAGTATTCATTTCACAACACAACACAAACTCACCTTGTGAAGAGGGAGAACGAGGAAAGCACCACCACCGCTGGCCTCAATAATTATGGCAACAAACTTGGGGTTGACTGCACAGAAGGCGCTGTCCCACGTAACCCTTGAAACCCGGATATCATCGTAGCATTGGTCATTTTTCACCGCCTGGCCAAAGACGTGACGGAATTTGCTCTGTCGTACAACTCGTCTCATATCTGCAGCAAGTACAGAGAGAATTGTAAGCAAAATATTGACACATTTGCTAAAACAAATTGGTCATAAATTATGACCGGTAAAAACAAGGTTGCAGATACATGGCACACAGTGAAACATTTCAGACCTTAAAGTCTAATTTCAGCAAGTCCGAGAACAGAAAGTAAATAAATTTGTTTTCTGGAAATCCTACTTTTGCAGGTGTTTGATTCTCTTATTTTGCAGGTATTTTGCAACTAAACATCACTTCTTAACTACTTAAATGGTGTCCCTAGAACATCTTGGAATGTCTGTTTTCCACATACTGCACTTTAAACGTAATATATATTGGTATATGTTGTAAATGTATGACATTCTATTTTTTTTTAAGGTGGATGATTAAATTAAGGTGTACAATCATGATGACGCAGTAACATCCCATCTGGACAGCAATATTTACATGTAATGTTACATGTAATAACACATTCTAGGGAACATTGCAAAGAAAACACTCATCTCTTTAAAAGAAAAAAAAAAAAAGATGGAAAAACAAACCTACTTCATGATATCTTATACACTGTTTTCACAATATAGTTGTTTTTCTGCTCCAATATTCCATGGTGCCATGTGTTAAAAATCTGAAATACCAAGAGCGTTTTTTTCCGATGGAACAGGAACAGCAAAGGCCACTTCCAGAGGATAGGACATACCCAATCCAAACAAAAACATTCTGTGTTTGTTTCAGTGAGGTTCTTCACTTGTACAACAATCCGCTGGCAGACATGAATGATTTGGGAAAACATCCTCATTCAACCCCTTAATTCCCTGTGGTCTGCTTACAACAACAGCCAATGTCCAAAGATAATGGAAAACCTGCCAGCCTCAGATTTAAAAAAAAAAAAAAAAGGAACCAGGTCTAACATCACCTTGCATACTGACAGAGGAAAAATGTCTTAAATGTGACTGATGTTGTAAAGCTATTCAAAAATTTTTTTTTGGATACAATACGTGAAAAAACAATGTTTTCTGGCCTGAAGCACCGTGACTGAAGCACAGCACAGGATGCGGGACATGTTTTGAAGGTATTTTTCTTTTGTGTGAGTGGGTGTGTGTCAGACTGTGGCCAAAGAGATAAAATGTCTGGTTTGTTAATCCTTTTAAAAGATGAAAAAGCTGGGATGGTCAAGAACTTATAAAACAACCACCTACTGGTATTTGTGCAAGACAGGCCTCAAGTTTCCTCACCAAACTTAAACCAGTCCATGAGCCAGGTTGGTTGTTTACTAGTGCAATAAAAACAAATGTTTTTCCAGACACGATGAATGATCTTTATTTGTAATCGTGATTACAATATTGATCAAAATAATCGTGATTATTATTTTGGTCATAATTGGGCCAACCTAGTAGCTGCAAGGCTAGCAGCTAGCTTTCTGGTATCTCTGTTTACCATTTGCCACAGAGACATTTTTCTCTCTGTGTTTAAGGTGGATGCCCCATGGCTGACGCCTTGGTTTTTTTCCTTTTGATGACAATTAGTCATCTTGCAAAACCAGAAAAAAAGATAAGCTCATTACAACACAAATGAAAATAAAAGCATCAACTCAAGAAAGTGAAACTAAGCAAACACGAGATGACATGCATAAAATGACAATGGGCCAGAACATGAACCTGGGCCTGCTGCAAGAGCGTCTACAACCTCCTACGAGTATGAAATCTCAACATAGGCCATTATCAATGCATACTGAATCTTACTGAGCATTGCATGTACACATAGGAATATATTCTGAAAGTACAACACTAAAATGCTTAATGGGTTTACTAAGAGTTTTGCAGGGTTCAACAAACAGCACACAGGAACTAGGAAGGTAGCTTCATTCTACAGAAGCCTTGAACTGGCCAATATCTTGTTAGATTTCTGTGGTGTTGCAGAAATCCCAGTTATAATGAGTAAACAGTTACTCCCAAAAAACAATAGTAAATGTAACTTAAATAATTCAGTTCAATTAAATACTATTGCCCATTACTCATTTTCAGACATGTGACTGGGTTGTGATGCACGGTAAAAACCTTCAGACATATTATAAAAAAAAAAAATGAAAGGACTTTTGGAGGATAAACTTTACTTATTAAATGACCCCTTTTTGAGTTTTAAACTTCAATTATCCAGCACTTATTTTACAAAAAATAAGTGCCTGGCAGAAAAAAAAAAGAGCAGAGAGAAAAGGAGAGGCATGAACCTCACGGTTTCCTGACTCTGATGTGCAGAGACAGAAAGGCAACCTCAAACCCAGAAAAACAGGAGTGGAACAGGGCAAGCTTAACAGGTTTTAGAATCATTTCTGGATTCAACAACAATATACCCAACTCTTACCCAATATCTCTGCTTTAAAATGGACTGGTAGTCTAGTTATGTTTATCACACCCACATCAGTAGAAGACGTTGAACATGTTGAGCAAACTGAAGATCTGACTTTCTTTAAGTCTTTTCATAATTTTCATTTTCCATTTCACAAGGATCCACTGGAGTATCTGAAAGTATATTTGTGATGTTTTCAACTGACAGTTGAAATGGGATTCAGTCCTTTACTGGTGCAGATTGTATCTCTGTTGTGGTGTCTAGTTCTGGCTGTGGCTACTTTAAATTGCACTTGCAGTCTACATTCAACTGTCGCCATAAGCTTTTCTCAAATGCTGCCATTCAGAAAATAAAGAGATTTGCATTTTGAGCTAAACAGCGAGATTACCGAGTGAATGAGTCCATTTAAAACCATCATTGCACTCTGATCACTTGGACTCTGTAAAATCCAATATCTAAAAAGTTTTTAAGATGAAAATAAATTGTTCCAAAACTTAAAGGATTTCTATTAAAAAAAAATCAACTTTACTGACAATGCCGACTGCTGCCTTCCATCAAACCAGGGAAATTTTGGTTAACTCCAACATTGCAAAGAACAACAGTTCAAAATCAGTTTATTAAGTGATCAAGTTTAGCCATTATGGCAGAATGCCACCCCTTTTACATTTATTATAGTAGGAGCAGGCACCATTTGCTCCAAGATTCATCTCAGTAGATAAATACTTAGAGGGAACCACTTCTCAAGAACATGTCAAATTTCTACTGATATTTTGTAAAACAAATAAAAAAAACCCATCCCAAATAATTACCTTCTAAGGGGGAAATGTTTAACAGCTCTGCCTCAAACAGGGGACATTTAAGACTGCCTTTCTTTGCCACAATAAATCATGTTCACACTCCAAATACAGCATGAACCACCTCATTCTGTCAACAATCATTTGAACTTCAGCATCTCATTGATGGGACACATGCATAGTGTTATTAAACTGCTAATATTTTCTATTCCCTCAACCTGATGAAAATACAGCAGGTGATACTTGTGCTGAGTGGAAACTCTGGAAAACAATTAGACATGTTGACCTACTTGACTTTACACAAGATGATAGCTGCTGCCATAATATACAATATATCAAGGTCTAAACATATATTCTATTTTGACTGTGAAAGCTGAAAGGGATGGGTCATTGTAAGCAGTGGGCAATGCCCATACACACAAAAAGACTTGACTTTTGTCAATGACACTTCTTAGGCTTTCAATTTTCCTTTTTGTTGGAGTGCAAAATTGTCACTGATGCAACTGCTGAGTGACATATGATGTAACAATAAATTTTAGCCACAAACCAGGATGATATGATGAGAAATACAAAAGGTCAGCAGACTGTGTATAGAATTTTGTAAAACTAAAAAGAAAAAATCTGCAACAATTCATCAATGACCCATTTTACAATACAAGAATATACAAATATGACCCAAAATTTGTGGATTTGAAATAACATAAAATGCCAATGTTTATTAACCTGGTCTCATTTGTGACATTCACCACAACCTCATGGCTGTCTTATCTGGACCCCTTTACCTTGAAAAGGGACTATTTGAGACTTCATGAAGCATCCAAGTTCCACAAAACAAAAAAATCAGGCCAATGAAAGTACTTCATCTTATATTTCACACTTCTTCTGAATGCTGGTTCTTCATTTCACTTTGCTGCTTTCCTGTTAATGTCCTGTTGGTAGCTGGATCACACTGATAAAGCTACCAATGCCTGCTGACATCTGGCTTTGAAGTGCAGAGTAATTAATCGTATGTCAAATGACTGCATTAGTCCTTGCTGTAAACAGCATGAGTTCTGAGTAAACGCATGCTTATTTTCAGTAATGATGCAGTTGTCTAAGAGCAAGATTGAAAACACATCACATGTTTATTAACACAAATAAACTTCAATGCTCTGAGACTGACAATAATTTGAGAGAAAAAAACACCAACAAACATAAAGATTATGTTAAGACCTAAGAGCAGTGATGATAAGTGTGCCAGTGCTGACAATTTAAAAGGGTTTAGTCTGCCTGTTGCTAAACATGCACATTGCGCGCACGCACGCACGCACACGCACGCACGCACGCACGCACGCACGCACACACACACAAAAGTGAGCTCACATACATATTGAGGGTTCTGTAATTAATTTAATTTCTGTGACTTTTTTTTACCAATTGTCACAGAATTGTTTCCCACATTTTGCAACCCATGCCACCTCTCTTCCCCCGCAACACATTCCTACGACATCACCTCAGCACTCTCCACAGTTGCTGCCCATTGGCTTTTGTCACAAAGACCAGTTGAGACGCCACCTCAGTCCCCTTCCTGTAATCAACACCACAGACTACTGCTGAAATCAAATATCAGCAATATTTTGCAACAATGAGTTAAGATGCTGTCTTCACCTATATCCAGCCCCATGACCATGCAATATGCAATCTGATCTTTAGATACTACTATGGACATTTGACACCAGTTTTTCAACGAATGTTGATGTATTTTTTCAGAGAAACTTGAGGGATGTGTAAAAGAAGAGGTGCACTGACATTCTAGGTAGTCATTTAATGATTGAATCCTAGCACCCTGAATCATAATCGAATCATGAAGTACATCAGATGGTACATCCCTACTGAACATGATTTAAGCTGTACTTCAGTTTCTGTAATGAGCCTTAAGACTAAATCTTAAAATGCTTATCTACTTAAGTCCTGACTTAATAGGGATCGCTTTAAAATAATACAAATTAATCACAACAGGAAAAGCTCTAATTTTTATAAGTATATGTATCAAGTTACAGTTGTATCAAAAGCTGTGTAAATAGGTTTCTGCCCAGGTCCTTTATACTAGTGTTCCTAAATGCCAATCCATCTGATAGTAGTCTAAAAGAAGAGGGGAAACAGTGCAAAGCAGTTGCCTCCTCTTCCTGATCAGCTACTTCCCCTCCCCGAGGAGTAATGCATAAAAACACAGCTCCACTTCAGCAGATGTCTGGAGATTGTGGCAGAAAATCCAAAGCGTAATTCTGTGTTGTCCGACTGGGAACCTAACACTACATAGCATTTCCAAAACAAAATCCACTCAATTTTTAAGTTGTGAATTTGCATTCTTACTGAATGGGAGAAAGATGAGTCTTAAATAACATCTCAGACCAACAAGGCTGGGAACAATCTCAGGACATGTTGAAACAATGAAAACTTTCGGGGGGGGAAGCAGGCCAAACTGAACAAATTCTAAAATTCTTTTCACAGGATGTAAAATACCGTAGAAGAAAATTACAAACAAAAAAAATTCACCACAGTCCATTATCTGCAGCACTTGACTGAAAATAACACCCTCTCTCAACTTAGCTTAGTTTCCTTGTGCTTCCTGACCCATTTCCTTAGTCCACCAAGTCAAATGCAGACAGGCTGCACACTTGTGAAGACATTTTACTGCAGCACAAGCACAGGATGATGCATCTGGAATGGTTAAAAAGAAAAATCCAAACACAGCTGTACTACTGTTGACCCAGGGTACTCCGTCAGCCTTCACCTGCTCAGCAACCCCCAGAAAGAGTTGCTGAGGAAAACTTCTTCAGCCAATTACTTGTGTGGCTGAGTAACCTACTTCACCACAGGGGTCAAATATGCAAGAAATGTTGCCCTCTTAGCACACTAACCACAGTCATTACAAATCAAATTACCCCATTGTCATGAGCAAGCAAATGTATCCATGGTGGCATTCACACAAAATGACTATTTGGGACTTCATCCAACTCTGGTGCTTCACTGAAGAGATCATTTCTGACTGCCAAATGAACAATTAATTATCTCCCTACAACATTAATCAGTGGATCAATTTCCATTAACTTGATTGTTTTATAAAACTCACACCAAAAACTACTCCACATCAAGCCAAAACTTAAATCTAACAGGGGAGGTTACCTGTTCATAGTTGGGTCAATTCAAACATGCAGTCCTTCACTACTGGGTTTCAACTACTGAAATTGGAGACTACATTTTTTGGACCATAACTGAATGCAATATGCATCTAACATATTATAGAATAAACCTATGCAACCTTGCTTATTCAAGTATTGTACTTCCCCTCACTTGTATCCCTCACTGAGCAGACATTTTATTTACAACGAACATGGCCTCACAGAAGAAAGCATTTTAGAAATGAGTTGCTTTATAAGTCAAACAAATCAACAATTAATGTAGTATTTTGATTTGTTTTGGGCATGATTGAACCAGATTTTAAAAATAAGCTGTTGACGATCTAGTTTTAAACACCTATCATTCACTGGAAACCACATTTCTAAAGAGGATTTGTGTCTCTCCGGCCACCGTCATTGATAAAACAAAAACAACTACTACATGCATGTTTTGTGGTGTTTCATACAAACAATACTCCACGTGTTATGTCCTAAGAATCAGAGGCAGCCGTGGACGCACTAATCAATGCAGCCGGGAAAGGCACAAAGAAATCAGTGACGATTTCTATACTAAGGACCATTTCCTCCCTTTATCCTTCATAACACTGTGTGTTACTGGGTCAAGTCTGAACCTCGCAATAAATGAACATTTACGATATTCAATCTTTATTTTAATTTTATTAAGCAGTAACCTTTGCTCTGCGAAAATGGAAGTGTTTACTAGTGGACTATTTTCTGTGTATAAGCCATTGTTCAGTTTGAATATAATGCTATGGGCCAGGGCGCGGTTGAGCTGACTGCACCTCCGTCTATGTGGATGTATCGGAGATAAGTTTTCCTGCCGCACTACGGTTAGCTACCCCACCCCGCTCAATAACGTTCAACAGCGCATTTCATCTTCCTGACTTGTCCGTGAAGCCCATCCAATAACGGAGGGAATAAAAACACTGATTACAAATTTCCATTTATAGATGAGGAATAACGACAAGGTTATAGATGAGGAACTTCTTAACTCTGCCAGATAACTGCCATTGAAGGCTAATGCTAGCTGAGAAACAGTAGACATTACAGACTATCCCGATTCATTTTAGCTAGCGCATGCACTTTCGTGTCTGGACTGCTGTGGTTGGGTGGGTAAACAAAGAGCTTCTTTTACCCACGTATGATGGCAAAATACACTAAATATGTAATAAGCCACCTACCTTCTAAGAGGAAAATAAAAAATACTCCCGAAAATCTAATGATAGATCCAAGACAACCCAACGCGTATCCCAATTTATTCTTCCCACTGCTGGAGCCGCTGCTGTGCTGACACAATCTGGTCTGTGTGCTCTTTCCCCTCTCTCCCGCAAGCCCGCCCCATTGCTTTTTTTTAACCAGTCACGTTTGGATCGGCTACCTTTGACAGAAAGGTCTTAAAGCCAATCAGGTGTACTTTATGGATGAATGGGCAGGGCTTTACTTTTCCTTCCAGGATAACATTAGCTGTAAATGATCATTAATGTGTCATGAAGTCATTCAATAATGAGCTGTTAGGTTGAGGCGCCCTCTTTATGTTTTCATTAGAAACTATTATCTGAATATTTTGCAAACTGTTAGTATTTATTTAGAACTATTTATTTAGTTAGAAAAACATAACTGGACAATGAATTCATTAACAGCATATATATTCTCGCCTTAGACTGATAAAGTAAAATTACTGAGTTATTTGCCAGCATTTGGAAGCAATTAATGCCAGGAAAAATCATAATATGACATCAGGGTGATGCAGAGACTATTAGATAATATGGTATTTGATTTCTTTTAAAGATTGCTTCTGATGCCTATGAAAAAAATTAACTTTTGTGATTAGTAAGGTCTGTAAGGCAGCAACAACATGAAAGTGCTAATTATTTCAGATATCAAATGATTATATTAAAACTGTACTTGATTTTTTTTTTCTTTTTTTCGAAAGAACACTCTGTACCCCGAGTACAATACAGCACCACAAGATGGCAATATTTTGCAAATCTAAACTGAGGCAGAGATCTGACAACAGGAAACAGCTGCAGGCCATCATCCAGTCTGTTCTTCTAGCTAAAGGCTTCTAGATAAAGGGTGATGCCTGTGTTTGTGGTCAGTCTGGCAGCCCCATTTTTCATGACTCATGTACCAGGAAAGCAGACTTCTGTATTTTTTTCCACAACAAATTGCTCACTAGATGATTTATCAGCTACTTAGTTATCACAAATGCATTCTGTGCTAATTGCAAGAACTTATAGGACAGTGTAATATGTACAGAGCAGCACACACTTCTTAAGCACTTTCAGTTTTCACTAATTACGTAGAGTTACTAAGGAGGGATTTGATGAGGTCTAACTTATTCAGCAGCATCGCATCAAAGACATCAAAGTGCAACCAGATCATTCATTCATTCATTCATTTTCCTAACCACTTAGTCCAATGAAGGATCGCAGGGAAGCTGGAGCCTCTCCCAGCAGTCTTTAGGCGAAAGGCAGGGTACACCCTGGACAGGTAGCCAGTCCATCGCAGAGCCACACAGAGACAAACAACCGCTCATTCCTAAGGGCAATTTAAAGTAACCAATTAACCTAACATGCATGTGTTTGGATGGTGGGAGGAAGCTGGAGTACCCGGAGAGAACCCACGCATACACAGGGAGAACATGCAAACTCCACACAGAAAGGCCACTGTCAAAACCTCGGCCTAGCCAAGGAAGGAACCAGCGACCTTCTTGCCGTGAGGCCACAGCGCTAATCACTATGTCACCATGCACCCTGCAACCAGATCAATAAAAACTATATTCACTGACAAAACAAAAAAGGTTTAAAAAAAAAGTTTTGACCTCCACAGAGTCATTCATTCATTTTCCTGACCGCTTAATCCAATTCAGGGTCGCAGGGAAGCCAGAGCCTATCCCAGCTGTCTTTGGGTGAAACCTCCACAAAGTCCTCATCACAAATTATGATCAAATGAGGTGTGGATTAGAAAATCCAGAAACAATGAAAAGCTTTAATACTATGAAGAACTTCAGCCGAGTTGTGTTCTGTCTGGAACAACTTCAGTTTACTTCAGTTTGGTTTAAAAGAAAATATCAGAAGTATTTAGTGCATCACACCATAAGTGATTTCACTGCTGTGATAAAACAGATTTTGATGCCCTTACCTCTCCTCACAGATGGCTTCCTTTCAACTGCCTTGTCTGGGGATTTCTGAGCAGCATCAAAAGCCGCCTTCATCTGTGCCACCTTCACAGACTGGCCCTGCTCGTCAGTTTTGACTTCCGCTGGCTTTGGCCGGTCGTGGTTCTGCAGCTTTTCATGCATCTGGATAGTTTCCTTTATAAGCTCTGAGACAGGCCTAGATTTAGGTGTACTCTGGGATTTGTCTCTCAATTGCACACTTTCATCTCGCTCTTTGCAAGGTTTTCCATCCAACTGATCCGAGACTTCATTTTCATAGTTAAGTGTCAGACTCTGAAAATCCTGCTTCATGTTGGGTGAGAACTGATGGCTTTCTTCTGTGATATCTGTCTTGCCTGCAACTACATCTGCACCAGCATCCTCAGCTGGTGCAGCAGTGTCCTCATGGCTCTCTTTTACCACCTGTCTCTTCACAGACTGAGTATCTGCTCCATTAGGGACAGACATTTTGTCATCAGTGTCACTCTCTCTTGAAGGTGTTCCTTTAATATTGGTGTCTCTATTCTCAGTAGTAAACATTTGGCACAAATCCGCAGCTTCCCCATAAGTATTTGTGGGGCAGGACTCCACATGAAACTCTGTGGATGGTGCAGATTCTTCAGAGATCACACCCTTCACCTCACATGACATTTTTTCATGTGAAACAGCTGATTGTAAGTTGTCTGAGGGTATGCTTTCAGAGTGGCCTATATTTGTCTTTATCGCCTCATCTGCCTTGACTGTAGCATCTATTGAGTTGATGTTCTCATCTCTGGAAGAATGTGATTTTAGTGAGCTCTCACACATAGCATAGCCAATCGCTGCAGGCTGACAACAAAGTAGATCTGAGCTTGAATTGTGAGCACCATCTCCCTGTTTCTGGTCTTGCTCCTTATTGTATGAGTCACTTGTTGCAATGCTTGCATCGGATTGTTTGTTTAAAACCATCTCGGTGTTATTTTCTAGCTGATCATTCTGATCACTAGATGCTGCTGATGCTGTTTCCATTTCCTCGGGAATGAATGTCATGTCCTTACAGTTCATATCAACTTCTTTTATTACAGACAGAGATGGCGTTGCCTCCATTCGATTTCTTCTCAGTAGTTTCTCTAAAATGGAGCTGGGTTCGATGGACAAGGCGGTATTTGATGGTGAATCTGAGAATGTGGTTTCATCTTCTCTTGCTGAGTCCAGTGATGGATTCTGCTCCTTTAACTCCCTCTGATCACCTGGGTCAGCGACCCTTACTTTTGATGAAAGGTAGTCCTTCAAGTCGTGGTTTTCATCAGATGTTAGTATTTCTTTCTTTATATTAGTCTCTGTTATGTCTTTTGGGGATCCATAGTGAATGGTATCCCTCTTGTCTAATAAAGACTCTTTCTGCTGACTGTTTTTCAAAGGATGTAGGAATTTAGCTGGAGGCAGTTCCTTCCTCTCACTCAAGTAGCCTGCTGCTCCTGCACAGAACTTAATATCCTTTTTGTCAGCTTCAGCCATCAAGGTCTCATTCAGATCTTGAACAAATAGCAACTCACTTCCTATATGAGCTCCACATGTGTAGCTCTCCGGCACTGCAAAATCCAGTCCAGAGTTGTCAGAAGGGCTTGCATCCTCTGAGTTTTCATTTACTCCTGGGAGGATTTCTTCAGCCTTGTGCTCCATCTTGACCTCTGAAGATGCTGGAAGCTGCTTCACGATTTTCTTTCTGTCTTGGTTGATGTGACTGAACAGCCTGTGTGTTCTTTCAAGCCTCTCAGTTCCTGAGCTGCTCTTGTGGTTCTTGTCTGCCTCATGTAGAACCAGTGGAGCAGTCCTGCCTTCTTCTCTTCCACCTCCACCCTCTTTTTCCGTAGCTCCTCCTTGACCAACCTCCCTCTTGCTTAAATCTATGTGCTTCTCATTAAAAGGTGTTGTTGGCTCATAGCACTCATCCAGACCCTGCAAGTCTGGCAAGGCTGATTTTTCCTGGGTTTTACCAGCCTCCTCCTCCTTGCATGTGATTTCTTCATCCATGACATCACCTGCTTGACTGTCCACAGCTCCAAAGCTGTGGCTAAGACTTGTCTCCTCCAGTTCTTCATTGAGGACCTGTTCTCCATCTTCAACTTTGTCCTGGTTCTGCCCCATATTGGTCTGCAGAGAAGGACATGATGTTAACCTTACAAGAAAAGATCAGCTGTCCCACATGTCTGGAATCTAAAACCTGAAAGTTTTTTTCCAAGGATCATGGCTGATCTTTACTTCACCAGAACTTCTATTATTCTGTATATACTCTCTAATATTACCTGTTTAACTAATATGCTATCAACCGTGAGGGGTAAACTGTGAAAGAGAAAATTGGATGCATCACAGTTTATGGTTTTATTCTTTTAGAAAAAAGCAAGTAGAACTTTGCAAACAATTCAGTCATTCAAGAGTTACTTTCATGAAGGTGGTTAGTTGGCTCTCTTATGACCTGAACTGCTACAGCACCCTCTCTGTTGGGTTATTCATGCACTCACCATGTCCACACTAGTTTAACCTCAAGTCAGATTACAGTCACAAGATGTGGCAGAAATCTCTGATAAAACTGCAATGCCTTATTTTTGCACTCATCGTTCTTCAGAAGAGTCACAGCAGCTTTTCCCTCTCTTGTCATGCAACATTTTCTACCATTTTAAAAAATGAAGTAAATTGAATAGAGGAGTTAAAAATTTCCCTCATCATTGAAATCATTTGGTTACAGGAAAACTTATTTTGATTAACTGTTTAATCATCTTAATACTGGAGGTCTCATGATAGCCTGTCAACAAAACATTTCAGAACCCTGGATTTCAAAAGTAAGCTTTGCTCATACTTCTTCTTGTCATGAATTTCAGCTGATTTGGATTCATGTGATCCATTTAATTGATAGGGCGCCATTTGATGCTCACTCTTTATATGTCCAACATGTTGCAAGAAGACTCTTGTTAAAACTCATGCTAATGCAAAGGAAAAGTTCCCATTCACCCATCAGAAAGTAATCACATCAATAGAGCTTTGTTTATATCAATCTCATCTCGTGGGGACATTGCCGTGGGCTGTGGTGCTGATGACAATTGGTAAAATGTATGAGAGCATTTGCGGTTGGATGATCATGTTGTAGACACAAATGTTTCCATTACACTGCGTAATTGTTAAGTGAGTTTTCACCCACTAAACTGCAGCAGTAAGCAGAGCAAACAGCGAGGCACAATGAACAATGATGTAGACCATGAGTCTTTTTCCTGTCTATGCCCTCATGCCTTGTCTGTGTGACAACATATGACTGCTCTTGTCTTATCATCTGACAGTCGTGCACACTGACCAAACACATGGCACAGGGAGGCAATGTTATCACACTACAATAGTGGCGCAGTTGAGTGAGGAAGCTGTGATAATGAGGAAAATATCAGTAGTTTAAGACAGAGTACAGGTGTGTAAACACGGTAAAGCGAATTACAGGTATTTGTTTTACTTCAGATCATGTCGAAGCTAAAATAGGGCCACAGGAATTTGCATCAATTGATTATTCTCCACCTAAAGTCAGTGCAGAGAACCCCTTCCCTGTAGGCAAGTCCTCCCTACAACTGGTCTATTATTCTGTTTCATCCTCTCTGAACTGATCATTTGATCACCATGTGCTCTGTAGCCGCAACATACTCAGACATACAGGAATTCAAGCCCATCAGACCATGAACTTTTCACAAAGCAAACTTTCAGATTCTGGAAAATACGTGGCTTATCTTTCATACCAGCCTTCTGCTGAGTACAACACAACAAAGTGGTAAAAGGGCCTGGACAATGACAACTGACTGCTCTCACAGTATGGTGGTAATAATATTGATTTTCTATCATATTTGTAAATTGACACTTACCAGGTTAGAGGTTGTAGCCAAGTCGATCGCTTTCGCTCAGGACTGACAGTGTGCTCTTTGTTGGATGTTTGGTGATGCTCAGTCCTCCCTCAATTGTACAAGCAATGGGAGCCTTATATTACATCCATGTGATGTCACAGCACATTTGACTAACACAATTAGGAAAGCTCTGAGTTATAGTTTAACTTTTTGTTGCCTTGAGAAACCTTGAAGAACTCACCTTTAATATAGCAACATCTGTTTGCTTGTGTCCATTCTGATTTTAGGAGTGAATGTTCTTAATGTGATCCTTTTCTGAGATAGCACATGTTTATATAAAGCTCACCATTTACCATGCATTAAGAAGGTATTTTAGGAAATATTCTAAGGAAAACATTATTAAAAAAAAAAAAGCCCTAACAGGAAATGTGAACAACATTTCAGAATGTTGATAAAAAAAAAATTTTTTGTTCTGTAAAATGTTTTGTTTCTCTTTTGTTGGATAGTCTGTAATTTTGCATTTGGGTTGTACTTGCCATTGTGTTTTTTGTTGGGTCGTTGTATTGTTTTGATTATTTGTTTGTTTTTTGAAAGAGTGTGTTTTTATTATAAACCCTCTTTGACAACATGTTCTTTTAGTTTTGGATTCCTGATTGAGGATTTGAGATAGAATGGGGCTGAACTGCATCATTTTGGTCACCTCACCATTTGGGACCTGTCTAAAACCTCTTCATTGTTGTTCTGCTTCATTTTTATCAGGATTTGCCTTTGCGTAGTTAATGTTTACATATTGTATTGTGATTTGATAGAAGTTCAGAGCTACAGCTGCCTCACCCAAAAGGGATATTCACATTCATCTTGAAACTGTTAGTTTTTAGATTTTTTAGGTGAGCCAATAAGTTGTTTTTTTTTCATTTGTGCCATGTGTGCTCTTCATGTACTCTCCCTCATTAACTTACATTTATATTTACATATCTTTACAAATATCAAAGTGCCTTTACTACTGCTCCAAATGTAATAGACTTTATGGTTGCAGAAACACACTCTTTTCTTTGTGTGTGTAATTTTTGAACTAATACTCAAAATAAGCTCAAAGTGTTAAACGTTATTTTAAACTTTTGTAGTTTTTTGTGTTGTGAATCTTGCAATACACATTTTGAATGTTGTGAAATATTTTTTCATGTGTTTTGCTGTTTTTATCAGTTGTGTTGTGTTGCTGTTAGGTTCTCCATTTTGTTGTTGCATTTTGCGCCATAGGACTACTGTAATTACTGATGAACAATTACAGTCAGGCCTGGTATGTCAAGGCAAGTGGAACACGATCTGAAAAACAGCTCAGACCATTTCTTTTGTTTCTTTTGGTTTCTATAGTAACAACCAAAACAGGATATGTCCTCAGATAATAAAACAAAAGTGGAGGTGCAGCAGCCAAGAATTCACCGGCAGAAGAAGGGGAAGAGGGGCCGGCCCACACCCAGCGGCTGCACACTGAAGGCTACTGTGTTAGCAGACAGACGGCCAGTGTTCAGGCCAGCCGGTGTTTTTCTGTTTGCAAGGTGTTACAGGTCACTTTAGGTTTAGCCAAGGCGAAAACAAATCTGTCTCTGATTTAAGGTCATCAATAATTCAAAACAGACTTCACAGGTTACTTGACAGGCTAACAGTAAGTGAAGTCCACCTGCCAATTAAATGTTGACAAGTTTATACAGTAATCAGACATTTCATGTGCTTTACTCGTGTTAACATGCAGAAAACTCTTTTATTCCAGCTCAATTCCTCTCTGTTCCCGGTTCTGTATAGATACGTAAAGGCAAGGATGGACAACGGCATATAACTTCAGTGATTTACTGATGTCATGCCAACAGTGACAGGAAGCCAAATGTTACATAACCTGGTTGGTAGAAAATGGTGCTCCTGCCAAAGCATACAGATGAGGACACTATGATGTAATGTCAAGAGTACACACTCCTTTACAGTCCAGTCAGACCACATACATTTCAGTTTGCCTATATATGTGTCTGATTGTTTTCTTTCTTAGGACAATTTGATGAGGAGTTTATGTTTTATATAACTTAAGCTCAGGCAGAAAACTTATGTAAAAGAAATTTTTATTTCCATAATTAACACATAAAGTACATCATTTTTACAACATAAAAAGTGCAATATGCATCCAAACTACAGCAATGTACAGTACAAAAATTACTGCATACTTAAATATAAAAACGAAATTAAAAAAAAAAACTGTGGCATAACCTGTTGTGATCGTGTCACACCGGAGTGACAAAAGCCTCAAAATTCATTGATGATATGAGCATAAAAGTTCAACAGCCGTGAGCATAATGACTTCTCAGTCTCTTTCATAACTCCCAAAAGGTGCAAAAAGAGGTGACAGCATTTAAATACATGTACGCAACTGACATTATGACTCACACGTTTTGTACAGCTTCAACGGTGTTTCCAATTTGTTAAGACAGCCAAAATTAACTTTGGTCTTCATTTCAAAAAGCACACATGAGTTTAAAATGTTGGCAGCACTTAAAAGTTCATTTAAGCTAAACAACGCTTAGATACAAAGTTTTGTTTATGCTGTATCTTCTATGTTACATGTCAGAAATTTTCAGCTAAGTTTAGGAAAATCTTTATAAGTTTGGACTCTTGCACGAGGGTGTTTTTTTTTTTTGTGAGGATTTAAAGCCACGCAGTGACTCCTCATCACTCTGCTCACCCAAAATTATTGTACTACGTAGGGAAAGATGAGGTTAACAACATCACTGCAATGTTATTTTGGAAGATAGCTTGATGTGTACCGGTATTCATTCAATAAAAAAAAAGCAGTGCAAAGGAACAACAAACTCAGAAAAGCTTCTGTTTGTTGCAAACAGTGTCGCTGGCAAAGGTTATAAGTTTCTTTTCTTTCATCTCATTCACTCACTCAGACTTTCCTGCAGTTGATGCATTAGTTTACACTTCTGCGTTAAAAACCGATTTCCTCGCTCTAACTTGACCTTAGTAAAGAAACTGAATTAAACTCTGGCCTGGTGTGTTTGTCTGTGCAGAAGGTCCTTGAACGCAACATGAGGTAACCTTTAAAGTTAACGACCCTAAAACAAAACTTGTAATAAACAATTCCACATTTATCTAACACTTAATTTTCTCTCAAACTGTGTAAAGGATTCAAGTTTATCGATGTAGGCTACCAATATGTACCTGACAGGTAAAAGGTAATGTAAGTGCCAATGAAAAGCAGGTTAAAGGTTATAGAGTGCCTTGTACCAACTTGTCCTGCGGTTTATCACACAGCTCTGTGCCTCTGGTCTCTTGGGTAAGGCACTTGTTTTTCCATGATGCAAACAAAGTTATAGATGAATGCATGGCTCAACACAATTGTTGGATACAGCAATATGACTTATATCACCGTGAACAGCAGTTTGAGAAACAATGTGGCAAAGGAGAGTGCCCTCTCCTTATATAACAGTTGGCCTTTTTTTTTTTTTAAATTTTCATTTGTTTTCTTGGACTAAACTCTCCTGTTTCAAGAATATGTGCAGCTCTCTCCCTCCTCCTAGCACGTCAGATGGAGAGTTGAGTGGAGTGTATAAATATATAAGCTCCACTTGATTTGTCAGCTTCTGGGCTCACATGGAAGGACTCTCTCTGGAGTGCGCAGGTCCCCGCAGTGTCGGGACCCTGCATTGGTGGTGGGGGAGTCCCACTCCAGCCCTGTGTCTGGCTCGGGAGAGAGCGAGAGGAGCAGGAGTGTCCCTGCGTCAGAGGAGCAGGCTGAGCATAGGTCCTCGGAGGAGAAGTCGAGGCTGCCCAACTTGGCCAGTGAGTTGGAGCGCTTCAGCTGCGATGGCACTGTCAGCCCTGCCAGGCGCATTCGGGTCTCGATCTCCTGCGCCCTCTGGCGTACCAGACCAGGTTTGCCCCGAACACTGCGCAGACTGTCGCTGCTGGAGCTGCGTGTTAAGGTGGAGCCATGAGGCGAGGAGGTTGGTGTGAGCAACCCGGATCCCGCCACCCCCAACAAGGCTTCATTGGTCAGTGGCACCACCAGTGGCTCTAACCGCACTTGGCATGGTGTGGAGGTTTTAGTGAAGTCAGCCGTAAAACCAGAGAACTCCTCCTCTTCCTCACCATGTAAGGAACTCTTCATGGACCTTTGGCATACATGCAAAGGCTTCAGAGAGTGCAGGGTCTCCTGAGAGACACCTGAAAGCCTCTCTAGTCTCTCTGCACGACGACGGACCAGCCCGGATCGACGCAGCTGTAAAAGGGTCTCCTGCTGCTGACCGAGGTAACAAGCAACTCCAGGTTTCACTTCCTCTACATCTATTCTCATCAGCTGAGGGAGAGCATCAGAGGCAGCTGGATACTGGCTGCCAACAAGCTCAGTCTTCACTTCCAAGTATTCACTATTGTCCTCAGGCTCCACTGAACTCAGTGATTCTCCTGGCTTCTCTTTATCAAGTGGATCAGTGGGTAAGTAGGCAGCACAGTTGGCACAGTCACACAGAGGGCCACATGGGCACAGCAGCCTCACTGAAGACATGAGGTCTTCACAAGAGGGATAGGACTGTGGGAATGAAGCACTTGGGACTTCCGAAGGAGGGCTGGGGTTAAGGCAAAGCTTAGGAGTTGAAGTTGAAGAATCTTCTTGCTCGTGGGATTTAGTCTGATCACAGCTAGACCGTTTAAAAGCATCACTTGGAAGGAAGTCGGGGGAAGATTTTTCCTAAATGAAGACAAAGCAAGAAAACAAATACCAGATAAAAATTATTCACAGTTGTTAACATTATTTTAATTTGAGATATGGGCCAATCACATTGCTCAAACTTACACTGTAGTTGCAGAGACTGCTGAAGCGGTTGTTGTTGTTGGAGTTTTCATTGAGGGTTGCCAGGTCCATCCCAATACCCTCTGTTTCCCTCTCCACCTCATCGCCTTGTGTTTCATCGCCAGCTCCTTCACCACCCCCTCCGTCATCTGGCTGCATAAGTACCTCCATTTCTGCTTCCTCCTTTTGTACATCCTCCTCGTCTTCCTCCTCCACTGTGCTGAACTCCAGCCTCAAGCGCAGTTCTTCCAGTGGCTCGAGGCCACGGGTGCAAGTCTGGGCAGCAGTCCCCTCTGCCGTAGGCCCAAAGTGAGGGAGTGGGAGGCCTTCACGCCCATCAAATGCCTCATCATCCAGCAGAGCGTCTCGTTCCACGTCTTCGATTTCTATGAAGACTTTTTCCATCCCAATAAGGGGTGGGCCTCGTACAGGTGTGGATGGTTCACTGTCTAGTGCAGAGTCAGAGAGCCGGCGGAAATAGTAGTTGTTGTAGGCTGGGTCGATCGCCAGTGCAACGGTCCTGCATGCGGAGGGGCACGCTGCACCTTTATCAGACAGTGCCTCCTCACAGCAAGGAGACATCCCTGGCTCTGGAGTCACGTGTCCTCCTTCCTCTCCTCCACAACACTGAGCCAACCCATGCTGACCCTCTGCCATCTCACAGTCTGCATCTGGATGCCATAGCTTGTTGTGACGTTGTTTGCTGGAAATAAGCGAAATACAGAAGAACAACAGCATAAGTAAAAAAAAAAAAAAAAAAAAGCTTAATTTAAGAAATTACAAGTCATAAACACTCGACACACACATATGAAATGAGGAGAATTTACCTAGCGTCTAAAATGCCCTCGTACTCTGCCAGCTGTCTCATGAAACCTGGGTTGGGTCGTGTGATATTCCTCTTCTGCTTTACAAAGTTGTAAGCTTTCTCCAACGACCAGCTGTACTCCTTCATAGCATAGGCGATGACAGTCGAGGCAGACCGACTGACGCCCATTTTGCAGTGAACCAGACACTTGGAGTGATTCTTTCTGTGGATAAGAATCAGATGTAAATCCATGTAATATATAAACTGCATACGTGGCCAGTACCAACCAGAAAGGAAGAAGGTTCCTGTGTCTGCTGCATATTTGCTTATAACTACACTGCATCTAAAAAATCAGGAAGATAAAGCAAACGGATGTGATGATGGACTGGAAGAGATGGAGGACTCAACTGTCACATTATTGTCTATGCTGTGAAACAATCGGCTCTTGAGATTTGTCCGCCTCTCCCTCGTTTGCGCTCTCTCTTTTCCTTGGCACTGACTCTTCATTTACTTGTTTTCTCGGCTCATTGACTGAGTCTCCATATATGCACAGACTTCTTCATAGTACACACTTAGTAAAGCCTGCTCTTCTACACAAGGCAAAGTTGAGCTCCAACCAAGCTCCAATCATAACAATTAATAATTTGATATAAACTCATAAGAAAATCCTTAACTCCTGTTATCATTTTTTCCAAATAAACACTTTAATTCAATCTGTCTCTTCTCTGTCAAAGCTGGATCCCAAAACACAAAACAATGGTCAGAAATTAGATTTAACATTTTTAGACCCCTACGATGACAAGATGTATTTGTAGTTAACTAATAAGACAGGTTTTTCTTCCACCAGGGGGACTCACTTTGCTTTCACGATGAAGTTGTACGTGTCGTTCCAGTGAGCGAGCAGGTCGGTGGCCTCTTCATCATAAACACGTATGTTGTGATAACTAAACGTTCCTGGAAAGAAGTTGTCTATTTCTCTGGTAACATTGAGGATGTAGCCCACTCTAAAGGGGGGGGGGGGGGAAGAGATAATATGAACTCATGAACAACATTCTTTCTTGCTTGAATCATAATGAAAATATGTGTTGTATGCGGTTATCTTAGCTCCTCTGTAATCTAAAATAAATCACCCTGTCTCTTGTAGCTCCTCCAAATTAGATGCATTCCATTCAGATCCCTAAAAACAAATGAGAGAAAATTCTGTTTAAGCCGAGTGTATTTTCAAACCTTTGAGACACTGTTCATTCTCCAAAAACAATCATGTCACCGGGGAGATTACTTAAACATCACTATGCCTTTGGGATGTGAAGCAAGGGGAAACATTTCTATTACTGTTATTCTTAGCAACAAGTTCCATCAGAAGTTTGTCTGAATGTGAGGCAGCTTGAATTTTTCTTACCAGGTAAACATGGTCAAAGATGAGGGTGGCTTTGTCCATCTGGCCAAGGATTAGTAGCATTTCATTATCAATGAACTCTTTATACTCCTTCAAGTTGCAGTTCATGTGCTGCTCCAACTCCGTGCGGATCTGGGAAAGAAAATAAAATAGTTTGATTGCTGTCTGAAATATGTCAAACAATCCCCAGTACGTCTCGTGAACATGATCGCTTCTGCATACAGAGCTGGAAAAGGCTCTGAAAAGATTCTCAGAAACTTCCAGATTCAAATTTTACTTGCTGGAAAACCATTATGAAACAGCTGCTTTACTGAACTGTGGAGTTTTTACAGGAGACCAAGAAAACAGTTAGTTAAAACTACAGTCAGCTGGATGTAAAACTCTGCAAACAGGATTTAACTGGACGAGGGATCAGAGAGAAAGACCAATTTCTGGATTGCCTTTTTTTTATCTAAGGTCCTGGAAAAAGTCATCTATGCATATTTGCTATTTTTTATAAATGACAGCAGCTTTATCAGCGTTCAGTCTGGTTTTAAAGCAGACATGTGATTCACAAAGACAAACATAAAAGCGTCATTTTATCAATAAAAATTGCCAAAGTTTGGCTTGGGTACGTCATAGTGGTGTAAACATTCTGCTCTGGACTGTGTGTTAACAGAAGCAACAACAGAAGGAAAATTCTGGTTTTACCTGTTTGCAGGTTACGTTCTCCAGGTCCTGGCACGTCATGATGCTTCGAAGTTTGGCTTTAATAAGGCACTCTGTCCTCTCCCTCTCTGAAGGCCTAGAAAAAAAGTCAGTTTGAATAAAATGAAAGAAATCAGCAAATCACTTTTCCTGACACGTGAAGCTATGCTAACAGCTGGTTTAAGAGGGAATCTTTCTTCACATAAAGAAGTGTTTTTTGGGACTGGAGAGCATTTACTGACTTGTCAACAAACATTGTGGGTGAGTCTGGCCGTGTGGTCTCCAAATCTCTCATGGCGTTCCACTCGTTTATGCAGCTCTGTTCTGAAGCAATGCAGCTCTCGTAGTAGCCCATCCAGGTGAGAGCCATGCCTCCTGGGAAGTAGTTAAACCTCCGTGACACCTCACAAGCCTTGTGCAGCACCTGCAAGGCTGACCTAGATGGTTGTTGAGGAGGAAAATAAAATTTAGTAGATACAGATGGCTTGTCTATGTCTGATTTTCTAAACTATACTCGTAAAACAATTAAATGAATGAGGCATTAACTGGCTTTAATTCTTTGAGTCAGGTCTGTGCACATGAGTCCTCATGCCAGCAGGTGGCACAATGAATCAGCATGGTGTTGACCTGTGTGCTGAAGCTCAGTGTTTATCAGGAGACTAGCTAAGCTCTAACAGTAAATAAAATCAAACTACTATTGTGTTTTTGCCTTCTGTTTTTCCTTGAGCTCAATGGAAAACATCATCATGTTAAGGAAGTATGGTAGAAAAACGTTTAAGAACTCAGAAAAAAGTAACCATGCTACAAAGAGAATCCACCTGCACTCCATACTAAATGAGAAGTGGATCTGTGGATCAATCCACAACACCAGAAACTAAGAGGCTATGTAATATTAACCATGTTGTATTTAGGTATAAATTATTCCTGAATTTTAAAGGTTTGTCATTTAATAATAGAAATAAAAAGAAAAGATAGAAAAATTGAATATATTGTCACAAGCTGCTGACGTTCACCTTCATGCCCACAGCCATTAAAACTGGATAAAGAAGCACTGAAGCCCATTTTCTTAGCATTAGGAATTTAAACAGCTCATCATGGCTTTTACTTCAGTGTATCTGGATCACTTCACTCAGACAAGAACGTATCTGAGCAAAGAAAAACACGACTCAACCAGACCCTTACTGTGGTGTGCAATGAAACTGAGCTGTTGTAGACAGTCACAATGTCTCCAGAGGTTGATTATTACTCACCACATAGCCTGCACTGACACGGGTTTGAAGACATGAGTTCTACCTGCTGTGTTCACAGTAAAGCCCCTGCAGAGCAGAAAAAAAACACACAGTCAATCCCTGACCTGGAGCACAATGCAAGGATGTGGGAATCAAGCTCATTTAATGTGTCAGATGGTTAGTGCGGTGTTGGGTAAAAACCTGACAAACAGTGCTGCAGCTGTGGTTTTTATCCGAACAAAAAGGGTCAGAAAAAAAAAAAAAAAAAAAAAAGCTCACCCGTCTCCATCCAGATGGATCTTTGTATCACTCCACAGAGGTAGCACCATGCCGACTGAACAGCTTTTGCTGAGAAAAGCAAGAGTTAAAACTGAATACCCGGCCAACGGACAGAGGGTGCCAGAGAAAAAGTAAACTTGCATGTTAACAGGAAAATAAAATATCAGAATAAATGCGACACAATTTTCTTTCAAATGCGTTCTGTTGTCATACTTACAATTTGTTTTATAGTTCACAATTTATGAATATTTGACACAAAAAAATACACTGCCTGTGCATTATAAAAAAGGATCCCTGAACAATATGGACTAGATAGATCCTGACATTGTCATCTTGGAAATACCACAGCCATCAGGGAAGGAAAATATCTACTGATGGAAATAATCTTGTCATTCAGTAAATTTAGGTAAGTGGCTGACATTCTTTGGCCACATAATGTTGCTGAACGTAGATCTGATCAAGAGCAGCAGTCCCAGATCACAGCACTGCCCCCACAGGCTTGTACAGTACACACTAGGCATGATAGCTGCATCACTTCATCTGCTTCTCTTCTTACCCCGATGTGCACGTCAGACCCTCGAACAGGGTAAATCTGGACTCATCAGACCACATGATATTCTTGCGCTGCTGCAAAACCTTTTTTTCTGGTTTGCTTCACTGACTGGTGAATTTCTTATGGCTACACAGCTAGTAAGTCTGTTCCTCTTGTTTCCTCCACAATGTGTGTGTAGACATGCTTTTATTCTCACAATTAAACACATTCCTGAGTTCTACTGGTGGTTTTCTTTCATATGATCTCACTGATCACCATCACGCAAGATATTTTTCCAACATTTCTTCTTCCAAGATGATGGTTCCCCATATCCCTCCAGTTTTTAATAATAATTTGGACAGTTTTTGACCAAATATTAGTAGTTTCTGCAAGATGCCAGATATTTTCTCTGCTTGAAGCATGCCAATAATTTGACCCTTCTTAAACATTCTTAACATCTCCTCCACGACCATGAGACGTGTGTTTCAACATGGTTGTTTAAGAAATAAGAAGCTACTTGTTGCATAAGTTAAATAATTTGTTGCCATCTGAAAAATCATCACCCATGCAGTCTTATCTAACAGGAGGCTCGTACCTATTTATTTAACTCAAGCAAGGTGCTGACTTTTTTTTTTTTTTTTTTTGGTCAGGCAGTATGTTTACATTCCCACTTTGGGCCAAAGCACTACAAGTGAGTGTTGTGCATTGAACTTTATCAAACAGTTTACACACACTATGTAATCTATAAGTAGCACCAATAAAATGATAATATCAGTAAATAAATAGAATTCAGCCTCTATAGTCAGTTAAAAAACACAATGACCCGCTTTTTACCAGTCTTTATTGGTGAAGTCGATTCCCAAAAGGATGTTCTCTTCTGTGTCCTGTCGCCCGCTGGTGTATACCACCACCATGTAGCGGGCACGATCTGACCATGCACTCTCCAGACGTACTGCCTGCATGAGGTACAGACAGTATTTGAAAGCCTTCTAACACATTTAAAGTACACACTCTCTGATCACGCAAATGCAAAACAATTGCTGGTTTAAAATAGTTAACATGGAAGCAAGAAAAGTCAGTGACCGTCCTCTTGAAGTCTGAATTTAACAAAGTATCACAGCTGGATGTGCCATGGAAACTGGATAACAGAGTTTGTGTAACAGCTTAATTGAATATCCTTAAGATGTGTAGGAGCACGATGTAAAATAAAACAACTCAGCCTCACATTAACACACACATGCATACCATGGAAATATTTTGTAATGCTCTCCCGAGAGTGTTCAAAACCCCTTACGAGCTAATAACTACCCCAAGTGGATGATAAACTCCAATGTGGAGGGTTTTCTAAGCCAGGTTCTTAGTCACTGTGTTTATGTGTACTATTTTTCTTTTTTGTTTGTCTGTTTACATGAGTGCACATACTTATTTTGTCTCTTACCAATTTGATTCTGTCCTCTGAGCGGAGAATGTTTATCATCACCTGCAGGTGTTGAGGTAAGTCACCTGTTTAGAAAGAAAATGGGTTTTTTGGAGTCAGTGAATGATCTGACAACACTGAGAATATTAAGAGTTTAATGCACAAGGTATAGTGCATTAAACTATATAATGCACTATACTATATGTTTATACATATAGTATAGTGAAAGCATATGTTGTTACAATGCTCCCTGGTGTTCAACACCAATCCCTCCTCCCCATCGAGCCAAAACTAAAGCCTGCTTTTGGAAAACACTAACTTAGAATATGTTCAGTGAATTTTATCAGCTTGACACGTCTTATTAACTGGCTGAAGAGAGAAGGACTGACGAGAACATCCCGACTTTGCATCAGGAAACTAATTAGCTGCAAAACCGCAGTTCAAGACCTTGTCTTTGCTCATTTTAGATCCTTCGGTGCTCCTTGTGCCAAGGCATGTCAGCAGAGTTGGATAATAAAAACAGAATGGATGGATGGAAGCAATGCAAAGCAGCAGTAAACAAGAGAGCCTGCTATTTTGACAGATGCCACAACAGGGCAAAAAGACAAATTGTGAAATGCTGACTTTTTTTTTTTCTCAACAGCTGTTGCTATAACACAGAGAGTGTTTGACTCGCTTGGGTGGTCATTTATCTTAACTGCCTCAAGTTTTACGATAAGAAGGTAAAATTATTTTAAACAAACACATCAGGGTTTCACACACAAATCATTAAGTATAACAAAATATATCTCTGAGTTAACTTAACTGAGTAATATCATCTTACAGCATATCTTCATCTTCCCTGAGAGCATAGATGCAGGTACAAACAAGCTGCTTCCAAAATTTGCACATGAATTAAACTGGATAATAGCCAATAATATAGAGACTGGCAGAATCTTAGATTTTAATGGACTGCCTATGAGTCAATATAGCTTTCTATAACAAACTAACTTTATTAAAACATGTATTTTTGAAGCTCCAGCAAAGAAATATTAGTGAAAAGAATGAATTGTATAAAATTAAACATCATACATGTAATAGTAAAAAAAATATGGTTGTACTAGTGGGGTTATTTACACATTTTAAGCTCTTTAGCATAGCCTCTGTTCACACAACTGGCAAATGATTAACTTTAAGTCACTGATGGCAAGGCACCAGCTTTTCGAACAAGAATGCCTTTATCAAGCTCTTACTATAAGTCAACGTCACTGTCTCCGCCCTCTCCCTTAAACGCCTCCGTTACTGAGAAATGACACAGCTATTTCACCTGGCAAATGTTCCTGGACACAAAGTGGGACCCGCACACATGTGAAGTACCTCACAAAATGGCCAACAAAACGCACAAAGCTGCCAGTCACGCCTGTGACTTGCCAAACGACTTGGCAGCAGTTTAGCTGTTGGCGAATGGTGAATTCCCATCATGCCACTGGATTGTCAGGTCAGCCTTGAATCTTTAAAGGAGCTACTGTGGCATTCAATGGTGGCCTTTTTAAAGCAACCTTTGATTAATGATCCTGTGAAGTTTAGTCTAACTAGTCATGTGACAAAGTTGGCCATAGTTAACAAAAGCAAAAGTAGCTGTTATTAAGAAATAACCAATAACAATGACAATATAAAGTCATTTAGACAATGCAAGTCTACACAAAATGTAGAACTTGGGACAGACTATCTACTTTTATTGTTGACTTGGTTTTGTGCAAATCATGTACACGATGATGATAATAATCATATAGAATGACCGTGCAGCCTGTGCATCCAGTAAATTTGATTTAATATTATTTTAGCAGTAAATGTTGACCTATGACTTTTCCTGATTTATAGCATAAATATTGTTTTCTGACTTCTAATTTGCTTTTCATCATATATATTGTAAAGAACCAATAAATCTAAAGTTGTGAGGTGAGAAAAAGAAGAAACAGTGAAGTGCTGTGTTAATCAGGAGAAGTTTTACCCACAGTGCTACCATACACTGGATTTAAACCCTAATCTGCCTAAGCTATAGGTCTGGAACATGCTTATCAACGACGCAGCCTCTGTCCTCCTTACTGCAGCTATAAACATCTGCTGCAGCACCTGAACCTGCTAAATAATTCCCCCTCATACACATGCTGACAAGATTAAAAGTACAGTTTGGGGGAATGATGTGGTCAATGTGATGCCATGCCTTATGGTTCTCACCTGCATGTTTGTGATGAGGATGTGCTTTCTGGCCCTGTTGACTGCTTCCCTGCTGCAAGAAGAGAGCAGCACCCTTTACCATGAAGAAGCTCTCACTCAAGCTGCAAAGAAAGGCAACAGAAGAGTTACAAGTTTTTAGACAGTTGACACACTGCAGAGAAACTCTGCTCTATCTTTACAATTTGTTTATGCCATGACAGACCAAATAGTGAGACACAAGACGAAACAAAATTTTTGGTTTCAATGAAACGGTTCAGTTCAATGATAGGAGCCAACGAGATAAGCATAAATCATGGCTGTCAGCTGCTGGCAAACTAAGTCTAAAGCTGAGAAGAGAAGCCAAGCTGCCACGTTACAGAGGAAAACCTCAGGTCTGCAGCCACCATCAATCAAGCTTTGATCCTTAATGCTCATCTGTCTTCTTTCTCCTGCAAGGGATGCACTCAGATTTGACTTGCCAGGTCTTAACTGGCTTGTTATAACGCAATACGGACCTAAATATTTGTCCCATCTGCATTTCTTAGCCACCTTCTTTTCTTATTTGTACAATGACCTAATAGCAACCGTGATCAGCTCGCATCTGCCCGTAAAAACCCTGACGTTTTCAGGTAAGGCTTTGGAACTGTCAACAGATGACACAAGTAAGGAGCTGCAATGAAAACAAGTGAGGTGTTTCCCTCAGGCTAAATTCAATCATTCCATTTCACTGAATAACAAAGAACACATTCGTAAATCTACCAGGCAGCAAGGTGGAACACACGCACCACATTTTCTGTGTGCGCAGACTGGCAAACCAGGTCATCATTGACAAAGTACAGAACTGATGAGTGACAGGACCAAAACAAATCCTGACAGGTACTAAGACAAACCTGTATCTAAGTACAACTTTCAGCACCTCAGTGTAAAGGGGAAATGACGCATTACTAACTGATGTCAGCTTTAAAAATCCCAAATCAAATTACACTATGATGTCCCTGAAGTAAACATCTGCATTATTGGAAATCAGCCAATATGCTGATTGAAAATGAGCAAATTAATTTGGTTTTAATGCTCGTCATCTGAATGAAATCAACATCAGAACTGAACCCTAAACCAACTCTCTCTTATTAAGACTTTCAAAACCAACATAAATACAAGCATGCCTGGCCAGAACAAAACATTTTGTGGGAACAATGAATTTCATTTTGAACACCTCACCACAAATTATGATCGCCCCCAGTAGCACAGAAGGGAAAAAAAGTGTGACAAGGCATGGGGGTGGACACATTTCAACAAGAGCTTTTGTGTCACTTTGGTAGATTTTTCTCCCACTGTGTTCTCTGTTTCAGATTTATAAGGCTGCTGGGAGGGTCTACTGTCAGGAAAAGATGGATAATATGAGACAAAAGTGTAAATACCAAGACAGGGGCTACTGCCACATCTCTACACAGGACTGCATACATCTATGTTTTGATTGTCTCACTTTTCATTTATAGTCACACTTTAAGTTGGGTCTCAACGGAGACAGCAGATCAATTCCAGAGAAGAGAAAAAAAACTTTAAATGTAAAATCATCAGAAGTGAGAAACTTGTTTTCATGCATAAATCAGGCTGCAGACATCTTAACTGAACAGGATCAACTCTACTGTATTTTTTCCCTGAAGCACCCTGCAATCAGCTTCACAAATGTTAGGGCTAAAAATAAATCTAGTATCAAAGCAAACACAGACTATAATAGAAAATCTTGCCAGAAACCTAAATTGTTCTCTGTAACAGCAGCTGTACCTTATTTACAAACAAACACAAAGATTTCAATCACTTAGAAAGAGCAAAAAAAAAAAAAGAGGATAACGATGCATTCGAGATTGCTTCAAAAATATCAAAAATCACATATCAAATGATCAAGTATTAGTTAAAGAGTCCAAACTTATTTAGGTGCTTGATTTCAGGTGTCATAAGTGCAAAATCTTCTTAAAACCTGATTTTTAAAAAGCTTGGTCACACTCACATGCGGTTTATCTCACTCTGGGTCAACACAGCGTTCTCCACAAAATATGGTATGATCTTCATCATGGCCTCCTGAATGGGCTCTACAACCAGATGCATCCTGCTGACCGGAATAGAGTCAGGCCTCTTTGGCACAAGCTAACTTGTCTTCATCCAAGTTCAGAAATGGTAAAGAAGCACAAGAAGAATGATGACTTCAAGTGTTATCCCACGACTTGTGAATGACAGACTGACAGTCTGCTCTCATCTGCTCTGTTCAGTGGAAAAGTGCCGTCTGTTCAGACGCCACTCCCTCTGGCTGCCTCTTCCTCCTCCCTCATCTGAGCGTCTCTGTTTGCGAGTCAGCCTCCTTGCCTGCAGGGACAAACTGCAGCCTCTACCCGCTGCCTCCAGCACACACAGCTAATCTCTCACGTCCCTCAGTCTGCTTTGTCTGTCACAACCTTTTACTGTAAAGGAAGTCCGTAAGCCAGACTCAAGACACTGAAAGACTATTCAAGAGAAATATTTTGCCTTCTTCAACGCTCCTTAACCATCAAGTTAAAATCAAAAATGCAAAAACCAGGTTTGTTCTTGGCTTCTGTGCTGCTGAGACCAACTCTCCAAATTTAAAAAACCCATTTTTTCCTCTTTCTTAAAAAACAAAACTACTTGGAAAATAGAAGAGAAAACTTCAGAAAAAAAATCTAATGGGACAACTTCACGTGCATTCCACATAAAACACTCTTTGTGGTAGTGGCTTCACAGACCTCTACACTTGGGATAAGCATAGGTGGAACAGGCAAGAACTGGCAATGTCCCAAACCTCCCAAATCTCCTTATTCACGGGCTTATAGGGGAAGGATAATCTTGTTTCTTTCGTTCGAGTGGCAAGAGCTTGCTGTCACTCACTCACATGCACCGCCATCAAACACACGGTGTGAGATTATTAGAGATTATGACAGGTTAAGGAGGACTTGCCTTTTATGTCGCATCCATCTGCAGCACCAGCGCTCCTTACAGATATATTTCCTTCTGTCATTTAGTCTCAAAATCCACAAATAGATGAAATCAAGGAACATGGATTCCAATCTGGGATGATTTGCTCATACTGGCATTGTGACACAAATAACAACACTTCTCACCAATGAAAAAATATCCTTTATGTCTGGCCACTAATAAAGTAAAAAAAAAAAAAAGGCATACATCCAGGCGTCAGAAACATAAAGCTGTCCTGGGTGCCCATATGGCAGCTTGATACATCCAGCACAGGAAGAGTGGACGGATGTGAACTCAGAAACTCCCCGTGGATTTTAGGTCAAGCTTTAAAGCAGCAGTTAGGAATGACGGCATATGACTGAGTTATAGTATATGCAGCTCCATAAGTATCCAGCTGGATGTGGATGGAGCAAAACAGGACCAGATGTCCTCTAAGCCTCTGTCCTGAGTCACTAGGTGAACTGATCAAGTGAGAGGCTGTAACCAAGCTAGTTCAGTCATGATCTTAGACAGTATTGCTAACATCAGCACAATGAGAAAAAGAGTCTTGAGACAGTCAGTTGCATCATACAAGCGTTTTTCTCTCCGACACCACTGAAAGCGGTGGGAGAGGCACAAGAGGAAGGATAAGACCACATCGGGTATCAGCTGAAACAGGGGGAGCCTGAGTGTAAAATAATGACATTGTTTTACTGAAGTAGCTTGAAATCAGAAACGAACACACGTTATAAAAGTCTGGGGACAAATTCAAATGGACTATAAAAAAAAGATTCCCTTTGAATATTTTCTGATCTAGGTGGAGAGAATCTCACCTGCCACGTACATTCAGTTAGATACATTCTTGGGCAATCACTTGCCTTGCCCAACTCCTCTCTGTACACAGCGGTTGAGTGAAATCATTCCTTGGTTCAGTGCCACAGACACCTGCACCGTGTTTATGCTAGCCTACATCAACCACTTGGGCCTGACATTGCTATGGAGGTTAACCAGTAACAGCAGGCACAAATACTCCCATTTGGCGGATACACTGCTGTCCATCAACAGATGTAAGCGTGCAACTGGTACACTGGATTAGCACACCCAAATAAATATGCCTCTCAAATAAAAGACAACTTAATACTATAAACACAAATTTACTGCCAGTTTTATTGCATGATGTGCCTTACAGACTCCTCAGAGAGACAGGCCTGGACTTGCATCATACATAGATCATTCTCTCACACAGGCATTGCTTGGGGACGTACTGTATAGGCTGTTGCGTAACTGAAATTAAACTGAACTGTTAGTGTGTTGCATTGCTAATTACATGATCAGAAACATCCTACTCCTTGAACGATTCCTCTGACTCATTTATCTTTAGAAGTCATTTTTTAACATGTGGAAACATGTGGAAAATCAAAAACTTCACATGCCAAATAATAAGTACACAGGAGCGACCCATGCTGACAAAAAGACCAGAGGCCCGTCAACACGTGCAGAATTTTCACATGATCTCAGCCTGAGAGGTTAGAAGAATAATTTTATGCAGCCTCATCTTCACTCCACAACCCTGAGGTAGGAACATTTTAGGTTTGAGCAGAGCACACAGATACGAATAAATGAATGAATGACGCTACATCGTTAATGCTAAAAGTCTAAATCAATGTAGATGTAAATGTATGTGAACAAAATCAAATTCGACATGTCGTTTTCATTCATCTGCTCTGCTGTGCCTAAAGTACCTTCATGCCTTACACCATCTTAAAACTAATAAACCTCTCTTCCAGTGAGTGTTTGAGTTATTTCTGCCTCCTCTGCTCACTGTACTTAGGTCTGATCTTATCATTTCCCGCAGTGTTTCTGCTATGCAGCGGGTCTGTGCTGCAGGATCCCAGTGTTGCATGTTTTCAAGATGCCGGACGTAACTGCAGTGAAACCAAAGAAGGGTCAAGCATCACCCCGACTGTGTGGTGAGACCGCAGAGACTTACGCACACAAAATAGCACAAGAAACAGACCAAAGAGAGGAGCTGCCATTGTTACTCCCACATTCACCTGAAGTTAGTAAAGTGCACATAGATAAAGTTTACTTGACTCTAAGATCAAATATGTAATGATGTAAATGCAAATTTGAGCAGCAGTTTCAATTTTTCCCTGATGTCCAGCTCTTAAAATTTAGCACCACCCTACAAGTGGGAGAAGTTGTTTTGTTTTTACTTGCATGCTGAGAAATAACTACAGAGACATGCAAGTCTCTAAATATGTGCCATAAGGAAGACAATCAATCCATTTTGAAGCAAAAAATAACTGAAACAACCAAATGCCATGATGATAATCAGCTTTCTGTCAATCTGTGCCATGCACATAGAAAAGCTGCAGACAGGGCAAGTGAAGTTCAAAAACAAGTTAATCAGTCTGAATGCTGAAAAATAAACAGATGCATTTGTCAACATGACTTGAAAAAAGACTAGTTGTCTATTAGGATGACTGTGCCAACAAGCCAGGTGTTTCATGATACCTGTTGATGACAGCTAGTCTGCCAGCCCACAAAGATTTCATTTCATGACTCAGACAGATGTAAGCAGTCGGTCAACAGCAGCAGTTTAAATAATGTGAGATACTTTGGCATGCACCATGCAACAGAATGGCAAAATTAAACTTATATGAAAACTTACCTCTGATTTACTCGCCGTTCATCTTCACTCCCAAATTCCTGCAATGCAGATAACAGTAAAAAAATTAACACCATACGAAATCAATCTGACTATATTACAAAGATTGTCCACCTGGCAGGTAAAGAGCAACTACAACCCTCCCAATATTCACCAGCCATAAACTCCGATAAGTGAACAAGACAAGGTAAATCAGAAGATGGCTCACATATGGTGTCCTAAACAGATAATAATAACAACTTAGTTAACCTTAGTAAGCCAAATGTATCATGTTTAATACATACAGTTTAAGACATTTTCATTCACTTTAAGGTAGAAACCTGCTGTCCACCATACTGGTCTCCTGACCCCTGGCAGATACCAGAAAGCAAAAGACTACAATAATTTTGATCTACCACATGGTAATAAATGGTAAATTGGTCTTTTGTTTCCATTTTGTTAAAGAGACAAATAGACTTCTTATTGGAAAAAACTTTGGACTTTTCTCCCCGGTTGCGCTTGGGTCAGGATTTAAAGGGTTAAATGCATATTTATTTGTCAAGTCTCACCGACGGGATATCTGATACCAAAGGAAGCAGAATCTGGCAATAAAAATTAAGCTGCTTCTTATTCTCAGACTACTGTCAAACATGACGCTGCATGCAAATTCCTCTGTAGTCACACAGGTTTGTGTTCATTTACATTCAACCGAAGCGGCAGCTGCCATGACAAGCTTCCAGAAACTTCCTGAAAACCTCCTCTTTGACCAACTTTATGAATCTGTGTGTAACTATGAAGTTAACGAGTCATTAAACAGAATTTTGTTATTTCTCGACTGAATATATTGAAAATATCACAATGTGCAAAACTATAGGTATCATTTCATGTGGAGTATAGCATGATGTCACACACCAACTCTCTCTGTATTGAACTGGAGTCCCGTGTTTACCAGTCGGTCCGGCCGCACATTCATGTGAATCGCTGCCTCCTATAAAAAGCTGCAGCAGCAAGCGAACAATGGCAACAAGTATTTTCAAAGACATTGCGGAGAACGGAATGAAACGTTCACAACGTAAAGACAGCCAGGATCCATAACATTACCTCTAAAAACAACTACAGGCGTTGGCGAATAAGTTGTTGGATACAGAAAGGGACTAAACTGTAATAATTTTGGCCTTACATTTCCAAAGTGGACAGCACTGTGAGAGCTAAAGTGGCTACACTTAGACTCAGAGATTCTTCTTTAATAAGTAACTAGCTAAATGTTATAAATTATTTTGACATGTTCCACAAAGTCGTGATATTGCTTTGGTCAGTGTGTTTGCACTTTGCACATGCCTTTGCAGACGAGGTGAGTGCAGGTGAGAGGTAGAGGGAGGTCTGGCTCAATGGCACACTTTTTTGGTCTACAGACAGAGCTCAACAGCAAAAGATTTTGCTTTTTGCTCCTTTAAGAGTCTATTTGTGTGAAAACATATTTAAAGTCATAAAAATATGTTCTGCATATATGAATGTGCACGGGTGACTTTTGTGCACAAGTAGACTAAATTTTGTGAGTAATGCCACCATCTTTACACCTAACATCAATGTTCTGGACAGAGACAAGAAATAATTGTTTCAATTATTGTAAACAATTAACAAATGAATAATTAACAATGCCTTTGCCTTATCATTTTAATTTCATAGCTTTATTACAATATAACCTTGCAACTAATCTTATAATTACATAATCCTCACAAAGACGTTGGAAAATATAGAGCATGAGTAAGAAACAAATGAATGTTTGCCTTTCAGGTTTTCTACATAAATTTCCAAAAAGTGGCAATAGGGACACAATGAGATGATAATGGTGATAGTTGTGTTTATATCATTGACTGTTCATTATAAAGGGTCCATTTAAGGGTGTTGCCAGCAGAGTCACTTTTACCAAACGATGGAAGAGAGCTTGAAGGTATGCTTTTCTATTATGGAGCGACCTCTGCATTGTTGCTGACAGTCACTTTGCAGGAAAAGAAAAAAGGGAAGAGAATAGCAATTCTTAGGATCAGCAAACAAAAATTATGCATGGATGACAATGGAACAATGAATGACTGGATAGACACACATTTATTTCTATACTGTTGAAATAATGTCCCATATTGCTCATGCCAGCATCTCCTACGTGCCTGTTTACCTCAGCTCTATTCCTCCACCACAGCACACCACTACCCCTCCACCCCTCCCACCCTTCATGAGTAGATGACATCATAGCTGCAGCAGATTTCTGGCTGCTTTTTCTGTCACACCTTGACCCCCTCCCCAACAGTAAGCAGCAAGAAGATACAACAACAGTTATTCACTTTGAATAAATGATCTATTCACAATAAGTTACTACTTAACGTCATGAAAGAGTTTTCTAGGCTTCACAATTCAGTTAAAATTTAAAAAAATTGCTAAACTTGGTTCTAATGTTTCTAAATGCAGTTTTAACGTAAAGTTACATTTTTAGGTTGGAAATTAATACAGATGTCAGTGTTGATGTGTGTCTGGTATGCACTGCAGAATGATGGTGAGCTCATCAGTGTATAGCTGGTGAGTGGTGCCCCCATCAGGTAACTAATGTCTGTACTTGATAGTGGTAAACGCAACTATGTTTGATTTTTTTTTTTTTTTTTTTTTTTTTTGTAAATATAATTTTTCTAACTTTAAGTGCCCAGAAAACAATACATTCATACTGTGACTGTGTGACTGTAACTTGTGAAAATTATAACCAAGCAAACACTTTTTAGCATATGACTGCCTGTCAGTCTACAAATCTAATGCATTTCTTTTAGGGGAGGACCAACACTAATAAATCTGGCAGTTATTGTCTGTTTAGACTAGCTTTTCTTATTGAAAAGACCAATTATTTGGATGAATTAACTGGATGCCTTACATGGAGATTTTACAGCTAAATCCAGAGGCTCGTGTAAACATCAAAGTCCCAGATAAAAAATATTAACTTAAATGTTTGTTTTCCCTGTCTTATAGTACTCTAAACATCACTGTATTCTTGTTGTGCAAGACACACACGAGTGGCAGAAAAACCTAAGCTTTACTTACATCTTGCACAGCTACCAATAACGTTAGCTATAGCTTCCATCATTCATAAGACAGTTATCAAACTAAGCTAGCATAAAATATGTTAAATTAACAGGTAAATATTTTAAACCTTGTTGGGTTGTTACAATCTAACATACTGACATAATTACGTATTTACCGTACTAACATACGTTTTATCTTGTTGTAAAAATGAATAATGTTAGCATTTGAAACAGCTACCATTAAATAACAACCTAGCGTAACACGTTAACTCTCGGTGCTAATTTAGCTTCAATCAGCGGGCCTTCCTCCAGCAACATCCTTCTCATCCTCAGTTTCCCGTTCAGACATCCACATTGGAGCATTTGCTTTGGTGCACCCTGGTCAAGACTGACCTCTCCCACGGTCGTGGTTGTTGTGCTGGCGGTGGATGCGGCGCTGGGTGTCGGGGACCGCTGTAGTGTGACCAACGCCATGGCTGGAAGCTGAGGATGTAGCACCGACCGGCCGCTGTGGCCTGGAGAGCTTCAGTTAGCTGCTGGCTAACGTCAACATACAGCTGATGATTGGAGGGAGAGGGATGTGTTATTATCCTTCAGTCTGGACTCTACTATACCTGCTGCCTTCAAGCCCTTCCCATCCCACACAGTCTTTAACGTAGGCTGTAGTAATAACTTAATTATTACAAAAAAAAAAAAAAAAAAAAAAAAAAAAACCGTTGGCCATTAAGTAGGAATACATTATTTTTCTCTCTTTAAGCTATGCAATTCTGAATGTTTTGTATAAAAATTCAAATGTTTTGATGTGACAAGGAAGTATAGATAGATTTAAAAGAATGACAAAGATAAAATATAATATATATAATATAATATATAATAAGTAAATAGCGATTTTTTTATTTTATATATATATATATATATATATATATATATATATATATATATATATATATATATATATATATATGTATATATATATATATATATATATATATATATATATATATATATATATATATATATATATATATATATATATATATATAAAAGTTTTGTCTTATTAACACTGTATACGCTAATAATACATCAATATGCAATGCTTAAATAATCTATTTTGTTAATGAATGTGCCACTATGTGATTATTAAAAAGCCTTTAATATGGGAACAGGTTGAAAAAAAAATATTATAATAATAATTATATATATATATATATATATATATATATATATATATATATATATATATATATATATATATATATATATATATATATATAAAACGTAATTGAAAGATGAGTAGTTGCTGTGCACATCTAACATATAAATCATATTAGATCAGTTGTATTTTGTACGTTGTAGTAATACCTACTTGTCTGGCTGGTGTGGAAGTAGCCTCCTATACAACTTGATAGTCAACAGAGAAGCTATTATAGTGTGTGTATCGAGTGTGGACACACAGCTCTCACTGCATTACCTGAATTGATTTGATTGTTGTAGTCTTACTGTATGTTATAATATTTCGTAAGTACTAGAAACACTTCTCTGAATGAAAAAGTCAGAGATATTTCGCAGTTGCTGCGTTGATTGTGGTTTAAACGACGAGCCCTGAACGTGGCGCGCATGCTGATTGGGTGCAGACTCCGCCCATCGGACATGTGACAGGAGAACAGCGAGAGATTGTGAGTTGTAGCAGCTGTAGTGGCAAAATTATTGACTGAGGTAAGACAAAACTTTTCCGAAACTCTTAGACTAGGTTGTCATTATTGTAATTTGTGCAATAAATCATTAATTATATGTAACTTATTGATCTGGTTTTAAAAATTCACCTTTCATAAAGTTTCCCAGAGTTACATAATGAGCAGCATTACTGTTTTTAGCATGGCACAGGTTTTACAAGTTATGCAGTTGTAGTGATTGATCTAGTAGCTTTGCTAAATGGATTGATTATGGTTCGAGATGTTTATTTTGATTGCCAACATGATAAACTTTATTTATTTTTTATTTATTTATAACAATATATATATATATATATATATATATATATATATATATATATATATATATATATATATATAATTTAATGTAGTACATGCTAAGAGACAGAAATAATTAAACAGAATATTAGCTGCCCAATGTTTAATACAATTATCTCCATAATGTGAATGTGGATACAGACAAGATTCCCTCTCAGTGAGTAAGCCACTGTGTATCTGTTGGTGCAGACATGCGGGTGGCAGTGATTGGAGCTGGAGTCATCGGTCTCTCAACAGCTCAGAGCATATATGAGCAGTATCACTCAAAAGTCAGTCCACTCACCATTGAAGTGTATGCAGACTGTTTCACTCCTCTAACCACCAGTGATGGAGCTGCTGGCTTCTGGCAGCCATACCTCTATGATAAGGGCAACGTCCAGGAAACGTGAGTCCAGTCTTTATTACTCTCTCTTTTTTCTTTATTTATAGAAACTAACCAACATATTAACTGCATGTACTCTCACCTTCAGAAAATGGAATCAGGAGACATTTGACTACTTGCTGGGGTGGCTCAACTCACCAGAGTCAGCAAAAATGGGCATTTTCCTCCAGTCTGGGTACAACCTCTGCACTGAACCAGTTCCAGTGAGAATGGCTTTGATCTTTTAAATTATACTATAAATATAACCATTTAGATAAAGATAACTTTTTTTTTTTAGCTTTTTACAATGAAGAACAAAGGTCTCTTGCAGTGAAAAAGGTCTGTATTTAGCTAGAGTGTAATCTCCAAAAAGATCATTCATAATTATTATATACGAGTGCATTATCCACCATAGACAAAGTCCACTGGTTTTCAGCCACTCTGAAGTGGAGCTTTGTTCAGCCGCACAAAGGATGGTGCCGGCAGTGGTTGGGAAACATCAATAGAGAGGCCTCACCAAGGGTTGGGTTAACACACACACAGTTAAATTGTATTGTAAATCCAGACCAAATTCTACCACAGCTAAGATAAATTTGTTGTTGTGGTCTGATCATAGGTAATTGTTTTGTTTCTGTTGCAGGACCCCTCATTTAAGGACATTGTCCTCGGCTTTAGGCACCTCACAGAAAAAGAGCTGCAAATGTTTCCAGGGTTCAAGTGAGTCCAGCCTTGAAACCAAACATTAAAATCCAGCAAACATAGTCCGAAAACGAACATAAAAGTGAACATACTCCCTGTACATTATTGGTGTTTAGAATAAGTCTATTATCTTCTGTTAGTAAGTATTGATCATCAAAGAGAAGATTTTAGTGATTAACTGGTTTTTACAGTCTAAAATATCTGTTCCTTTTTCCAGTTTTGGATGGTTCAACACAGCTCTCATGGTAGAAGGTAAATCATACCTACCATGGCTGATGGACTGGTGAGTTTGTTGTTAGTTTGATTTGTTTTGTTTTTTCTTAGTTTTTTTTGGTTAAAACTGTGAAGCACTTTGGGGCTACATGTTTGTTGGTTTTCATCATCTACATAGAATGAGTAACTTTTCTACAAGTACACGCTTAATGCTGAGGAATATACACTTTTTTGGGACATAAATACTCAGTCACTTCAACATGATTGTCTGGATTCCACTAAATTGTTGTTTAAATGTTTATTTGACTGTAAATTTAGATGGTTTTTTAAAGTTATATGCTTCATCACAAACTTTGGGGTATTTTTTTTTTGGAAGTATTATCAATAAACACATTTCCATGATTTTTGGTGTCTACACAGTATCCTGTGAATAGAGAATATTCTTATAAATGACAGATTATAAAATCTCTATATTTAGATTACTGGCCAACTCATCTTTCCCAAATGTTCATCTCTTTTTTGCAGGTTGCAAAAAAGGGGTGTGAAATTTTATAATAGAAAAATAGCATCATTTAAAGAGGTCAGTGTGTCATTCTCTATTATAACTAAATGTTTATTAAGGTTTTTGTTCGGTAATTTTATTACCGAACAAAAATAACATTTTTGTTTGGTAATAACAAAATTCATAACAGCAATAAGTAAATTTTGTCACATTTTCTTTACTTTAACAAAAAAAAAAAAAGTTGATTAAAAGTTGTCTGTCATATTGATATCTCTTACTGTTCCTGACTATCGTTAGCTGTCAGATGCTGGGGCAGACGTGATCATAAACTGCACTGGGATGCGATCAGGAGACCTGCAGCCAGACCCGGACCTGAAACCAGGCCGTGGCCAGATAGTAAAGGTGAGAGTAATGCAGGGGTAGGCAAGTTCTGGCCTCGAGAGTTGATGTTTTTCTGTTTCAACACTCCTGATTCAAATGAATGACCCACTGAGCAGAACACAATAAGCAGTTGGATCCATTTAATAAATCAGGTTTGATAGAGCAGGAAAAAATCTAAATTCTGCAAACTGAACTGTGGCTCTCTAGTACTAAACTTGCCTGTCCCCAATCCAATGTGTATGAATTAATTAGATAAATGAACAGTAGATAGATAAATAGATCAAGTAACTGTAAAGGGACCATGTTGACACCTGCGTGTCTCTCTGTGTTTAAGGTGGATGCCCCATGGCTGAAGCATTGGATTATAACTCACAACTTTAAAACCGGAGTCTACAATTCACCATATATCATTCCTGGGTAAAGATGATGATGCTGCACAACCACACAACCATTACTTTTCCAGTGTTGATGTTGGTGGCTGTTGGTTCGTTGCAGTTGTTCCACTTTCAGCATGCACCACATCATGAACGTCGCTGTGGAGTCCTGTTTTTTCATTATTTCCCCTCGGTGCTAGATTGGTTAATCCATTGTCTGTAACTTTGAGCAGTAGTTTCCATGTTTGCTGTGTTGTTCAGTCACCATGTTGACGTGGACTGTTTTGGGATTGTTATACAGTGAAGCCAGAAATGTATGTGTTTGCAGGAGCCGTCTTGTGACAGTTGGAGGGGTTTTCCAGTTGGGAAACTGGAGTGAAAAGAACAACTCCTCTGACCATCAGCAGATCTGGGAAAAAGCTTGTCAGCTTGAACCAAGTCTCAAGGTGAATTGCTATCGGAAGGCTATAAAAAGCTGTTCTGTGTAAACTTTGGTTAAATATTTATAATGAGCCTTCTGTTGAGTTTAACTGTATAACATTTTGCAGGTGAAATGTAGAAATACTCCTTCTACAGCAGGGAACAATTTTGTGAAATCTGTTTAAAAAAATCTCACAGAATTTTCATTTTTTTGGTAACATTTTGCTAATTTCTTTGGCAAACTTCTTATGTTTGTGTCTCCCCACAGCATGCTAAGATAGTAGAGGACTGGACTGGTCTCAGGCCTGTTCGAAGCAAAGTCCGCCTGGAGCGGGAGACCATATGGGCCGGTGCGTCTCCGATAGAGGTAAATTTAAATTTGCCACTATTAACTTAGCACTGCATCTTTTAAAACGTGCATATGTTTTCATTTAACTTCTAAAATACTGTGGCGCTTACGCAGGTGATACACAACTATGGCCATGGAGGTTTTGGACTTACCATTCACAGAGGCTGCGCCAAGGAAGCGGCAAAGCTGTTTGGCCAGATTGTGGAACAAAAAGGCAAACGTCCTAAAGCTCATTTGTAGATTTGCTTCCAGTAGTGGTGACTAGTATGCTCCTTCTCTAAAAAGAGTTATCACATGCAGTTTTCATGGCAATAGTAATAGCTTCAACAATGGTCACTTATCAGACACCCAATGTTATACCTATATCATGTTTGAGAAATAATTGTAAAAACAAATTGTAAAGCATAAGGCAAGACACGTCTGATGTATTTGTATGTTATTAAATAACAGCACAATTGAATGAATGTGTGCCTGATTGGGGCAATTTAAAAAAAGAAAGTGCTTCTGAATGTACATGTCTTAGTAAATGTGGTATAAATACAAGGATCCTGATGAAATTATGTGTATTTGATAAATAACAACATAAATTCACTGTTTGTTTTGGAAAGACTATTTACTATGGTATCATACACATTTACATCCAGTGCACTGACAAGAATCTGTGAACACAGACACTTAATGCAGCACTAAATCTCAAACACGGGCAGATAATAGTCAGCTTGAAGGACCCGTACTTGTTAATCTTTTCTTATTTTTCTCTGAGATTGGCCAAAGTCTGTCTGCATGTCACCCTGGATACAAAAAAAAAAGCAAAGACAACAAAAAAATAGGGAATGATACATTACTTGCAGACAGATTACAACATCCTGTTGAAAGTCCTGTTTGAGTGCATGAAAGCGCAGCAGAGCAAAAGATGCAACATGGTTAATTAATAACATCTTTTTTTAATTCTTAAAGCTTACTGTTCAGATTTAGTCAGCTTTGGATGGCCACGGGAAAAATCTGATTGTGTTTCCTAACAGTTTGTAGCTAAAAGACTGAATACCTTTAAGCCTCCTAAATCTAATTTGGATGTTTGAATGTGATCACTAATGAATAAGACCAGCATCCATCAGACCTGAAAGATAAATTGCTTTGTCTTTTTAATACAAATAAAAACAAATCTGATGAAGGAAAGTGGGCAGAGTCTGATCAGACCAGTGAAACTGACCAGACAAAGTAGACTGGACCCCTTAAGATGGAGGACCACAACCTTAAACAGTTAGGTGTGGGGTCTTATGTTAAATCTTAAAATATGCACATGAAAGTAAGTCTGTATGAGCCATTTCCTGCTGAATCTACAGGAACATTTCAATAATTTTGAACCTGGGTCTTATTATCCTTTCCTTTAGGATGTCATTCATTATAATCAATGTAAATGTTTGAATTTGGCCCAGTTTTCAGCTCAAAGGGAACTATGAAATAGCTGTAATGTAATTTGAAGCTCAAATATCAGCATCAAAGTGCCTGTTTCTCATCCTGGCCTGCCCATGTACAGCCAGAATGAAATGGTTCATGAAAAATGAATCAGGATGGCCTCACTTTCAGTGCTGAAGGTAGGTTTTGAATTTTACAAATCACATAAAGAAGATGAATCTATGATGAAAGAAGCTTCTAGTTAAAGCTTCACATGTAATACGCCTAATTTCCTATATCAGCTGTGGCAGTAAAATGTGTGCTGATACTAACAGGGACTACTGTGCTTCAGAGAAGTCACATTTTCATTGTCAGAGTTTTAATACTAACAGATTCATTTTTACATTTTATACTTTAACTTACATAAAGCATACATCTTGTAAAACTGGATGACATAAAGTACCAGTCAAATGTTTGGACACACTTACCTATGAACTTTGAATAGTATGTATATCCAAACATTTGAGTGGTACTGTAAATTCAGGTCATTAATTTCAGTCTTGCACATTTTAAGGAGGAGTTCATCAGAAGGGCACTTTAAGAATTTTACTGAACTTGCTGACCTGACAGTTTTAGTAAATCTGCCAACTTCTTAATCACCAATACAACAAAGTAATGATTAAGATCTCAGTATTACCAGAGGAAACCAGGATTTTATTCAGCTCTTTAGCTGGAATGAAACAACCTTCTTGTTCAAATGAGGAATAATACTAACACAAGTAAAAGAACAAACAAAAAACATGCAATTTAATGAGGATGTCTACTGTATGTACAAATGTCTGCCCCTAACTGAACAGTACATCCTTTCACCCAGACCTCTAAAATGAAAATAATTGCCAGTCTTTGTTTTATTTGAATGCTCGCTTGATTTGAAGAGTCATCTTTTACTCCAACAATGCCTTTTTTTATTTTAAAAAGCATACTTTGTGCAATTCAGCAGGCAATTTGTGTGTGCAAAATAATCCTGTTTCCTATATGCATGATCTATTCTCATAATACTAATAGAAGCAGCTTTTCTCATTGGGTCCATAGTGTTTACCACTGTCATAAGCTGAATAGGTAGTTTTAAGGCTCTGAAAGGAAGGTAGTTCTTCTGAAGCTAAATGTTATCTTGTTCACACTTCCTAGAATACTTCAGTTTATCCACGATTCACTCTTGCATTCATACAGGTCATTTGGTCTTTCTAATCCCCCTGTGTGCAGTTATACAGTGGTAACATTGTGACAGCAATGGTGTTTAAAGACTAAGAGTGACATGTTGTAAAAAGATTGTGTTGCCTAGCTTTCTCACGTCACTGCACTGTCTAAACAGAAGAAACATAGAAGAGGACCAGAGAACTGGTTCAGCTTTCTCGACTCTTCTCGTTACTGCTGTTGCCTCTCAGTTGTACTCCAATGTGTCCTCAGCCCTGCGAGCCAGAACCAGAGTTAGAATGTGGGATTCCACCTGAGTTGTGGCCTATCATCTCTTGCCCCCATTCACGGTGGCTGGACTCCTGCAGACCCCGGCCTGTGGTCTCAATTGGCAGTGCACAGGAGGCGATGGCAGCAAATAAGCAGCAGCAGCAGTACACTGAGAGAGCCAGGTACACAGAGGATTCCAACATCACCTGCATTGTAAATCCCACAGAGAAAGAAAATATATTATATTAACTCATTTAATTTTGAATTGCATTGTTATGATAAGATATTATGATAGTATGATATTACCTGTGCTACAAAAGGTGTGATGAGGGCACCAACTCTAGCCATTCCACTGCTTGTTCCCAGACCCAAAGCCCTGGTCGCTGTTGGATACACCTTTAGAAAATAGAAAAAGAGGCGTACCTCTTCTGGTTTTGTTTCTCTTTGCTATGAACTACAGTGATAACGGTTTTACACTATTCAATCTAAAGTTATCTTACTTCTGGAGTGTAAACATAGGCAGCCTGGAACCCTCCAGCAATAAAAGCTCTGGCGATGAATATCAGTACTGTCATGGAAGCTCTGATAGGGATGAACCAGAGTCAGTAAATGATCAATTACCAAAATGTTTTAAAGGTTTGCTATGGGCAAGATTACCTTCCAACACAACCGTAAAGTGGAATGATGCACAGAGAGAAGACTAGAAAACACAACGCCATGGTCTTCCTCCTTCCCAGTCGATCAATAGCCCACAGTGTCACCAGCAGCCCTGTAAGCACACCAATATTGTCAATGATAAAAAAGCAGAAAAGACATCTTAAGACATCTTGCTAAAATTACAGGATGAACAACTATATTTTTTTTCATTTTAGTTATGATAAATGACCATGAACGTGTTACTGAATGTATATACAGAAATGTCCTTGGCAAACACATTTAAAAGGTCCAGCAATAATTATTCATGCTGAATCTGTATCTTGAGTAAAGAATGATGTAGTTAAAAGTAAAAATGTTGTCAATGCTGAAGAACACTTTGTATTAACAGCATTTTCAAAATGAAAATATTAAGAACATTACATTAGAAATTACTGTTGTAATAAATAGCTTTACATAATAACTAGAATTGCTTGAGTAGATTTATTTTTTAATATTCCAAAAGAAATTGTTTTGTGTACCTGGGAATTCAGATAATGTGGTCCACAGGAGGTCTTTGTAGTCATCAGAATTCAGATATTTACACTCCAAGCTGCAGCGGAGCTCCTCTTTGTTACCTTTGGGCACTAGAGGGAGACATCAAACATTACAGAGGAGCTGCTTAGCTTGTCTGTCATGCTTTTGTGATCATTTCATCACAAAACTAGAATTGTCCTGGGGTATTTAAGGATCATCATATGACTCACTTCCACAAGCACCTCCCTCCTGAAACAATTCTGTGGTGAGCAGCACTAGTCCATAGTAAGCAAAGGCGTTTGCAAACCTGCGCTGACAGAGATGCAAATCATGCCAAAACACATTAAGAGGATTTAAATATATGCATGGACTAAGATATGTATTCACAATGAAATCACGAGACTTGGGACCGTAAGAAAGAAAAAACTTGGTATATCATTTACTCATTTACCAAATAAACCACAGAAGAACTGTGGTGCAGCGGAAATGGGATGAAAATAAGTCTTGAATCTTTCCACGATCCTCCTAATACATATATAAAAGAAAAGCCAAAAACATACATAATCATTACTGAAAGCACAATATGAATAATGTCTACATTACATTCAGGGCATGTGTTCCCTGCATAAACAGACTGTGCTGTACCTGTCTGGCAGCAATTAGTTTCCCCAGAGGCATGGGGGCTCCGTTCTCTGTGGCGATGCGCTTCAGAGTGGCGAGAGCTTTCTCCTGGTTCCCTGTCAGCACATCATATCTAGCACTCTCCGGTAGCCACTGTGATAATATCATCCAAAAAAAGTAAACATATGATTTAATAACTGTGCAGTGCTGTACAACCACTCACGACTATCATACTTACAAAACACAGAATGGCAAAAAGGAAGAGAGGAATGGTAGAGAGGCCGAGCAACCAGCGCCAGCCCAGAGTGGGCATCACCAGGATTGCTAAGAGGACCTCAAACACAGTTCCCAGAGCCCAAAATATCTGTAAATCCAAGAGAAAAACACAAAGTGAAAGAACAAAATGGCATTTGCTGTCACAAAGGTATAAATCAACAAGGAATGACGTGGTAACCTATACCTCAATCAACAAGATGCACGTGGCTCTGGATCTCATGGGCAGAAATTCAGCATACAGGGTCACCCTTTTAGTGAAGAAAACTCTGGTGTCAGAGTCTTTTCAAACAATCAATTCAGAGCTGCTGTTCTTTGAAAGATGAATGAAGACTACTTACGACTGTGGTGCCCCTCCAATGCCAAATCCCACTAGTGCACGAAGAACGAGAATCCACCCATAGATGGGAGCAAATGCACTCATGAGGCCATAGAACATAGTCCACAACACACTCATCTTCAAACCCTGTGTGTGCAAAAGAACAAAGCTGAATGGTGACTTGATTGTATGATTTTAGATACTACATCACCTGATTCATGATTGATCCACTTCCAATGTTTGATAATTGATTAAATCCTTTATTGTATAAACTCTGAACCTAATAGTGTCTGAGACAAAGACATGCATATGAATTATTTCTGCATCAAACATCAGGCTAAGTCATACTCACGGTCTTTCTGCCATATTTGTCAGATATGTTTCCCCAAAGAGAAGAGCTGATCATCATTCCAATGAAAACCGCCTGTAAAAGGAGAAATGAACTGGACTGGTCATGTTGCAAACATGCACCTGTGTAGACTTGTACTTAGCATGCTGATGTGTATTGAATGTTGTCAAACTGCCAGCAGCATTTTGTCTCAGAAGGAGACAAAAATATGAAATGATCTTAAAAGACATGAATCTTAGTAGTACAATTGGTTCTTTGATTTGATTATTTTTGTATTGTTTTATTATAATCAAATATATTTAATAAAAAGTCCTTTAAGAATAGTGAAACATGACACATTAGAAGCAGCTGGGGTCTCTAATTTCCACTATTGTAACAACTGTCTTTTGAAAGCACTTTTTTCAAAGCAATCCCATCTACTGTTCCTCAATAAGTATTAGGACAGTCAAAAGGAACTGCAAGAAAGAGTACTTTAGAGACATTACAGAGACATTACCGATGTCAGCAGTGCCACCTCAAGGCTTGGCAATCTCCATTCACAGTGCAGTTGTGGTGCTAAGATGCTGAGGATCATCATCTCCATGGCATCAGCCATCTGAGAGAAAACCAAGTTATGCTAAGAAATCCACGAGGAATTGAAACAAAACCTTGTACTGAGCTTGTTTTATGTTTGAGAAGTTCTTACCCAGGACAGACCAGTGAGGATCGAGAGTTTCCACTGGAATGTCCCAAAGCCTATAGCCTCTACAGCATCTTCTACCATGAACGTGTCTGAGGGAATGACAAAGATGGCAGTTTTTAGTCAGATGCATGAAACATTTGTTGAACCAAACAAGAAAGTACAGAACAAAGAGGGGAGAAGTTGAGCTGTCAGACTGTACCATCTGTTGGATTGGCAAACTCTCGAGGTACTGGGGCTCCTTCTGCAAGGGCCACAGACTCCATATCAGTATGATCTGCTATCCTGACATCCTGTTCTCTGTTCACAACATCTTCCTCAGAGCGCGTACTCTCCCCTGTGCGACGGAAACGGACAACGCTACAAAAAAAAGAAAAAAAAAAAAGAAACATTTATATGAAATTAAATGAAGGATGATTAAATTTTCTGAATTCTTAATTTTCTTCTTCAGTCTAATAGGTAAGAGAAGTTTCAAGTGAATTAAAGCCAGGGCAAAGCTGAAGACAAATTAGAATTAATTACTGTTGCCTAGGTGATAGGAGATCTTTCTGGCCATAATTTTGTGAATTGGTGGTATGGTCATGGATGCATCAAGTCAGAGCACTTTACCATCACTGTGTACTAGTGTCTGATAAGGTTATATAATGTGCAGCCATGTTTTCTACAGATGGAAAAGAGCCTATAATCTCCTTCTACATGTAGATAATTATTAGTTTGTTCAGGATTTAACACTCACAGAGAATGAGTATTGTTCCGGTGATGTCTTAATCACAGTCATTTCTTGAAATAACCTCCATGCAGTGTAAAGTAGCAGTGTTACAGGTGGTAAAATGTGCAAAAATATCTTGCGATATGTTGCTGCATCTGTTACATGATCCATAATTCAAATCTTTCTTTTCTAAGACTTATTCATAAGAGGTTGAAATCTCCATAAAAGTATCTAAAAAGTTACAAATTCTTGTGCTATCATTTAATATAGCTTTTGACTCTGTGGCTTTAAGAGATATCCCTTATGGGCTTGTCTTAAGCTTAATTAATACATGTGCAGGAAGATTTAAATAAATCATTCAATGACCTGAGTCATGACAGCTAACAGAATAACAAGTTAAGACAGAAAACTTAATCAGCTTAAGAATCACAGCAGTGAATAAGTGATGGGAAAAGGATGTGGTTGTAAACAAACTGCACTGCTAGAGGACTTCAGAGATGCTTTCATATGTTTATCTTTCTTGAATTTAGCAGCGCAGCTTGGTGATATAACCCAATGGACAATGTCAAGTGAAAGCTGTTTCTGAGGAATGTCAAGCTATCTGTGATCCGGCGAGCTAATCAAGCGAGCACGAAACGGTGAGAGGGCGGTGCTGCGGACCAACACGCTGTCACGGTCGATAATGGATGAATAAAAACAACAAAAAGCGACGTTATGCAGGCTGTAGTCTACTCACGGAAGTTGCCTCAGTTGGAACAGATCATCGTCCATTTTGGCGTTTATTAGCTGACGTTCCGTTTGGCCTCATCTCCGTTTACATTATCGTGACGAGCAGCGATTTCAGCACCGAGGAGAGCGACTCGCTTCTGGTTGTCCGCAGACAGCCAATGAGAGTCCGCCCTGCGCGAGGCACAGCGCGACACGCGCAGAGAGGGAGAGTGGATGAGCTGAGACGGATCTGCAACAGCATCACTGCTGATTACCGGGGAGCACATGACTTATCATTGGTCTGAAAGAGACGGTCTGGTGCCTGGAAGACTTGTTCTGGTAATACACGAGCTGAGGTTTATGAGAAAACTTCCAGGTCTTCTGATTTCTGATGGTGCTCTTCTTAATAACGCCAACATGGAAGACTTTACACATGAAATGCAGTTTATCACGATATTAATTTTTCAATGTCAAAGTAACTTTAAATGAAAATAAGCCCTTATTATTTCTCAATTACAAAAGACATGCATTATTTAACCATTAGTATTAAATGTTTATTACAAATTTTTTTCAGCCAAAATAATTAAAACCACTTATGTTTGTGCACTAATTACATATTCCTAATTATTACTTTCTTGTAATCTGTTATTATCTAAAGTTGAAATTTAAAAATGTAAATATTTACATTTTTATTGTTTGTTGAAATACTAAGGCAGCTCCTAACATGTTGAAAACACACACACACACACACACACACACACACACACACACACACACACACACACACACACACACACACACACACACACAAACAACAACAACAACAACAACAACCACCACCACAAAAAACCCTCCTGGGTTATTTTCTGAATTATCTGAATTATGTCTAAATTAGGCCACAAATATTTAGGACATATTACATCCTTAAGGTGCCATACATAAAAAAAAGCATACAACTGAAAAAAAGAGAGGCAAAATATGTAATTTTAAATCTAATGCTCAAAAACTATTTTAATATTTGTCTACGGGTGAAACTGAAATGAACTAATTTCGATTATTTAAAGCAATGAGGCTGTGGAGAGTTTGTATTTATATTGAGATGTTCTAATAGGGAAAATAAATATAAAATAAAAAATAAAAACACAAAGTTTTTAAATATTTCCAGAGTAAGTGTTTATGAAATGCACAAAGCACTCTTTAAGACCATGATGTAAAATAATTTTGACATTTAACCTTTTTTAATCACATTTTAAACGTTGTAATATTTACTTCAAAATAAACAAACAAAAATGTACGCAGAAAAACCTCTGATGGTCGGAGTGTTATTGGAGTAACGCGTTAGGGTTCACTTCCGTAGAACCGTACCGAAACACAACCCTCATGACACGAGTTCCTCAGAGACATCAGGATGTTGTGGTGCCGACCAGAGAGCTCCGATAAGCTTGTTGGGGAGTTTCTTGGCACAGGACCCGTAATCAGGTAAAACCTCTCCATCTGACAAACAAGGGCCGCTTATGTTCAGTAAAAGTAGGACAGTGGGAATTGTGGGTCACGAGGCCGCCGCCAGAGATTGAAGTCAAACAGTAACATGCGCAGAGGCACAGCGAACACGCAGTTTTGTTTAATAATTAAAATCTTGATAGCAGACACATGTGGTGACATTTTTAGATACTTTACATTTATTTAAATGTAGAAGCGCGGATGTTTTCCAAATACGACGTCTTAAAAAAGCTTGGAGGGCAGTCTGACCTCGGTGTTGTCGGTAAGTTAGCCTTAACGCTAAAGCTAGCTAGTCTCGTGGTTTTGTTTTTATATTTTTTATTTACAGTTTTCCGATAAACTAATTGTAAGTACTGTTACAACAGCATAGGATCCCTTACAGCACTTCAAGTTGCTTTCCCGATTAAGGCCAGACAAGAGTGTATCCAAATAAGACTGATGTGATCGAGTTCTGTCTTATGTATATGTGTGTGTGTGTGTATGTATGTATGTATGTATGTATGTATGTATATATATATATATATATATATATATATATATATATATATATATATATATATATATATATATATATATATATATATAATCTTTTTCAAAGCCCATTTCCATTAGGAAAACTCATAAAGAATCTCAGAATTATGAGATGCAAAGTCATAACTATGAAATGAATAGTCATTATTATAAAATAAAAAGTTGTGGTTTTTTTTTTTTTAAGATTTAAAAAAAGCATAATTATGTGACAGAAAGGATACAAATTGCATATCTTTGTATTTGGGGATAAGACAGAAACAGTGTTAGAATAGTTTTATTCAGCTGATAAATATTGTGCCTTTTTCACTTCTTAATAGTTTGTGAACACTAAGAAAAGGATTTCAAATGTGGCTTAACTAATGATGAAACCCTTGCTTTACTGGCTGAAGTTTAAGAGGACATTAAACTTCAAATCACTTAAACTTTAAATTACTTTTAATGTCATTATTGACAATAATTTCCAATTATGAGATTTGTGGTAATTAAAAAAAAAAATTATATCAAGTGGTGGAAACAGGCTTCTATACTATGCAGACTGATTTTACTAAATAAGCAAATACAGACTTTACTAACTATGACACTTTCTGACACAGAAAGTAAATCCTCCCAGTTGTAAATTCAATGCAGTTGTAAAGAAATATTGATTCAGTGTGTAGACCCTTTCATGTTTTTTAATTGTATTACATGATAGTGAGGGATTTTTAGAGACCCCAGGATTAAATGAAAGAATGACACAAAACTGGAACAGTTTAGGACGTTGTTTGCTAGGTTGCTACAAAAGACCATATTTGATTCTAATAGACGTTAAGGAAAATTTATCCACGGTCTCAGCCGTACTTCATGGTTCAGTTGTTCAGTCACACCTGCACAAATGTGACCTTCATGACAGAGTCCTCAGAAGAAAGCCTCCATCTCTGACTCAACATTTGATGTCCCACATCTTTAAATAAACAAGCTAAGCGTTGCAGAGAGAAGTCATGTAAACTAAAGCATAATAAGACTTTTTGAGCATTGCAAGTAAAGGTATATTTGGAGAAAGAAGTTATAGAATTGCTGTGATGGACTGGTAACCTGTCCAGGGAGTACCCTACCTCTCACCTTATGATTGAATCAAGCAGTTAAGAAAATGGATGGTTGTAGAACTGATTGTAATTAAGAACAACTCTACAAGTGTTAAACACAGAAGTGGATCAGTTATATCCTGGGCTTGTGTTGCAGCCAGTGGCACAAGAAACAACACAAGAACTCAAAAGAAGAAAACATAAGGGGCTTAACTGGGTGCCTGATCCTAAAATGCAATCGTATTTGTGTTAACAAAATGCAGGATTCCCAAAACTTTTATTTCAGTTTTTGATTTTTCATTTTGCTCTTATTAAATCATCCAACATAATTCTAAACACACCGAGTGTGAGTGTCAGTGGTTGTTTGTCTCTCTGTGTTGGCCCTTGCACTTTGTGTCATCGTTAGAATAAATATAATCTTGTTCCTAATTATAGTGACAAGAGACCTGTGTTTAATATAAGGTAGACCAGACCAGCCAATGCAAATATTTACCCTTCCTCTCTTCCATCCTCTCTTGTTTTCACCACTTTCATTACTCTTTTCATATTCTCGGTTTTACATCAGCATCATTTGTCATCTTTTTTCAGAAACAAGATGATAAAAAACTGGGGTGTAATAGGAGGTGTAGCAGCAGCGATAGCAGCTGGAGTATACGTTTTGTGGGGCCCAATTACAGAGAGAAAGAAGAGGAAGAGAGGTAAGAACATGTGTAACGGTGTCTTGTACAGCTAATATGTAAGACACAAGCTACCGTGCAGTAATGTATCATGATGTATGGGTTTTTTTGCAGGTATGGTTCCTGGTCTGCTAAATTTGGGAAACACCTGCTTCTTAAACTCTCTGCTTCAGGGCTTAGCAGCATGTCCATCCTTTATCAGATGGCTGGAGAAGTTTTCAGGTCTGCCTACGATCCAGTCATGCAAAGACAACCAGCTGTCCACCACATTGTTGCAGCTTCTCAAAGGTGTTTAAACCAAATCTGTCATACATGTCAAGAAAATTTATGACAGATAGAAGGAACATATGTTCATGAATGGTTTCTTTTTTTTTCTTTTTGAACAAACAAATAAATAAAAAAAAAACCCAACACACTTTGTCCTTTGACAGCTCTGTCCAGTGATGAACCTGGGGAGGAAGATGTTCTTGATGCTGGATGCCTTCTGGATGTTCTTAGACTGTACCGCTGGCACATTAGCTCATTTGAAGAACAGGTTAGTCAGTAATGTTACGTACTGGTGTGCAACGTATGGTGTGGTGCTTTATTAAAAACTGCGTTGGTTTCTTCACACTAAGGATGCACATGAACTTTTTCATGTCCTCACATCATCTCTGGAAGAGGAGCGAGATCGTCAACCCAAAGTCTCCCATTTGTTTGACATGCAGTCCCTTGAGGTAAGCAAGTGACTGGAACTGCTTAAGTGTCAGACACACACTCCCACTTATTCTGTGTTTGTGGTTGTTTTATTACCAGAGTCTCCCAGTTCAAGATGAGAAAGCTATGGCCTGCATAAGTCGAGGTAAATAGATAAGAAACACACACAAGAGCCAAGTGAGAAAACCAAAATAAAATATATTCTTTTTTCTAATGAATGATAACGTGTTTATTTTTTTAATTTTCTGTTGGACAGCTCCTCTTCATCCAATACCAGGTCTTTGGAAATTTCAGCATCCTTTTCATGGACGTTTAACAAGCAACATGTCATGCAAGCACTGTGAAATACAAGTAAGTTTTTTGCGCGTCAAATCTAACGTTTAGGGTAGGAATCTATTGGCAACCAATTGATATTTAATTATGTTATTTTGTTTTTAAAAAAAAAAAAAAGTTGTTAATATCTCTGCTGTGTGTGTTTTTGTTTTTCTTCCCTACAGAGTCCAGTGCGCTATGACTCATTTGAAAGCCTGTCCTTATCCATTCCTTTACCTCAGTGGGTAAGCAAGCAAATAATGAACATGAAATCTTATTTTTTAAGTACTATTATATTGCTTAAAGTTAGTGAATCTTTTTTTCCCTTTTATTGAATCCTTGTTTCTTGTCAGGGTCGGCCTATCTCCTTAGATCAGTGCCTGCAACATTTTATTTCATCAGAAACCATCAAAGAAGTAGAGTGTGAAAACTGCACCAAGGTACATTTACTGAAATACCAGCAACCTATCATAATGCAGTGCTTATTTTTAATGGAGGCCATTTTTGCTTGTTTCTTTTACAGCCTTTCAGTCTACTAACTTTGTTTTTTCTATCTCCCTTTTTATTATTTCAACCAGTTTCAACAAAACACGACAATAAACGGGCAAGTCTTAGAAAGCCAGAGGACAACTTTTGTTAAACAGCTAAAACTTGGAAAGGTAACTATTTTCATCACGACACTGTTGGCTTATTATTTTCACTTTGAGATTTTTATTGCTATGTAGAAAAAAATGGGCTGTTAAGATTAATGTTTAATGTGGTCAAAGACGTAACATTTTCTAATGTTTCTGTTAGCTCCCCCAGTGCCTCTGTATTCATCTACAAAGACTAACATGGTCAAGTGAAGGAACCCCGATCAAACGACAAGAGCATGTGCAGTTCTCAGAGTATCTATCCATGGACCGCTACAAACACAACACCTCCGCACAAAGGAGTCAGCGGATTAGATGTGTTCCCAAAGCCAGAAAGGCAGAAAATATAGGTGATTCCACAGAAAGGCCCACAGCTAATGGAACTGGTGTGTTGGATTTGCTCAGTGTGTGAAATCTGTCTGCTTTATGCTTACCTGCTTTTTAGTCATCTTACACTTGTTGGGTTTTCTTTTTCAGATGCAGAGTATCACAACAACAACAAACCTTTTTCCAATGGAAGCTGCTCTGTATTTCTTCAATCTCCTGGTCTGAATCCACAATTCAGTCTCACATATGACTACAGGTAAACTCAGCATCAGCAGTTTGTGGTCCAACAATACAAAAGCTCACACATGACAAGATGTGTTGTGCTAACGTGTTGTTGTGCTGCCTCTGCCTTTAAGTCAGACTTTCTGTTATTTATTCTCTTGAAATGCTAAAAATGAATATCACATAATCCAAAAGCTGATGTTTGTCTAATAGTAGCTTTATAGTAATTCATTGCATGGAAAACACTCAGCATCCAGATTTGTGACATGCAGACTTGGTTCTTCAAAGTTGGGATATTGTATACAATAGAAACATAAGTTTAGGATTTACGAAGTTATTTGAGAACTGTTTTTAATTGACAATGGTTCACAGACCAGTTGGATGCAGTGTTGAAACCCAGTTAAAATTTAATGCCACCAGCTTGTTTAGAGATGTTGGGACAGACACAACAAAAAACTGGAAAAGTTACAGGATGTTTAGAAAACATCGCAAGGTCAAACATCTCACAGCTAATTATGGTAAACAGAAACCGGTATGAAAACAACCTGTGGCAGAAGTCACTTAAAAAAATAATCATCATTCAAGCTTTCCAATGGATAATTTATCCCACTCCCCAAAAATAAATGTCAAAACAGGTTTACATTTGGAGAATAATCAAACAAAAGAATGTGTGAAAAGGAGACTTAAAATTGTTTAGGTGTTAAAATAATTTATCAGTGAAGAATGGAAAAAAAATGAGCTGTTTTTCCTTCAGAACTCAGCATTTGGTCCCATCAGTTTGCGGATACTTTAAGTATGTTAGACGAAAGCGGTGATGCATCAGTTTTACACACTGAGTGGACAAAAGATGGCAGTTTGCTAGCTGAAATAAAAGCAGAGTGGAGGAGACTAAAACCGTTCCAGTGTTAAAACATATTGATCAACATGAAGACACTGGCTGTCTTGAGTATTTTTTTTCTGTAAAATAAAAACCATAAAAACATGCAGATGGTTTCATGATAGGCCCAATTGGTAACTGATCAATCAGCTATTTTTGTCTTCTAATCTGCATCTTTTCTCGCAGTTCTGCAGAGTACCTTTTCCAGCTTATGGCCGTGCTGGTTCATCACGGTGACATGCACTCAGGACATTTTGTCACATACCGCCGCAGCCCTTCCTCGCTTCACACCTCCTCACACTTCAACTCGCAGTGGCTCTGGGTGTCAGACGACTCGGTACGCAAAGCCAGCCTGCACGAAGTGCTGTCTTGTAACGCTTACATGCTCTTCTACGAGAGAGTTCGAAGGCCCGGCCTCAGCCCAAGCTCAGAGGAGTGACCTTGCAGTCTGACTGATTTCTGCCTTTCCAGTCATCCTTACACCTTCAGTGTGGGAGTAACAACACAGTTACTATCTGGTTGCTATGTGACAATGAGACCAGCGAGGAAAGCCATGTTAGCGTTATGAATAGTTTTACATCGTGGATCTCAGTGTCATGTGATAGTACAATGTGTTGTGGACATTTCTTGCTGCTCAGATTGTAGTAGACTGCTCTTAATCCCAAAGATAATGGACCTGCAGGATTCACGTGAATATCATGAATCATGTACTTTTTAAGACCCATGTGATAATTTCTATGACGGCTTCATGAAACAATAACGTCTGTGAAACAAAGAAACAGGAACATTTAACTATACAGAGTGCACTAAGGTACCAGCCTCACAATAATGTTCATATGAGAAGCTTATAACGTTATTTTTATGGGGAAAGTTAGAGGTGTTGACTCAGCTCTGTGGCACTGTTATAATACTGTATTATTTTTTAGTTTAAATGGTTTGCCTGTTACTTTGTCATTTTCTTGTAAAGTTCAAATACAAAATTAGCTGATTCAGACTTCACACAGATTTTATGTAGAAGTTACTCATTATGAAATGTCAGACAGGGGGAAATTTCTTTGACTGGCGCTCTGTTGTACCCAGTATGCCTAATCATTCCCAGACATGTATGTAAACTATAATGAAAAATAATGTTTCAGCTGACATTTTGCTGTTTTCTTAAGCTGTTGTGATCAGCAAAGCTGCAAAATCAAGGTCCAAGTGCCATGTTGTCTTTTACGCTCAAGATTTTTAACAGAAAGTCCGAGCACTGATGTGAGCATTCAGTGGGATCCCTTCCTAAAATATGACTCATCACAGCCGTTTGGCTTAACGTCTGTTTTCATAAGTTTACTGGTAATTATTAACAAAGCTCAATGCTGCACATTTCTGTTTTTTTTTCTTTAATTCAGAGCACTGATTACTGCCATTTACTACCAAACAAAATCAAAAAGAGAAATTAGTCTGTTTGCAATTTGCACTACTGTATTTTCATGTGAGATTGTATGTTTTTGTGTGCAGTCTTTGGAGGTGATCATTTTAAGGCATTAAAAACAATAAAATACTTGTTTATTTATTAAAGAAAGACAATAATTAGAATATTAAAAATGAAGTTTTTGAGAATAAGTTAAGATCAATCATCACCGTCTGAAGCGTCTTAGAAAAATGCTGCATCCATCAAGCTGCATGTAATATAAGTAAATAGAATTTCACCGCGTATGAAATAAACATCTTTTCACACAGTCACTCAAAATCTACAAATGATGGTATTGAAAGCTTTAGTAGTGGAGTTTAATGCTGATTTTTTGTTCGGTAAGGGGATTTGATCAGTGAGGAAAAACAGACTGGTGCTGAGGAGCCCTCTGTATTGATAAAACAATGTGAGAATATCTGGAAAATCATCTAAATCTGATCCCTCCAGAATGAAAAAGGAGCAAAAAGGCCACTTGTAGTTTGATATAGAATTTATTGATTATAACTTTCTTAGTAACCTTGCAAGCAGCTATGAAAGATGCAAATGTATTGACATTACTTAAAGGGTTGGTTTGAACTAGATGACAATCATCAGCTTGGATAATCGGATATGTGTATCTTAATCCCTGACTTAACTTGAATAACTAAGAAAGTAAATTGACAATTCTCCATAGGCCAATTAAATCTTTACTCTTATATACATATTCATATTTGGTGATTTATTGATGTTACTGAGTACACATCACACAAGGGCCCTTTTTATCAGGAGTCCGGTCAATAATAAACGCCTCCTCTTGGCTTTTTTTTTAACTTTCTTGCTGTCCAGTAGGATGCGTCTAAAGGTGAGGTTTATACGTGGCATGAGAACTTTCTTCCGAACAGGGAGGCTGTGGTACCAGAAGGTGTTGGTCGGAGGATTCATAAGAAGCAGACTTCCATGCGCGAGCTCCAGCTTTACAGGCTCAATCTGCTGGCTGCTTTGCTTTCCTCGAGCATCTCTGTGCCTGAAGATGAAGTCTCGTGCTGCTCCCAAAGAGACTGAGGCGATAGGAGAAGAGGGGTCCAGCTCCTTCTCATCATCACGATGCTCTCCCATGTGATCCTGCCCATCTCTGTACCTGGTGGAGAGACTTAACACTTTCAGCATTTCTGGCTATAAGATTTACATTCTGTAGTCGTGGCCTAAATTATCACCTGTTGATTAAGACAAAGTTGTATGTCTGGGCTGTCACTTTCGTGACTGCATCTCGAATGTATTCCAGGGTTGGAGTCCATGTGCACGCTGAACGTTTTACCCCAGAGTAAGTGTATGTTAGACCTGCATCTCCATAGGTTGCCTGCTTTCTTGGTATATTGTATACTTTTCCAAACACTTGGACCTTTGCTTCTTCTCCTGGAGGAAAAACAGAACCAATCATTCAACTACACTGCAACTTCAGGCCATAACTCCACAAAACAATGGTTAATTTTTCTGCACCTGTTGAGTACACCACCTCCTCCTCCAACTGTTTGAATAAGGCATCTGCTTCCTCTTTTGAGAATAATAAAGCATAATCACAGTCCAGTCCCTCTGCCTCGATTTTTTGCCAAGGAACAGGATCCAAGAACTCTCCTAATGATACATCCTCGTCTTCAGCATTTATCTTCCCATCCATTTCAAGTTTCATATTCTTCCTTGGACTTCTTCGTAGGGTATTGTTGGTGGACAGTCGTTTCTTCGGTCCTCCATGCAGAAATCTTTCCATTGCATTAATCTGCTCAAGATTTACCTCACCTGGATAAGACAGAATAGGCACTTTGGCTTTAAAAGTGACTCGGACTTGTGAATCAAATAGAAGGCCATTAATTCATTTCAACAAAGGGAATATAACACACATTTAAAAAAAAAAAATCTAGTAAAAACAGATTTTTAACTATTAAGGAGTTACGTGACAGCCATTGCACTATCATGGCAGGACCAGTCAGTCCGGTGGTTTTTTGAACACAGCTCACCTAATTAACATAACATTTACGTCATCTTATTCAGGCGCGAAATATTTAAGCACCGTCCAACGATAAGAGGTGTTTTTCTGGATTCCAGTGCCGTCTTAGCTTTCCAAGTATTTATCAGACTCAGCTAGACTACGACAGCTCAGCTCTCGACATAAGTGCTTTTAAGCAGAATGATTGGGCAGAAAACTATTAACTCATTTTTTTCGCCAGTCGCGAAAAAGCGGGTCTCTAAGGAGTTAAATGAGACCGAAGATGATGCCAAAGAGCCGGTGAGAGTCAATTATTCTAAATAATTTACCTTAATGTGGGAAACTTAACGCTAAGGTTAAAAGTTATTTTGCATTGAGTAGTATTAGAAAGTTTAGCAGAATTTCGCGCGACTGGTGTAGCGTGCACCGAGCTGCGTTCAAGACCACCGCGGTGTTCCGGATTGTTAAAGTTGTTGCTCGTTTATTGCTAGCATAACACGAGAATGTTAGCACCGCTTCGTCGACATGTTTCAAGACCACCTTCACTCCAAGCAGTTTCTTTCTTACCCGTTTTGTGTTTCTCTCAATACATTAAAATAATTCAGAAGAAGCAGAAGGTCGCTGCGGGGGAGCCAGAGCCTCGCGGCCCGTCTTCTGCTCCCTTATCCCCCGAGCAGCTGGAGAGGATGGCCCGCAACAAGCGAGCAGCGCTGCAGAGACTCACTGCCGCTCACACCCCGCCGGGGCTCGGAGAGAGCTGGAGGAAGGAGTTGTCGGCTGAGTTTGGAAAACCTTATTTTAAAGACGTGAGAGGACGACGCACAACACTGCACACGCTGTCAGTGTAGTATTGCATTGTAATGATTTAATTTCTCTCCATCAGCTGATGAATGTTATCTCTGAAGAGAGGAAGCGCCACACTGTGTACCCACCTGCTGAACAAGTTTTCACCTGGACACAGATGTGTGGCATCCGTGATGTAAGTTTCAACTCGCCGAGCCTTTGCCCTGTATCATCAGATGTTTCTACACTAAATATTAGGTCTGTGACGATATGCTTTTGTCCCGGTTCGATTCTGATTTTTTTGGGTGCCGATTCGATTTAAATTGCGATTCTCACAATTCTTTGATTATTGCTAAATTTTGTAGATTAAAAACAAAAACAATGTATAAAACTTTTTTTTTTGCTTGTCATTTTTCTTGATTTCAATTGGGAAAAACAACACAGTAGCGAGATCATCATTCTGATGCTATAATGCCCAAGAAAACAAGTAAAAGATCAATAAAAATAATAAAGATTTAAAAAAAATTGTAATGGGTTATTTTTAATATATTTTTTTAAAAATCGATTTTCTTTTTAACAAAAAATTGATTTTAAAATTGTGAAGCAAAAAAATCCTAATTTTTTATTTTTCGATTCGATTTCCCCACCCCTACTAAACATGCTGAGCAGGGATTTAGGATTGAATGTAACGACGTTGTGATGTACACGAGTAATATCAGCATAAAAGAGACTCTACATGTTATACTGGTGGCATAAATGGTTATCAGTGGAATAAGTTACTGGAATCCAATGGTAGACATCTCTGAAAGACAGCAGCAATGAGATTTTAAAGTGGCTGTGGTTTTAAAAATGGTTGCAGCCATGGTTGGGGTGTTTGCAACCACTCTGAATGTTGGCTGAATGTTTCAAAATAGTTAGTAAAAGGGTACTTAGAAAACAATAGATATATGTTGCTGCATCTTTCAGAATGGTTTATACATCATGCTACCACATTCAGTATGCACTTTGAAGTTGGAGGATTCATCTCGGAGCCATTTACCGACTTGTCGCAACCACTACCAGACTGGCCATGGCCGCTGTTCTTTTTCATGTCCACTTTGCTAGTGTTCACGTTGATTGTCAGAACTGTTCCACACTGACTGCTACCACTTTCAGAGTAGTTAATAAAACATGCTACTAAGTTCACAACGTTCACAGCCAATTTGGAGTTGAATGATTCAGGCTGACGGACTGGTTGCGGGCACAGTTTCAAGTACCTTTTTATATTTATGTATGTGTATGTATGTATGTATGTTATATAAAAAATACATGCACAACCAACATCACCATTCTTCAAGCAGTAGCAACGTTTCTAAACCATTCTTAATGTTTTAGTAGCCAGTGTGCACCCATTCTAAGCAGTAGTCGCGACCACAGTCGCAGTGATTACAAACATAACAATGTGATGAAGATTGTCCGATCAGAGTGAACATGTTTTGACGCTCATCATTTTAAAGGGCATACATCTGTGAAAGCTGTTAAAATGTTAGATTTTTATCGTTTCTTTTGGAAGCATTGCTAATTGTCACAATATGGGTTTCCAATTACAGGTCAAGGTGGTGATTCTGGGACAAGATCCATATCATGGCCCAGGTCAAGCCCATGGATTGTGCTTCAGTGTTAAAAGACCAGTTACTCCTCCACCCAGGTGTCTCTTTTTGCTTTGTAAATTGAGCACATAATAGTCAGCATGCAAGTCGATCAACAGTCTCTTCATGATAAAACATCAGAGAAACATCAAATTGGAGATTTGAATGCTGCAGACAAAATGAGCTCAGGTGCTATCAAGTTAGTCTTTTAACTAACTTGAGGACTTGATTTAAAAAAAAAAAAATCAAATTAAACAAAACATTTGTATAAGATTTGTGAAATTTTGAACTTTTTCATAATCTAATTTTCTGGGATGTACCTGTAAAACTGGGAAAAAAGGAAAATTTCCCTGGCCAGAACTAAACTGACCTAAAGTTAAAGCTGGGGTAGGTAATCTTGCTCGGACATTTTATTTTTTTACTCTGGGTGAAGTGGTTCCTCGTCCTGATAGTAGTCTGTACATTTTGTAATCATGAACAATAAGAAATATAGTTAGACCCCTAAGTTTACTGTAAATCTGTAAAAACTTAATCAAACCAATCAAAAAATTTGGACCAGTTGTTCATTTCTCATATTTTGTCTCCTGGCTCTCCTCCTCCCCCCCTTCCCGCAGCACATACCTGATAACCACACCCTGTCTATAAATAGCATGTAAGGAAGACAAACATGGCTGCGAAAATGCAGGAAGGATTTCACTGACCTGGCTCGATTTATTTGCCTCCTCCCGCTAAACAAACGAGAGAGAAAATCGTTGGTAGAAAAGGCTAAAAATATAAAAGCCTTTGATCACGCAAGGTGCAAAACCAAGAAGGGGAGGAGCCAAGACAGGGTGTTACTTTTAAATCTTGCCAACTACCCAACATTACCTACCCCAGCTTTAAAGTGTAATTTCAGGTAGTTTGACTAACATCTCTACAAGATGTTATAGTGCTTCTAACTTTTTCAACATTTTTGCCGAGACTTTTTATTAATAAGCATTAATATCTGACAGTAAACCAAGGCGGGATCAATCAGATTAAACTTCAGTCTGGTCACAGAGCTCAGGTGAACATCTCCTCCTCTGTCTGCAGCTTCAAGGTTCAACAATCTTTATTATCCCATGAGGGCAATTTGTTGTACAGCAAGTGGGATAGAAAAACGTATTTATTGTTGTTTAGAGGTGAGGGTTAGCTTGAAGCTTGATGCTGCATGTAATTGATTAAGTGTAATTATTGTGTTAAAAGTCCTACCCTTGATTTTAACCTTTCCTCTTTGATTCTTTTCATTTCCAGTTTGGAGAACATGTACAAAGAACTGGCCTCAGATATTGAAGGTTTTCAGCATCCTGGTCATGGAGATCTGACTGGATGGGCCAAGCAGGGTATTTGCTGTTTGAAAGATTCAGTTTGTTGAATTATCAAACTCAGCAGTGCTTCAAAAGCTATCTATCTTCAACAAAGCTTTTGTCCTGATTTTAATCTCTCTCACCAGGTGTGCTTTTACTCAATGCTGTGTTAACTGTCCGAGCACACCAGGCCAACTCTCACAAAGACAAAGGTTGGGAGAAATTCACAGATTCAGTAGTGCAGTGGCTCAGCAACAACCTGGAGGGTCTTGTCTTCATGCTGTGGGGATCATATGCTCAGAAGAAAGGAGCTGCCATAGACAGGGTGGGTCTATCTGGTCAACATTCAGCGGTTTTGCTGTTGTGGTTTGTAACGTGGTGGCTGCTGTATCTTCAGAGGTCAATTCGGCATCTTTAAACCCCACCCTTCCCAGTCTATAAGACAAAGTATCTTTTGGTAAACTGGTTAACATATGGTCCACATTGGGTTTTCTCAGATGTGTTGGATTAAAGTGTTTGCTAAATAAGTTAAATGTATATTTCTTTTCAAAGAATGTTTCCCACTGTCTGATTTACAGAAACGCCACCATGTCCTACAGGCTGTTCATCCTTCTCCCCTCTCTGCTCATCGAGGATTTTTTGGGTGTAAGCATTTCTCAAAAGCCAATGAGCTGCTATGGACATCTAGAAAGTCTCCCATAGACTGGAAAGCACTTTGAAGTCCTAGTTTATTAGGTTTTCAACACGTGTTGATCAATAGAGGACTAAAACCCACCATAAGCTTTATTTCCTGTTTGAGAATTAGTGTCTACATTCATTTTCCCTAATTAAAATCTTAACTTTGGCATTTCCTCTGCCATTTTCTTCAAACTGTTTTAGAATAACTTCTGCATTAGTTGGTTTCAAAGTTGTAAATATGTTTTGTACACAAGTTATTTTTTTTGTTTGCACATTAAAGTTTTTTTTTTTTTTTATTATTATTGAGATTGTTCCAATGTGTGAATATGGTGCAATAGTCCAAACTATGGATTCCCTCTTACATCTGTAACATTATATGATCTCCGGTGCAGATCTGAGATCAGTTCAAATTCTCTTGTCTGACAAAAGTTTAAAAACCTGATGAGATTAATTTATTTTATTTAGAAGTTGAGGCATCACTTCAAAGGGATTTTCAGGGTGGCTGGTTGTTGTTCTGAGAATCCAGGTACAGATTTTTTTTTAAGATAACCACTCATGAATCTTCTCCCAAAAAAAGTTAACAATACACAACCTGTAGAAAAGATATTTGGCACATGGATAAATACTGTTTGTCATTTTAAAATTAATTTCTGGGTTAAAAAAGAAAAGACAAATAACTATTAGAATCTTTGATATTCTTCCTTAAAAACTTTAAAAATTAAACTTTATTTAAAAGGAAGGTCATTTGGTCATCATTAAATTCAGGCGTAATATGGCATATTATCCTGTTCTATTTACCAGATTAAACAGTGTTACATGAATAACATAAACTGACCAGAACAATTTTTGAAAATGGTATAAATTAGATGGTTTTTTTTGGGGGTTTTTTTTACATGTAAAGAACCTTAATTTTTTTTATTATGAGGATATCCTGAAATATGGGCCAATGTCATATCCCCACCTTTTTGGATGTATAAAAATGTTTCTATGTAGAGCACACTTCATATTCCAAACTATACTATTATGTGGAGTGAATTTATTTCTGTGAAATGTTTCCCAATACTGTAAATCAACACCTTGAGATGGTTACATGACAATTTAATGGGCAGCTAATGAATGGACGAAATGAATTTGGAGGAAAAGGTTGGGAAGTACAAATCTATCCTTGCACAATAAGGATTTTTGCACCTGAACAATAGCAAAACTTGACTTCCTGTTTGGACCTTTACGTGAAGGCGTGGCGCCATCAGTGACGCATGAACGTAGACAGGAAGAGTGGCGCGGCTCTCATGACGGTAGTTTGGTCGTGGATGTGATGTGTGACCAGTTTAAGAAGTGACAATGCCCGTACAGAGTCTGCCTGTCCGGGATGCGCCCATACATCTCCGTGTGCTGCAGCAGTATCTGCTCCTCCTGAAGAAATATCCAATCCTGACTAAATCTGTAACCAGGTGAGTGGCAGGCAGTGCCATGCACTTCCTTTCATCGCTGAAATGAGCTCGTGCTTATTTACTGATTGTTATGGTGTCTGTTTACGAGGTTATTTTATACACTGTAACCACTGTGGCAGTTTTAAGTTGTTGGTACGCCTGGTTGTTGCTTTTGTTACCTTCGGGCCACTTTGTTTGCTCAGACCACACATTGCCCTTTTGACACAGAACTAACTTTAACCAATGAGCATTTCCCTGGAGAACCTCCCCTGAAAAACAAAAGTTTGTACACAAACTGTTTTAAAAATATAAAATCACTTTTTGCATAATTGACTGTGTTTCTTTTGTGTTTTTTTTTTTTTTTTTGAATCAGTTGCTTCCTTTCAGCTTTGGGAAATCTGTTATCTCAAATTCTGGAGGCAAGAAAAAAGGCTAAAAGTGGAGCCCAAGTCAGTGAGACAGATGTTGCTGGAGTTGCACGCTATGCCATTTATGGGTGAGATTTGATACAAAAAGACAACAGAGAATTTGAGTTTTTGAAGCTTCAAGGAAATGATAATGTTTTGTTTGAGGTCGGTATACCAGTCATGCAGTCGTGTTGATTGTGAAGAACCTACAGAAACTTCTTTTTCTCTGTTTGCTATGATCTACAAATCACAGTAATCCATATGTTTCCATATTCTACCTTGTCGTTTGCTGCAGATTGTTTATCACAGGACCGGTGAGCCACTTCTTTTACCAGCTGATGGAAGTGTGGATGCCCACCACAGACCCACTCTGTATAGTCAAACGCCTCTTACTGGATAGACTCATTTTTGCCCCTGGCTTTCTGCTCCTGTTCTACTTTGTTATGAACGTCCTGGAGGTGGGTTTTCTTAGAAACAATCTAATCAAATCCTCTCATTAGAAGGGGATTCTAATGAGTACAGAAGTACAGAAAGATTTTATTTTATTTTGGTTGCAATATTCTAATTATTAGCCTACACAGTATCAACTTTTTAAGGGGTTTACATTTAATATCTTGTAATCAAAAACTGTACAAATATATGTAATTAGTAAAGAAGTGTGTGAAATGTTAAATATATATATATATATATGTGTGTGTGTGTGTATGTATGTATGTATATATATATATATATACACACATCTTTTACCTGATAATACAGTTTAGGGTAGTGGGTGTGGGGTTATTCACATTCACTTGAATATCACTCCTCCATAGTACAAACTTGAGGTGTAAAATGCAAAAACTAGTTCATTCATGTTTAAGTGCATTTTAAAATTAAATAAAAAATTAAACAGTGTATAGATTTTTTTAGGCGTAGAGTTTGATAAATGCCGTGTAATTGTTCCAAACCTTCCCCAGGCTAAAGGGTGGGAGGATTTTGAGAAGAAGATGAGACGAAGTTACTGGACAGCTCTGAAAATGAACTGGAAAGTCTGGACCCCTTTCCAGTTCATAAACATCAACTTTGTGCCAGTTCAGGTATAAACTTCCCTTGACTGCCTGTCATAAAACAATAAGTCATACTGTAACACCACATCTGATGCCCCCCTCCCCATCTTTTCCTCTGTTTTTTTATTGCTTTCAGTTTCGAGTGCTGTTTGCCAACATCATCGCATTGTTTTGGTATGCCTATCTTGCAACTGTGAGGAAATGATAACTCTGGAGACATCATCACGGATGGTTTTGACCGAGGGCTAAGAAGATACACCCAGTTTCCTGATATGGTCAATACTTTCCTATGCAGATGCCTTATGATTAACGTCTTACAACAACGTCAAACAGGTTTAAGCCATTTTAACATGCTGCTATAATAAACTTTGGATGTGTGACTGCATTTATAGTAACAAAAAGAATACAAGTTTTTGTTTTTTTTTTACACAAGTTTGCCAGGCTATTAAACATATGCAACCATGTGGCTTAGTCACTGAACAAAATGCTTTTTTTTTTCTTTTCTATCTGTTACTTCATGTGGGGTTACAACTATTAAATGAGGAAAGACAGAAAACGTGAAGACAGTCAACTTTAAATACTTTATTTTTAACACCTGCCAGTTAACATGGCTAAAAGAAACCTGATCTCTTTGTGTGCCATTTGTCTCTATTGCTAAAAACAAAAAGTGCAAATGCAGGAATGTTTTCATCAGTTTAAAAGACAATAGCTAATCGTAATAAACTTTAAAAAAAAAAAAAAAAAAAAAGCTAAAAGAAAAGCAGGAATGCACATGAGGTGTGTGAAAGCGTCCTTAGCCTCCTCTGAGACGGAGAGTCAAGTAGATGGTACTCAGCTCCCTCACACCGTAATCCGACAGCTTCCCGCGCGTCATTTCTTTGCCTTCATGAATGAGCCTCTGCTGGCTCACCGGCACCCCCTCATCTCTCTGGACCTTGGTCTTCATCTCGTCCACAGTCGTATCAGGTCTGATATCGTAGGTTCTGTTCTGTCCCTTTTCATTTTTCAGGAACACCTGGATGGTGGCGGGTTGCGCGACCAGCAGTGACACCCGGGAACCGGACTGTAATCCGTAGGAGCTCAGAAACTTCGAGTCGTCGTTCAGAGGGGTCCTCCGGCCGTTATCGAAAACCAGTCTCTGCGTCGATGCGGCGACTTCAAACTTGGTCTGGATCTTTGTTTTCAGAGAGCCAACCGTGTCGTCTGGTTGCACCACCAGCGGCTGGGTCGTCCCGTTCAACATAGTGATGTGCAGCTCCATGATGACTGAAATATCCTGGGAAAAAACAAAAGATTCAAACTGAGTTTTAAGTTAACGAATTATATCTTAAATAATCTTAGAGAGCGCACCCTACCGTGCAATAGCTTTAAATGAAAATAATCTCTCCGTAAATGAAGTCTTCAGTAGAAACAATGGTGTGAAGATGCTCTGCGCAGCTGTGCGTAAAGTTTCAGCGCAGCAGTTTATATACAAGCCGCCTCCGCTTAGCATTCGTTTTCCTTCTCTGTGGTGATAACTTTCGGTTTCCATTCTCGACTCATGCCTCCGCTGAAAAGTTTGTTTGTGTTGATGACGTCGTCAACTATTTCACAGTGACCTTCAAACACGTATCAACCAGGTGGGGCAGAGATGCAACTAAATAGGTGATTTTTTTATTTTTTATTTTTTTTTTTTTACCTTCTTAACCTCTGACTTGGTGAGAGTTCAAATCAGGGCAAGATCACATTTAAGTCAAACATTGTAAATGCAAACCAAGCAAATGTATACTAACATTTTAAAACATCTTAAATATTTGTAATGTATCACGATGTGAATCAGTCATCCATCACAAAGTGTAAACAAATATATTTTATATGTTAATAGGGCTGATTTTAGTTACTCTGTATAGTGCAGCTTTGGTGGAAGAAATACTGAGATATCTTTTAAAAACTAATTTTTCAAACTTCATGCTTCTCAGAATGTGACCTAACACAGATGTCTACAGCAAAATGTAGTTAAAACCTTTAAAACATGTCTATTATATTTTCACCAGATACATTTACCAGCTGGATTTTACTACTCAAGTGGTTTACGTTAAATATCTTCCATTGGTGTAGTCCCTAAAAGACCTCACAAAAAAATCTGACAGACCAACAAATGATACATATTTTCAATTCTTTTATTTTTTAGTTCTTATAAAGAGAATGGAACCATGTGATAAGTTTGAGGTCCATGTAGTGAAAATGCACTTTAAGTCTACGTCTCAGGCAGAGAGCCCCAACAGTAACAATAACAATAAAAAGGTTTATGTAAAGGAAGGAATGGAACTTAAATGTAACAAGCACAGAGTGAAATGGGTGTGTGCATAAGGTACTTCCCTGAATCTCTTACCTACTGTGAATACAGTGATGACTAACATATCTGTAATAGGATACTGAAACTGAAATGAAACTGGAAGTATGTAAATATTCAAGCTCTCAGTGCAAACAAACCCAGTCTCCAAATACAAAAACCAAAACAAAAATAAAGAAATAAAAAGACTAGTGATAAATATTGCTTGTCCAAAAAGCTCCACATTAGAACTCAGAGTGCTTCAGCATGGCGGTCCTCTCCTCCCTCTTAGGTAGAGGAATGTTTCCTGTGGCAAGAAAATGCATATCATGTTTCTATAGTTAAAAAAAGAATAAACTATGAAAAAAATGTTGATTATAATCTTTCATTTATACAGTGTTGCTCACAATAAATTTCAGTTTTCCTACCTGGTGGAGCAACAAAATATTCTTCAACTGTGTTTTTTGAGAGCTGAAGCAGCTCCTCAGCACAGTCACCCTCCAACACTGTGTCCTCCCTCAAGTACAGAGCCCTGAACAGATACAATATTATAACACTTTAAAATAAAAAAAAAAAAAGAAGAAACCAAATTAGTTCCCAACCATCAGTACAGTACCTGTCCTCCAGGACTGAGTCCATCGGTTCAACTCCTGTCGTGTCCACAACATGGAGCTGATCTGCAAAACGTATGGCTTTCTCCAAGCAGGCCAGTCCCTCTTTGGTGCGAAAATCAACCAAGGCCAGTCGCTCCAGCTTGTCCACTAGATCAGCAGGGATTTGGGGAGGCTGTGTAATCAGCAGTGAACTGCTTAGAAATTCATGTGTCAGCTTTTCCCCATCATGATTTAAACACCTGTCTACAAGTCAAACCATTTGATCAATATTAAGGAGCCGTAAATGTCTGATTAATAATATTAAATAATTTTTACTTTATTCACCCTTATTGTGAAATTAGACTACATTTTATCCATCTTAAAAGTATTTAAAAGTGTATTTCTTTATTACATTATGACATATTACTACCATTATAATAAACATTTATTCAATATTTATATTGACATTGTTTATTGATTGTCTTTGCATTTCTTCTGATCACAGGCTGATCGCCTGCGTATATGTGGTCATGACTTCAGCTCATTTAGGACATCTGTTGTAGTGTGTGCGTATATGTGGTCATGACTTCAGCTCATTTAGGACATCTGTTGTAGTGTGTGCAAGTAGAGAGGATTAACTTAAGTTGATCACTGTGATTAATTTCTATGCTTTTGATTAAAATAGAGTATATGGCACATTTTTTCCCTTGTTATTAAGTATTATTTGGATCTGAGCAGATGTTTTAGTGTGTCAAACACGTAAAATTTTCATTTATTACATGATTCATGCCCAGTTATGCTTGGCTTTTAGTCTTTGATGACTTAAACTGTTGAGTAATTTGAGTCCTTGTTTTGTTCTCTGTGTGATTTTTCCATCTTGAAAGACACCAAGACAAACTAATTTTGATCACTTTTACAAAAAAAAATTCTCTAGAGGACTACAATAATGTAAAAAAAAGTGTGTTGTTTTCTAAATTTTCTTATAAATAACTAACAAAAGGCAATAAGTGTTTTAATAATAATAATCTGGATTAATATACATAAGACATGAGAAAAACATACATCCTCTTTAAATTTAAGAATTTACACTCACTGGTCATTTTACTACATACACCTGTTCAATTGCTTAACACAGTAAACCAATCACATGGCAGCAACTAAATGTATTTCAGCGTTTAGACGTGGTCAGGATGACTTACTGAAATTTAAACTGAGAAATTTAAACTTCAGTATGCTTCAGTTTGATTATTTCAGATATAGCTTATTTACAGGGATTTCCATGCATAACCATCTCTAGGATTTACAGATCTAGATTTATAGATCTGAGAAAGTGAGCTGCAGCCGCTCGGAAGAATATTTCTCGTTAAGGTAAAAAGTCAGAGGAGAACGGGCAGATGACAGTCAACAGAAACAACAACAACAACAAAAAAACCAAAAAAAAAAACCCCACTTGTTACAACAAGGTATGCAGAATATCATCTCTGAAAGAGCAACACAGCAGTTTAAGACAACTCCACATGCTATTTGTTTCAAGCAAAGAAACTAAGGCTACAATTTACACAGGCTTGCCTGCTGGTAGATGTAGCATTAATGGTGTTGGGGACATTTTCTTAGCACACTCTGGGCTCCTTAGTATTACAGCCCGCCTGAGTATTGCTGCTGACCATATCCCATCTTTTAATGGCTAATTCCAGCAGGATAATACACTGCGCCACAAAGCTGAAATCACCTTAAACTGCTTTTGTTGAACACAGCATTAAGTTCACTCGAACAGCACCATAGATGTAAACTAACAAATCTGCAGCAAATGCACGAGGCTACTAAAAGATATTCACAATTAATTAAGGCCAATATGGCCCAAGCAAGGTATAGAAAGGCCCTAATTTTGTTAAACAGACCACTGCATTAGAAAAGGATCTCTTTGCAAATCGTTTCTGTTAGAGTCGTATAACTTTGCACATGATAACAGAAGCAATATGTTACCGGAGGAAGCTGATCATCTGATACAGGTTCCCACGTTGCTTCCTTCGGAACCTGTAAAACTTTGGACTTTAGTCACTAATTTGTATCAATCTCTGGTAGACTGTAACAAACACAATCGTCTTACCTTTGGGTTATGCGGTTGGGAACTGAAAAGACATGTTAGTCTAATGATAGACCTTTGCAAACACCTGACGTTGCCTCTATGGTGGGGTCTCTCCAGGTTTAATGAGCGCTTATAGTTATTTAATTTACATAAGGGCCGATTGAACAGAAGTGACACTCCTCGCCGCGTGCGAGAGACAGCGAAACGAAACACCAGCATGGCACGCTTACCTGGCTAGACCTAAGCGACGTTTCTAAAATAAAGAAATAAAAATAAATGAAAAAAAAGTCACATGTCTTTCTGTGTTTTAGACCTTGAAGGTCAGTTGAGTGCTACACTAGCATCACACGGAATTAGCTTAGCAGGATACTTGCTGTACTATAGAGACGTCACGACAGGAAGCGAGAAGCTAAAATTTACTTCCCTGTTCGCTCACATGTCAGCGCGCTCACCAGATTAATTGTGTTTGTCAACAAAACGCAGTCATAATATCTTGAATTACGAAGTTTAAAGGTACATATTCGACCTAAAAAGGAACACAATAAAGACAGCTTGAAAGATACTGCTAAAAGATTTAATGGGTAAAATGTGCAACCTTAAAAGTAGCTCAATACCCTGTGGAAGAACTGGAACAAAACACAGTAATTCTTAATATATTGATGACTGTAAGAAATAAATACACTGGCGCTTTTTCGTTTTCTTTACCCTAATAGCAGAGATTGGGACCACTGCTATAGGAATGTAGAAAAGAAATGGTAAATCGCCACGTTAGCACAAAAAAAAAAAACAGACCGGACTGGTTAGTTTTTATACGGAATGACGTCACTGCTACGTAGACTGCCCGGATAGCTCAGTCGGTAGAGCATCAGACTTTTAATCTGAGGGTCCAGGGTTCAAGTCCCTGTTCGGGCGATGTTACAACTTTTCAGAATCTTAACTAAAAACATTCATGAGATATGAACAACTTATCTTTGTTTGTAAGTAAATTATGTAATATTTGTTATGGTAAAACTGAAATATTTGACTTAGATGTTGAGAAAGGCATTTTGGCATGCTAACAGTTCTAGTCACAATACAAATAAATGGTTCTCCACGTTTTAGGAAGTAAATCTTGAGTATCTAGATGAATATCTAGACCTAATTTGTTTTCAAAAATCCTTAAGAGAAATTTCACTACTAACAACAAACCTCATGAGTGAGGTTTTAGGAAAAATTGTACTTTAAAAATTGATAATTAAAACAGGATTGTCATGGTAGTTCATGAAATGAAAAATACTTTATTAATCCCCATGGAGAAATTCAATATTGTAGAATATAATAATTAATTTGAGGATGTTCTTGGAGCCTCATCTTGACCTGTTTCAATCTAATCTTCTTTTCTTTCCCTCCCATTATGGAGTAAACGCCATCTGCCTAGATGCTTGGAAATGCATCAATGAAGATCCCATTGTTATGAGGTGTTTTTTGTCTTTGATCTTCAAATACCCTTACCGGGTAACCCAACCAGGGATAACCAGACCCTTTTACCAACATGATACGCTACAGATTCTCCCTCTTGATACACAACCAGTTGGACCCTGTTTCTGCATATTCTCTGATGTTCTTGGTGGTTTTTGTTTTCTGCTACCCTCTGGTACCAGGGAGCCTGAATGAAATCTGAAGAGAATGGCCTGGCAACCTCATGCTGCCCACCTTAATGGGCTGCAAGAGAACTTTCCACTGATTCCCCCAGTAGACTTCAACAACTTCCTGGTATCCTGCAATCTTTAGCTCTCTTGTGAGAAATCTGTAAGTTTATCAACTCTCTACCTTTTCATTTATTTCTCATTCTTAGTCTTGGTTTGACTACATGTAGCAAATACACATTACAATGTGAATTGGAAAAATAATGATTCCATTTTATCTTTTTATAATGAGAACATATACCATTTAATATGCATATATGAAGTACCATTGTAGTTAGATTCTTTTACAATGCACACTTAGAACTGGCCACAAAATAAAAATATCAGCGTTATAAATCAAGCAGCATCTGAATGAGAGGAGCAGAGAATTTACAAATAAATAAATACTTTGGCATATAATGGTTACAATAAATTAAAAACAGGTTTGATGACAGCAATTAGCATTCACAAAGAGCACTCAAATTAAATACCCTTAAATTTACTACATTCGTCAAACAACACATGAACTGCTGACTGGAGTTTTACACTATGCATGGCAGGCATGAAGGTAATTTAGATCAGGGGTTTAAGGCTAACTCAAACTTGCCAAATCATTAGGACAGTTTATCTGACAACATCAGATCATTTGCAATTCATGCTAAAACATTTGTCCTACTGTAACTTTCATTTCCATCTGTCAGTATAAACCACTGATATCCCAATCAGAAAAGTATCATTTAGTCCTCCATGTAATCAGACATTTACCAACATGATTTAACCATTTAATCATAATAGAAAAATTGCAATTAAAATCTCATTCAGCAAGCAGGCACCAGATGATTCAAGATGATGCAAGAAATCAAAGTAAGCAAATTGCACCATTTGGAGAAAATACAAATGTTCACTGGATAATGCAAAACAACTGGCATGGATGACTAAATTAAACTTATGTTGTTATTATATTGAAACCTCTGTCCAGACACCCATAAATCAGTCAAATATTAGGTTATAATTTTACAAGTCTGAACATAATGTACTGTAATAAGAATTAAATCACATTTTTCTCTAAGGACACACAGTTAATACATAAATAGACATATTTTGGGTAGACATACCAGTTCAATACCACTGAATACACTGTTGATTGTTAAATCAATGAAATGCTGCTTTGACATTAATGTAAACTTTGAGTGCTCAACAGGATTGGAGTTGGATTATCATTTTCAGGCTAGCAGTTTGTGTTCTGCATCAGCCGGTGGAAATTAGTTTGATTCTGGAGTGCTGCAAGTAAACAACATTAAAAACCCATAAATGTTCTTTCTTTCAAAGGGCTTACTTTCTGATATATTTATCTATTTCTTATAATATTTCGGCTAGTAAAATAATTAATAAAAACTACTATCACAATGTATTTATCTCATAAATATAGTCTCTGGCTGAGTTCAGCTTTGTGTTTTGGCTAGAAATGTGCAACGAAAACTTCTTTTTCTCAAAATATTAAGTGCACTCGGATTGAGACTGACACTTGTGGGATTTTTGAGAATATTAAAAATGAGAGTTTCTCAGTAACATCTGCTTTCACTTAAACACACAATATCAAGCTCACTATTTTCACATACCTGCTGACAAAACAAATGACACAGAGGATACTGTCAATAAGGCTCATAGCAGCAAACTGTGATTGAAAAGGTTTTTTGTAGTGTGTGTGTGTGTGTGTGTGAGAGCCTGTATGTTCCTATATATATGTAACTTTTGTGCTGCTACAGCTGTTCATGCTTTACTTGGAAGGAAGAGAGGACAAACAACACCATCACTTGTTTTCTATCAGGATCTGCACCTTGCACACCAGATCTCTGGCCAGGGTCAAAATCTGCTTGATGTTGTGGTGCTCGGCCATTTCTGGAAGACAAAGAACACAACACTGAACTGATGCGTTTCTGAATGATGAAATGTAAATGCTCAAAGTGATTAATAGCAGGGTCTGTAAGCATTTTCAGTCACCTCTTAAAATGAGTTTCTAATCAATTTAAAAGAGAGAAATCAGTTTCTGATTAAAAGTTTGAGGTTATTGTTAATCCTTGAAGTTTGGTCTACTGGGGGCCCTATAACAGGAAGTCATTGTGAATAATTGCACTTGTTTAATTAAAAACAGATTGAAAATTAAACAACAGCACATTCTTGTGGGAACACTAACATCTTGAGATGCTGCAGGCTACTTGTAAAATTTACGCCTGAAAGGATACATTATTTAGCATCTGTAAGCCCAGTAAGTATGAATAACCTTGGGCTCAGCAAAAAAAAAAACACACTTGAGGGAAGTTTTGAAATGCAAGTATTGTTGCCTTTATCACCTGACTGAACCCTATTCACAGCACAATATATCACACGTAGAAGATCTCTGAAAAAAACAGTGCTGGGTGTGATTTCGTACTAACTGATGTGTAGGGGGGAATAGGCTGATAAGTAGCTCAAGCTATCTCCTGCAGCAAAGATTCTGCTTGCAAACAATTCTGCTTTTCAGCCATCACTGGAGAAACAGTTGTCTGTACTAAAAAATAATGCGATTTCATAACCACTAAAATTTTGCCTGACACTACTTTAAGTTCCACGGCATTAAAATAAAAGTGCTGCTAGCGCTGCATTTCCCCAGAGCTGTAATCTTGCTTATAACCTCAGCCTTACACACACATCAGACTTCTGCAGGGATTCCAATAAGGCTGTTGTTTGTGCTCAGCCACTGTCTGGCAAAACAACGGAGCTAATCAAAGTTGTCATCAACGCTGAAAATGAGACTGCCAGAGAAATAGTGGCAAGCATGAATAAGAGTGACTCAACAGTGTGTTTTGTTGACTGTCTAGCATACTAAATATTACATCTGCATGTGACTTGGATACATATAAAGCATAGTTTTGTTTTGTGGACTAAACATGCCTCTGTGCAAAAAAAACTCATACAAAATATGAACAAACGAGTCCTGAAATCAAACAGACAACCAGATCAATTAGCCAATAAAGCTTTGACTAAACTGATAAACCACTGGAACATCATCAACATGAATCCACATCATGAGCTTAGCTCTGAAAATCCAGTATCCTGTAATCTTTTTTAATTTGGCTTCTTGCCTCAAAGCTGTGTGTCTGCTTGACAACTGTGGTGGCATAATTACATTTCTCCAGACTTGATTGAGCTTTTTCATTGCTACAGGTGACACGGCAGTGAAGCGGCTTTCCAAGGAGAGACAGTGCTCACACAGAAAACAGATGAATGTGTCTGTGAGGAGGTATGCTATATTTATTTGAGACATGACAGTTTTAAAGGTATCGGATGTCTGTCTGTTTCCTTTCCATAGCGTCAAACATTATGAAGCAGCACTGCATCTGTGAACACCAGGTGTGAGGTGTGGTGATTCACCGTTGAAGAACTTAATGATGTCGGTGAAGTCCATGTTGTTCTCCAGGATAATATCTCTGTACATTTCCACCAGGGCCAGGGCTATGAAGAGAACGAAGTGACTTGAGGAGACATACTTGGCTGCCCAAATGGTTTCCCAGACTGCAAAAACGTCATCATACACCAACTCTGTGGCACAAAGGAGAAGAATTTTGTCATGGGTGCTGGATTTTAGACTTAGTCATGTTTTAATTTGATCTATTGTTTTGTTTAACCTTTCATCCACTCATTTCACACTCCCTTATCCTTATCCTTGATTTTCCTGGTGTCATTTATTGACACAAAGTAAAAAAAAAACAAAAAAAAAACTTTTTTTTTGCAGTTTTTCTCAGTTGCAAAAACACTAAACCCCATTCTCAGTGATTGTAATGCAATTTTTGAATGAGACGCCCTTTTGGCCAAGCCTTAAACATAGTTTGGAAACTTCAGACACAATCTGCAAAACTCATATGCTCTATTTGCAAAACCTTAAACGCAGTTTCATTTACAAAACACTTTTTACACTGTGACACTTGTGTTGCAAAACTGTAAATGCTTGCAGTGAAATGAGACCACCACTGCAACATGGCTGTCATCTTCTAAACACATGAAAGTGAACACACGATTCTGATGACGTGGTCAGACCAGCTGTAAGTTCAGACAGCATTGGTGAAACATGGTCATCATCTACTATGGACAGAAACATAGAGAGAGATAGAAAAGATAGAGTTAATGTGAAAGGTGGTGGATGAAGAGGAAGAAGCAGAGGAAGACCAAGAACAATCCTCATTGACAAAATTCAAATAAACTGCTCATCGTGTCCTTGTTCATGTAGTGAGGCAAGCAGGACGAAGAGTCCAACTCAGTCCAACTATACTCAGTCCAACTATACAGCTGTATAGTCATGTACTGTTATTTCAGTCTGAGTGACTGATGCTTAGGAATCAGGGTTTAAATCTGGTCTTACATTTTTTCTACAGTTGTTTTTGCACTATAAAATTAAAATTTTCACACAATGAACAAATCTCTACAAGCAAGAAGCAAAACACCTCTCCAGTGTTCAGAGAAAAGGAGCCCTGTTTTCAAAAGTGAGTGTGAATAATTGAAAAAAAAAAAAAAACTGTAAAAGGGAGTCTGTGGGACTATCAGCTAAGAGTGATAAGAAAGAAAGCCAGTGTCTGCTGAGGGGAGAAAAGGGATTTGTTGTCGTTCCAAAGAAGCAAGTCAACAGAAAATGGGGCTTTAGTGAAATAACCCACAGTTAAACCTTTAGGAGAAAGTATAGTGAAGCGCAATGCCAATTTATGCAGCAACCCACCACAACTCCCAAGGAATGGTTTACTAGAACATGAAATACAATCCAAATAGTTCCCAAGGTCTAATGATGGTGTTTCCAAATGCTTTGATGTTTCGCTCCCAAAGAAAGTCTTTGAGAAGAGAACCTTTTCTTCTCCTAATTGGCACAAACTCTGTTATACTTTACTGTCGTTTTTACCTCGTTTGAAGTCAAGAAGAAACCAGCGGTAGCAGAAGTAGAAATGGGTGTAGTCTCCGTTCTGGTGCATAAGCTCAAACAGCTCAGAATCTAGTATCTGTAAGTATTTAGTAAAAAAAATAATGAGGAAAAAACACCTTTGTAAGTAATGAATGAGTTTAGTGGTCATTCCAGTACATGTAAAACAAGTAGTTTGTTACCTGGATTAGAGAGCGCATATTTGCAAAGTGAGTATCCATCGCTCCCCCGTGTGGAAAGTTTTGATTCATTCTTTTCATAAGTTCAGTGAAGCAGCTGAAAGCCATGGCCTCTGAAAGGAGGACAAATACAGGAAGCTGGAGTAAGAAAGCAAGTGGGCCAAGCTTCCTAGAATGCTCCATCAATAACAGCAAAAATACACCAAATGTCAGAAAAGAGGGGAAATAAATAGTGAAATCACTGCGTTGACTCACCATCATCCAAGATGACTAGAAGTGGAGCCAGAAGGTCACACATTCCCTGTACATATCCAATGTCAAGGTGCCTCCAGATATAGCTGTAAATAAACGGCCAAGAGAGCTAAACATAACACTCCTAGGCTGTTTCTGTCACCGAGTTATACACATCCACTTTTAAGTAGATGTGTATAACTCATATTGTTGTTCAACACTGAAGGCATCTTATGAAGAAACAATACTTTCCATTTATCAAGTTAACTATTTGGAATGACTAAATAAGTGATTATGGAACATAATTTTTCCTCAAATACATTTAATGTATTAAGGTGATCTTGCTTGTCAGGAACTATTTTCCTTGGTGGAATGAAATGAGTTCACTTATAAAAGTAAGGGGCAGGCGTTACCTACAGTTAGTTCTACTTCTGATGAGTTGAAAAATAAAAACATGTCCCAAAGTGTTATTTCTCTGCTGTGCTGTGTTACGACCATTTACACGGATCAACACAACAAAATAGATGTGTTGCAGTTATATTTCTCACAGATGTAAGCAGAAGTCTCTTGGACCGATTGGATCTTAGCTGATGCAATGGTGAGAAAAATAATAACACCAGGACGTTTTATTTGAGATAACATTTAGTCTGTATAAGGCGGTGCAAAACAAACTGACCCATAGTCCCATGCAGAATGACCTCATTGTTGGTTTTGGTCTTCTCATGGAAACTGAAAATGACCAGACTTATCTATTCATAGTCCATTTTCACACCAAAATCTGTATTTTAAACCACAAATAAAACAAGTTTCTAGGATCATCCACTTTCACCTACATAGTGCACCCTCTCCCATAGTTACAAAGAGAAACTAGTCCCCATATTTCTTACTACTGCAAATCCTCATCACTGTCCTGAAAATGCTCTTAAAGGCCTTAAACTGGACAAGATTTAGAACAAAAATCTTAGCCTCTCTTCTTTGTCTTTCTATAAAATCCTAGTGGTTCTCAAAGTATAACATGAGGTAGAATCTTCAGTAATCTAGCCCCTCTCTGTTGAAACAACTCCCAGTTTGGTTTCAATCAAAAACCTTGTCTACCTTTAAGGTTAGGCTTAACATTTCCGCTTTAATAAAGCTCATAGTAAAAGCTGTCTTGTGTTGCCTTGAGCCATCTCTTTCAATATATTGCTGAAGACTTGCAAGCTTGAATTAGGGACCATCCCATAACACTTCCCTCCATTTCTCTCCGATTACTCGTTTTTTACTCAGTGTAAAAATATGTACATTATTATATCTGTTAATTTGTGTTTCTCTTTTTCTGTCTCAGTCGGTATCCCTGACTCAGAGTTATGGGGCTGTTGACCCCTCTGTCTTGTAATCTCCATCCCAAACTGGTCAAGGCAGATGGCCATCTTTCTCGAGCCTGCTTCTGTTGGAGGCTTCCCTTCTTGTTAAAAGGATTTTCCTCCTTTCCACGGTCATTGTGCCCTGTGTATGCTCAGGATGGGGGTATGAATGGAAGAAAAGATTGGATGTAATCTGATTGTTTACTTAGAAAGTGATTATTTGTTATGAATTGGCTGATGTGAACACAGTTAATGTAAACTGGACTAATTTGGATCATATAATGGATTCATTTTAATTGGGTTCAAATCAGACTGCAGTTATTTGGACTGAACTGAATGTATGTCTGTTTAAGCGTCTTGAGAGGACTTTGCTGTGAACTGATGCTATTCACACAAAGCTAAACAGAATTTAATTGAATTATTTATAACACTGTTTTTCATGTACTTTAACAGATAACAATATATCACTAAAAGCAATTTAATTGAGGATGTAAGAATTACCATAACCAAATAATCAAGATGTAAATTTTTTTTATACCACAACATCCCTGCAGGTGTCAGTGTTGTACCTGCACATTATGTTGCGCAGCTTCTCCAGATTGGTAGGGGTGAAGTACCAGTAGTTCCTGTCACAGCGCTGGACATCTTTATCAATACGGTGCAGATTGAGTGTATACAGGTCTAAAAGCTCTTGCTGAAACAAATAAAGTAAAGACAGCAGATTAAACAAACTCATCATAGAGATGATTTGTCTGAAAATAAAAATGAATGGTTCGCAAACTTTTTCAGTGTGCAGAAACCAGGGAGAGGTCCAATCACCCAACACCCCCACAATTACAGTTTTTCACCATTGTTTACACACATTTTCACACAGTTAAGATTTAGATACAGAAAACAACAATAAGCACAGACTCAGCTTCACACAGTGATTTGCAAAACTCTACATGCATTTTCACACCTTCGACGCAGTAAAGGATTGTCAGGCTAAGTTCTTTTCTTTACAAAGCCATGGCTTGCCAGTGACCATACCAATAAACAAACTGGATACAGTGAAAACACAGCCGTCAGGTTGGTATAAGTAAGTAGGTAAGAGTTCTGTTTCATTTGTACTGGATTCATGTGTTGTGAATAATTTATATCATTTTGGGTCTGTTGATGTTGATACAGGTTGTAAATTTTCAAAGACTTCACACTGTAATAAAATAATCCACAAGGACATTGAAAATGTTTAAAGTTACAGTATTGTTGTTGTTGCTTCTGGGTTTTTTTTTTTTTTTGCCAGAGATCCTGTAAGCATTTGTTCACCATACAGTCATTTTTATCCGTCTACAGTTACTGTAAGAAAACTACTATTTTGTTCTGCTTTTCCTTGTCAAATTACATATTATAGTAACTGAGTTTGTAATAGGAAATCCATATTTTCAGTTTGCAGCATCGGTTTTGTGCAGTGCTGAACCTAAGTTCAGGTTGTTTGTGTACTCTCCCTATATACCTCAAAGTAATCATGAAGAATATGTAAGGATTGTCGATATATTTGTCGTCTAGATGATCATAACCATGAACTCAATATTTCCAAATAGCAGTCGTCACTCTATTTCCTAAAAAAGAGTTAAGGCAGCATACTTTTTACAAATGAATTCTGAACTTTTCAGTGTGTAAATCGGAACAGTGTGTGATCGTTGAAACTGTGGTGACATGGGAACAAAATCAGTTGGTTTATAGTTTTGACTGATATGTTTAATTTTGTGGGTATGTTTTGTCTCAGGTGTTTAGAAAAAAATTAGCCCTATTTTCAAAATTGAGTGTAAACAATTGAAAAAAATCTGTAATGGGCGGTTCTAGCCCAGTTTGAGAACCATTGCCACAAATGAATTTAATCCATCAAAACCTGCATGCGTACAGAGTAAGGGCTTCCAGTCGACTCTCCAGAGGTCACTTCCTTCTTTTTGTTTTTAGATGTGGTGTTAGATTTAAAGGGAGGGTAAAGACTCTCCATCTCAGGCTCCGACAGGTTGGACTCTGTGCCTTCTGGGCTGACCTTTTCCTCCTTCTGTCTGAGCTCCACTTGAGGGGCTGATTCATCAGAGGAGGACGAGGTGTCACAGTGTTCCTTCCTGCTCCAAGGCACCATGGAAACTTTGGCTTTGGGGATTTCCTCCATCTCAATGGCTGAGGGAGACTCATCAGACTCGGTCATGACCTGAGCGTCATCTTTCTTCGAGGCAGAAACTCCAGTGTCTGTGCAGAGAGCAAGATTGTTTGCCACTTCAGGAGCCACTGGACTATTGTATATTTTGTCTCTTCCTTGTGATGGTGAAACCTCGATACTTGTCATTGAGTCATCCATTTCCCTCCTCTTTTTCATATTTGTTTCTTCGAGCGTGGAAGTTTCTTCAGTATTAACTGGGACTTTGTTCTGAAGACCTTCTTCTGTATGTTGCATGGAAGCTCCAGCTACCCTCATAGTGATAGTTTCAGATACTTTTTTCCCTGATTCCAATGATTCTAAAGGCTTCATTACTTTCATTTCTGCATCCAGATTTTTATCTTCTAAATTGGTTTCCTGTATATTGATAGTCTCCGACTCCATATTTTCTTTTGCTTCTGGCACCAAGCTTATCTTTTCACTTGTGTTATCATCTATCACCAGAGTCTTGGTATTTCCTGCAGCTTTAGTCTGATCAAGAGCCTCCACCTCTTCCTCCTCTTTGTTCCTCTGTTCACCTGTCACCTGGGTGTCTATTCCTTCTGTCGCAGCTTCACTCTCTGTCCCAGCTGCTTTGATGGAGCTCTGTGATGCCGGAGGCACAGCTGCAGATCTCTGAGTTGCATCAGGTGCAGAGCTGTCCTCTGTGCTGAAGGAGCCGTTTGACAAGCCGGAGGTGATGGAGAAGTTTCGGGAGGAGGGATGTCCAGAGTCAGGAGAACTTGTCTCATTCTGCAGAGCTCCATTCGGCATCTTGGGTACCTGCTTGGCCTCTTCATTCTTGATCTCTACCTCAATCTGGTCCACTTCCTCCACAGACTCAAACACCTGAAAGAACAAGCCAAAGGGAAGCAGACTACTCCAGGGGAAGGGATGGAAGGATGTGAAGAACTAACAGGAGAGAAAATGCAGCAGTGAAAGGCAGTGGGTCAAGATGTCAAGATTATGCACTTTACTTGTTTTACGTTTACTAATGTGGCATAAAATGTATCGGCATTTTGAAAACTTTTACATATTTCATGTCTAGATGTCTTGCATGATGTAATAAAGCGAGTTGTTTTTACCTGTGTGCTGCTGCTGGAGTCACTCTGCAGGTGAACAAGACTCTGCCTATCTGAGCTCAGGGAGGACTGCGACTGCAGCATAACAGTCATTCAAGGAGAAAAATATACAATTAATTTCATTTCATATTTTATGCAATGTGTCTTTGTGTGATGTGTTCACTTAAAAAAGTATCCTATCAAAAAGGTGCAAGAAAGAAAAGAGTTCAGTTGGTTTTTGGCACAGATGACAAACTCCAATTATGTAAACTAGTGGAGTATACCTCATATTATCTTTGCAAAAACTTGATGATACATTATATGATGATACATTATATTGCATCTGGAGTTTAATCCTGATCTCTAAGAACAACCCTGTCCCATGTTTTTGAAACCTTCCACTATCTTTAGCTCCAAAAACATCTGGCCTTGTATACTATTGCTCTTCTGTCACACGCTGAAGTGTCTTCTCATATTGACCCCATAGTCTCAGACTCCATTGGGAGTGGAGGTTTCAGTGTGGTTAGTCTTTGTGTATGTGTTTCCACTTTACCTCATTGCTCACAGTGGAATCACGATGGATCATCCTCTGACTGTCGATGCTGGCTCCAGAAGAGCACTTTGCCAGTGCAGCAGCATGCTGTTCCTTTTCTCGCTGGCGGACGATCTCCTCGCAGCCAAGCCACTCGCTCATAGTCTGCTGGTAGCCCACTTGGATTTGCTCATCCACCTGTGGTAAAATATAAACAACCATGGGTCGGTGGTGCACAAGAAAATGCTTTAAAGCGTGGCAAGAATCGTGGGAATAACAAACCTCCTTTCTCTTCGCCTCAGACATCCCAAAAGTGTAATGACCCAGCAGGAAAGGCCACACCTCTTTACGCAGTGAAGGGTCCACACCACCGAAGTAGACCAGACGGAGCAGCTCTTGCTCCTTGTATGTCTGAAGAGGCAAAATATGCCTTTGATTAATTAAGAGGTTGCCATTTGGTAGGTTTGCACAAAAATACTGACACTGGTATCGATTGTTGTTAAATAGGAGAACTATAACTGATAGCCGTGGCAGATATTCATCTGGTGTGTGCTGGTTGCTTTTGGCTTGAAACTTAAGAATTTATTTTCCCTGGGTTTATTTATCTGTTCATTTTCCAGACATGAAAAACTGTTGTTTTTTTGTTTTTTTTGTACAGTCACTTTGTTATTAGCCACCCATTAATATGATTAATATCCTCCTATTACACTACAGAGGTTGACTTCATGTGAGATGCACAGGGCCATTAGTCACGCTTCATGGACACAGCTGTGTGACTCACATGATTAAGAGAGGATAAATATGGATGAGACAGAAGACTGACGGAGTGAAAGAGATACGCTGCTAGTGTACGTGCTTGCGTATGGACAGCATTCTGTCAGCGGTTAATGTGAAGTTTGTGATGCTTACTGTGCAGTCCCGGAGGAATGTTTGCCACACGTCAGCTGTGAGCCCTTTGTAGGCGTCACATGGCACATCGGGCGCCACGATGGCATGGTTGACGAGAGCAGAGAGGTGAGTACGCACAGTGGACAGGTGACGACAGTACGCCAGCCCTGATTGATGGCACAGTTAACAACTGAATGACTTTACAGTTAAAATGGTTAATTATATAACATCATAAAACACAATGTTATAGTTACTGTGAATAGATAATATCTAATAAGCCACACACAGCCATAAAAAGCCCTGGAGATGATCTGATATTTCATGTTGTCACAGAGCAGCTTCAGAGGAGTCCTGCGGAAAGGATACAGCATATATTTTATTTGAGTCAATGAAACGCAGACTTCACACAGTTCACGCTCTCTGTCATGCAAATAATATCATGTAAGGCTCACTAAAGGGCCGAGGCCGAACTTTAATTAAGTGATAAATTATTGAGCTGCCATATACAGCAAACTAGCCCAGCAGTTTGTGTTTGTTTTGCCATTCTTATCACCTTATTCACACACATCCTGATTTTGTCCTCATTCTGGCAAGCTAAATGTCACGTAGTTATCCTGTGGCTGGTTGCTCAGTTTTGCTATCTTTCTATCATCTGAAATTCCCTCTGCATTGTTCGCGATGCCAGGTGAATGACTGTCTCTGCAGCCTTTAGCTGTGCAGTTTAGCTTGCTGTGTGTTCATTTCTAACCTCTCATGGTTGCACCCCTTGTGTGTCGATTCATCAGAGAAGCTGCCCTGTGAGCAGGAGGAACACGATGCCTTTCTGAGAGTGGGGTGCCACATTGTGGCTCCTTGATCCATCAAATCTGGAGGAGTCACTGCGAGGAAAGAACAGACATCCTGGTTATCACTTTAAATGGGTATGCCAATCAGGGTTTTAAGAAAAACAACATCGGCATGAAAGTGATGTGAACGCAGCTGTAAATAACTTTTGTGTAAGCGGAAGGATGCTAAATTGTTTCAGAGTTGCTTAAAGTACTTCAATGTATTGTTTGTTTGCACTTAATTCCTGTTAAAGCAAAAGTAGAGGACCTGTGGAATGAATAAACAATTTGGAAGCACAAAGCTGCTGTAGTGATTATAGAGGGCAGACAAAAAAAAAACAAACAAAAAAAACCAGACCTTTATTCCATTCATCAGCCAGATTTGATCAATCTTGCCTTTGGCAGTTAGCAGGCTGGTAAAGGTTTACAGTGTCACGATGCAGTGAGAACGGTGTAAGGCAATGTGAATTTAATAATGCAGCCATCAATAAACTTTGCTAGAGGGGGCATGACGACGCAGGAGGATATTAGATGTAAGGAGTTAAAGCAAAGTGAGCTGACAGATGGATAGACGAGCCAAGGTATGACAGTGTTAAGCTGCTTCCTGTGAATGAGGGAGAATCTTCATGACAGCTAAGGGACCTCTTGGGTACAACTGTTTTGGAAGAAGCCTGCCCATGGAGCTGAAGGGAGGGGGAGGGATTCAGATGGGGAGGGTCACTGTAATAAGCAATGAGCAACATTATCGTCACATTGCAACAATCTAGAGTGGCCGCTTGTCACATTGCTTCTCAACCCCCCAAACCCACCAAAATCTGCCTGGCTGTTTGGAAAGATGATACGGAAGACATAGTCTGTGGCCTCATCTTCTTCCTTGTCTGAGACCGAATCTGAGGATCCAGATCCTGCAGATACTCTCTTCCTCAGTTTAGGAAACACCTTTCCCTGAAAATGAAAACATTTACAATAAAGACGATTAAAATGCTCAACAACAGAAGCCCAGTTAAGTCCCCACTGTGTAGCGATTTTTGTTTGAGCAGGTCTGTTCATCGTGTTTAAACATGTGTGGGTAGTTTTCATTATTCCATTTCTTCGCAGGTACAAAGCTGTTTGTGGCCTCACAAAAGCATCTATTCATTTAAGTAGATCACTACTGTGTGGTTGCGTGAGAGGGCACTAACTCCCACATGCATTAGTCTCCCTCTACAGAATACAGCAATGAGGCAAATGGACCTATTTCCAAATTCAAATGACTTTTTAATTGATTTCTTGATCACATAAAGCTGATTAAGCATTTAAGTGATGTTTTCTAGAAGAAAAGAAGTATTACGACTTCAAAAGATACGCTGACCTTTCCCCTTTGGGACCAGAGTGGAGGGTCCAGTTGGCCATGAGGAAGCAGACCATTTTCCAGACAGGAGAGGAACTGGAGCAAATGGCCGCCTCTGGGGAAGCGAAGTGGAGGACGCTGGATCCCATCTTGACTGACCAGCACTACTGTCCCCCCACTGTCAACTGCAATGGAAATTTATGAGAAGTGATCACTATTTATGGTCTAACTATAATATTTAAAAACAGGTCAAAATAACAACAACAACAATAATAATAATAATAATAATAATAATAATAATAATAATAATAATAATAATAATAATAATAACCACCATATAATTGTGGTACAAAATGAAGTTTCATACCTTGTTGATGACAGTGCAAATAAACTATCTCCTCTAGACGGATTGTCATGGCATAGTCCCAGTAGACACTGAAAAACAGTGCATGTAGTAAGCAAAGAGTGAAGCTACATTTTTAACAGTTCTTGACAGACCAGGAGAAATGTTAACAGTAAAAAACATAAACCCAGTGGGAACATTTACACATAATTAGAGTAAAACTCCCAAGTAAAAGTGGTCCACAGCATGCATGATAATCAGGAATGGCTGTCTTATGCTAAAAGAGATTTTTATAGTGAACCAAACCATGCACAGGCACTAGAACATAACATGGTTTGTTAGTTTGAGAGATGTCTGACTGTGTCTTGGTCAATAAACCATCTGTTTGCTGCTGGTGTGCTGAAAATAGGCCTCATCAGATCAGCAACATTTATTCAGCACACTGAGCCCCTGAGCGACAGACAAACACGCTGCATTATTCAGTAACATCCGAGTGTTATCTAAGCGGCACAGTGAAGAAGAAAGGAAACAAAGCAGCGCTGACGTGTCTTTGTGGAGGTACATTATATGCTAGTTATTGATGATCTTCAGATGCAGGCCTTTTAGGCACATATGGAAAATAATCATAATGATCTATTTGGGGTGCAGGTCGCTTTTCTTCACCTGCGTTCATAGTCCAAGTCTCCAACAGAGCCGTTCATGAGTTGATTGGGTGTCCACTTCAGCGTCATGATGTTGGCAGTCTGGTGCAAAGAGAGGTAACCTGGGATTGCCTCCATGTCATCCCTCTGAAACAGTAGGCATGATGGATCAATGTAATAAAAGCAGAAAGTCCTATGAAAATAGGACTACTGGTGCTGGAGTTAAAGATCTGATGTATTTTCATTGATAACAACTAACTGCTTTGTGTGTGAAAAAGAAAAGTAGAAAAGATGAAATGAAAGATTTTAAAGCAAACTATTGAAGGCAAGAGAAGTTTATTTGTATACTAAAATTCAGAAATAAGAAGCAGAATTTAAAATTAAAAACAAGAGGGAAAGGAAAGGAAGATTAAATAAAACTATTAAAAACATGATTAAGTCAAAAGAAGAGCTGAGAACAGGTAGGATTTAAATAAACTAAGTTATTTATCTGATCTGAGGCTTTCAGGGAGTTTGTTCCAGACATGCGGAGCGCAGAAGCTGAATGGACCTTCTCCATGTTTGCCTGTATTCTGTTCTATAGTCATTTAGCAGACGCTTTTATCCAAAGAGACTTACATACCCCGATAGGCACATTGGGGGGAAACTTGGGGTTCAGTGTCTTGCCCTAAGAACACTTCAGCACATAGTCAGGGGAAGATTGGAATCAACCTCCCAACTTTCCAGGTGACAGATGACTGCTCTTCTTCCTGAGCTACAGCCGCTTCTTCTGAGTCCGGGAACTGATAAAAGACTGGATCCAGATGACCTGAAGGGGTCTGGCAGGTTCATACTGGATCAAGAAGTCACTGGGTCCTAAACTCATTACAGGCCTTGGTGCAATAAAGCTCAGGCGCTACTGACACAGGAGGGTCCATTGGCTTGTTAACTGTAGCGAATAAGATCCGAACATTAGGAATAATGTCAGAGAAATAGGACTTTCTTCCATTCCTCGGTAGTAAATTATATGACTGCAGTTTCTCTTTATACATGTCATAATGAAGCTGTAGATTTGTTTTTCTCCATCTGCACTCAGCTTTCCAACACACTTTTTAAAAAAATTTTTCACCAGTGTTAATTTCTCCATGGAAACTTTTCCCATCCAGAGACAACCTTCACCTTAGTGGGAGCAATACCAACCATAACAACGGACATTTTAGCATTGAAACTAGACTGAACCCCCTGACAGGGTAGGTGTTATAGAAAAGACCCGGTGAAACATCTCACTCATGTTGATTTGTGATTACTTCCATTGAAATGTATGTGAACAAGAATCATCCTCTCTGATCATGATCAAACAAACAGGCCAACATTACCCACAGAAATCTTGCAAATGTCCAAAACCTTCAAAATCAGCAGATCTAGAGTGAAGCTTGAGGTATGTAAAGTATGTAGAAAGTATACAGATAAGACAAAAAAACATCCTGTTGGTTTGAGAGAATATAACGAGATTACAAGACAGTCGTTTTGAGGTCTATATGATGACAATATCACCCTGAATCCAGACTCATGGCTTTAATGTGTTTTAAAGTTTTCCTTATTTAGACACTTTTAGGTGCTGAAGAGGAGGCAGACAATTACCGGCTGGACAAGCACGTTGTTCTTGCCGAACAGCAGCGTGGCCCTGTTGTTCTGATGCAGCGACTCCACATACTCACGAGCTGATGGCGAGGGGGAGGGGCGTTCATCCATGCTGCTGCTGGAGTGTCGCTTCTGGATCTGCATGACACAAACACAAACGCTGTCGAATCAGATAACAAACTGATGACTAACACTCGGTCGCTCATCTGCACCAGTGCCAGTGCATTTGTTCCAGATGCCAAAGACCAGCCTTGTGTTGCTGGGAACATGCAAAGATGAAGCAAAGCAGCACAGAACCGTAGAGAGTATTGTGGTGGGTATGATAGGCTGGGTGGTCCTGACTCACTAACAGCATGATGACTTAACAAGTGAGAAGGTCTAAGACACACTGTGTTCTTTCTCCCACGATGCACTGCACTTCACTTTATGCATTTCAGAAGTAAATGTCTGCTAATGCATGTCAGCAAGTAAAAAAAAAAAGAAAAAAAAAAAGAGAGACTTTGACTCACACACAGTGCAGGCCTCTTGGTGGGAGAATCCTGCCTGCAGTGGCCACTATGGATACGATGTCTTTGCACCAACTCATCAGCAGACGGGTCAGTCCAGAAGTGATCAGCCGTCTTCATTTTTGTGTACTCCAAAGCACAAGGTCCAACTGTCACAAGGCAGCAGTACAGTTAGACAGTGTCAGAGGAATCAACTTCAGATTATTTCAAACATGGAAAAAAAATGCTCAAAAATAAAGAGATGGAAAAGTGTATGTTTTGTATTAAAAAGCAGATTTTTCCAGAGATGTCCAACAAGAAGCCTTAGATGATTTATCCTGTTATTCAATATAAAATACAAACATTTTAGGACAGTATGGGGTTATAGGTTGTGATCTCTCCCAAGCAGATTGACAGCGTTGCTTGGTGAGGTTGGCAGCAGCGCTCATCAAGAGAGCCTCTAACTTCAGACCAGTGACAACAACTGTCATCGTTCACCGGTGGAAAACGAGCAAGAGGTCATGTAGTTGTCGGCAACTTTCTGTCAGTTAAAATCTTATTCTTGTCAAGAGAAGAAATAAGAACAGGTTGTTTTGTTTTTAAGAAACACAATTTTACTTTTGAAAATAAGTGGTGGAGGGACAAAAGAAAAAAATGTAAGAAATTATACCTGCAGTTCAGATCATGAGATCACGCTAATCACATAAATACTTCTAATCTTGCATGACATTACCTAACAATGACGCAAGGATAGGTCCATCAACAGGGTCCATCAGTATAGCTTCTTTCTCATAGTATTTACTGAAAGATAAATGTGACAGGGGAACATTGAGGTAGAACAGAAATTGAAGCTGAATAAAATGATTTTTGTCCTGTCAGCACACCTGCTGTTTTCCACCAAGTACAGGACAATCTTGTCCAGTACTTTTTCAAACAGAGCGGTCCGGATCCACAGGTTCTTGACTCCTTGTGGGTTGAGGGTGAGGAGTCGGGGCATCTTGCGAAGGCTGTCCTGACTTTGCAAACTTTGACTTCGCCTGCAGAAGAAAAAAACAAAAAAAAAGTTCAACTGTATGTTTTTAAAATTCTACCAACAGCATCTGCAATAAGCTAAAAGCATCAGCAATTCATAACTCCAAAAAAAGCTAAACATGAATTATTTAAAAGATTTTCCATGAAAAAGCAAAACAGAAACAGCCCTTCAGACAACCAGCCATTTGCTGTCATTGTTGGGACAATCAAACAGGCTTTGATACAGGCTTTGAAGTCTTTGAAGGCTGTGATGTATGCATCTCTTACTTGGTCTCAATGATCTGTTCAAGCTCCTGGGCCTTCCTGCACAGTTCTTCAGCTGGGGGAAAGCTTTTCCCCACCTTCATGAAGAGTGCTGCTATCTTGTTGCTACGCAGAAAACCAGCCGCTCGCCGTTTCAGGCCATGCAGAACACATGCTTCTACTGCAGCTGGGTGGACAAAAACATGTTTGGTTAAATCTAAAATAAGAAAACAAGAAAACTACACTCCTTGTTCAGTTTTAGTTCATTAGAATAATACACTAGAAGCCCACAGGAATAAACAATGTAGATGCCTATTAGGATATAAGAAGAAACATCAGGAGCAGCCAGAAATAAGTTTTCATTAATATGCAGTTGTTTCAGCTTAAAACTGAGTGAATATGAATTTCAGTTATTCCACCAGGATAATCTACAAACTGTCAGCACTACTTTGCTGATAAAATTTTGTACAAAACAAACAAATAATGCATCTGAGCATAACATGAGAGTTTCAAACAAAGCATTTCATTACTTCTTATTGCTGGTGACTGCATCTTTACACATTAAGGCTGTGGTGCACTGAGTGCCTTGGTGAAAAACAGCACGAGGCATCTTTTACATTCAAACATTGAACCACCAGGAAACTTCTTGTTGTAAGTCTCTAGGTTTGCAAGACATTTTCTTCAAGTCTGTATTCATTTATACTCATCCACAATTTTATCTAATCTTTTCCATTTTAACCAATAAGCAACACTTCATACACTAGTTGTTGGCATGCTGACACACTTTACCTAAACTGTGCCGAAGACCAGACACCCCACTTCCCTTACAAGACTACGTGGCAGTGCCTGGAGCTGTGTTGACATTTGAATTCTCTGCCAGGACTAATCCCGTGGCTCGAC